>NW_016803120.1:199436-260811 GCF_001698545.2 Rhinopithecus bieti
ATATATATATATATATATATATATATATATTGCCTTTAGTATATCTATGTATAGTCTTGTGGGAAAAGCATTGGTTGAGGTGTCAACAGATATTCTGGTTCCAGATGTCTTGTGTGTAAGTTAACCTGCCTCCATTTCCCTTTCTGTAAAGCAAAATAATGTTTACACCTAATCTGTCTCTCAGGGATACCATATTAATAAAAATTATGTCTATAAAGTGCCTGGTGTTTCTTCAAGTGTGTGTGTGTGTATATATATGTGTGTATATAAGTATATATATATACACACACACACAAATTACAATCAAGTTGTGGATGGTAGGTAAAGATCAGTCTTTCTTTTTTTTTAGCTCCCTGTGTGGGTTTACTAGAAGTATGCTTATCTGAATCTTTATATTCTAGAAAGAGGAGTAAGTCAGATTGTGGTAAAAGGGGAATTAGAATGCAAATCCTTCCTCTGTACCTCTAGCCATATCCACAATAAATTAGGACCCAAGATAACTGGGCATGCAGAATCTTATTTTTTAAATTTTTATTTATTTTATTTTTTAGAGACAGGATCTCACTCTGTTGCCCAGGCTGGAGTGCAGTTGTGCCATCATAGGTCACTGCAGCTTCAAATTCCTGGGCTCAAGCGATCCCCAGCCTCCCCAAAAGATGGGACTACTGGCATAAGCCACCACACTCAGCTCATTTCTTAAAGTTTTGTATTGATGAGGGGGTCTATGTTGTCCAGGCTGGTCTTGAACTCCTGGCTTCAAGTGATCCTCCTGCCTCAGCCCCCCAAAGTGCTGGGATTACAGGCATGAGCCACAGTAACTAACTCAGCTGAGTCTTACTTTAAAAGACCCAGAACCAGCTGGGCATGGTGGCTTATGCCTGTAATCCCAGCACTTTGGGAGGCCGAGGCAGGTGGATCATGAGGTCAGGGGTTTGAGACCAGCCTGGCCAAAATGGTGAAACCCCATCTCTACTAAAAAATACAAAAATTAGCTGGGTGTGGTGGCGGGCGCCTGTAATCCCTGCTATTCGGGAGGCTGAGGCAGCAGAATCACTTGAACCTGGGAGGCAGAGTCTGCAGTGAGCCAAGATCATGCCACGGCACTCTAGCCTGGGTGACAGAGCAAGACTCCGTCTCAAAAAAAAAAAAGACCCAGAACCAACACTCCAAACTCCAGATGAAAAGAATATGCAGAAGGAATAGGGCAAGGGCCAACTTGCTTACCAGGTGAAAACCCAGTTCATCTCAAACTACCTCACAAACCATTACATGCTGCCCAACCTGCCATTCCTCAGGATGGAAGCAGCAAAACATATCTTCAAACTTTCTAAGAAACCAAGCCCACTGTTGGGCATCTCTGCACCTCTAACTTTTTCACATCAGTAAAGCCTTTGTGGGAGAGATGGGGTGGCATGTGCAGCAAAGGAAGCAAAAATGTATTAGCAGAAGCTGGACAATCCTGTTCACATCAGTTGTTGCCTTAGCGCCATTACTTTTCTTTTCCCCCATACTATCATTTTCCTTTTATTGTTTGTTCTCTATGGCCAATGCCATAGAATGTAACATGTTTTTGCCATTCTCATTTATTGTAATCTGAATGTAGACTCTTGAGTCTTGTCAACGTAGTATAGCACTATTTTTACGGTGACCAGGTAAGAATGGGAAGATGAGGTAAGATTGTAAAGATACATCAGTTCTTTCCCCATTATTCAATTCAAAATCCAAAATGAAGACTTTACTCCTATACACTCAAATAGCTATGTAATGACATGCATGTCTCAAAAGTTTCAACATATAAAATGTTATGCAGAATTCTTTGAAACCATGGTGCTTAAAGTACCAGGTGTGTGTGTGTATTTTTTAAGAGCTTAAATTCTTCCTCTCCTACCACACCCAACATGGTGCTCTTTTAGAAACAAAACTTTGGAACAACTAGAAGTCAGGTTCAAGATTAGAAACAGAAGTCCAATGTACCTCAGAGCTCAAAAAGGCTCTGGAGAGCAGAACTTCACTGTGGTCAAAGAGTAAAGTAAGAATATTAAAAATAAAATACATTGATTCCCAGTTGACGCAGTTCAACCTTTAACCCAATAGATAAATCAGGGAAGTAATTTTAAAGTCTTCCATAATTAATGAGTTCCTCAAATTATTTAAGTAGAATTTAATTTACAAATATTTTATTGACATCTTTGTTAAATATAGTACAGAAACCAAAGATACTCACATCATTGTACACAGTGAGGTCTATATTCCAATAACTCATGCTGTGAGTCACCAAGCACCTGAATATTTCTTAGGCCTCACATATTTTTGGTTGCCCAAAGTTGGCATTTAAGAGTTTTTAACAGATAAATGCAGGAGCAACATTTACAGAGACTAGGCCAAATTCTAATGAACTTAGTGCTCTTGATATGGAACTAGTGTAGGCAAAATGAAGCTGCATTCCAGGTCAGTCCCATAACACTTCACCTCTGGGTTCATTTATGTACAGATAAGACACAAGCTATATATAGTCTTAGCAACACAGAAAGTGAAAATAGCAGCTATGGTGGTGACCAGGTAAGCCTGGGATGGGGCTTTGAAGATGCAAATGGTATACATGTACAGGGTTACCTGGTATTAACAGTAGGGGGCAGGTGTACTTTGCAAAATGCTAGATCACTGAAGGAATCCAGGAAATAAAGTTTCAGAGAGTCTATTCCAATCTACATACACTCTATACAGTTTTTGTAACTTTTAATCTTGATATAATTTCAAACTTACAGAAAAAGTTCCAAGAGTACAAGAAACTCCTGTATACCTGGATTCACCATTTATATTTTGCCTATTTGCTTTTCATTCTCTACGTATGTAAATGTGTGTGTATATATACTTTTTAAAAATTTTTTTGAAACAGGGTCTCACTCTGTCACCGAGACTGGAATGCAGTGATCTGATCATGGCTCACTACAGCCTTGACTTCCTGGGCCCAAGCCATCCTCCTAGCTCAGCTTGTTGAGTAGCTAAGAATACCGGCATGTGCCACCATGCCTGGCTAAGATTTTTTATTTTATTTTATTTTATTTGTAGCGATGGGGTCTCCCTATGTTCTCCAGTCTGTTTTGTTGTTTCTTTGAGACGGTCTCACTCTGTTGCCCAGACTGGAGTACAGTGGTGTGATCTCAGCTCACTGCAGCCTCGAACTCCCAGGCTCAAGTGATCCTTCCACCTCAGTCTCCTGAATAGCTGGGACTACAGGCATGGGCCACCATGCCTAATTTTTTAAAAAATGGTTTTTTTTGCAGACGGGGTTTCCCTATGTTGCCCAGACTGGTCTCGAACTCCAGGATCCTCTTGCCTCAGCCTCCCAAAGTGCTAGGATTACAAGTGTGAGCCATAGTGCCTGGCTCACATGTTTATTTTTTTAAAAAAAATTCAATATTTCACTGTTAAATTTGATGTTAGCTGTAGTTTTTCATAAATGCTCTTTATCAGCCAATCCACATAAATTCTAGAACCTCAAACAAAAAAAAACTTATGCCATCCCTACCCCCCCTTAAGACTAGCATGACTTTTATAGTGTGAAAAGAATTTCATAAGGCTAATAAATTAAAATCATACACTTCAATAGCTTTTGTATACATACTAAACAAAAAAAGGACTATAAAACTTTATAACCATATTTTCATTGAATATATTATCATGAACACTTTCAGTCGTTAAAATCTATTCTACAACATTTTTAGTGACTGCAATAGATCCACATTTTATGAATAACCTTTGATGTTTTTACTATACAATTTCTGTATGAGTAGATTGAGGGTAGAAAATAATACAATGCTATATATAATGCCACACAAAGCTACAAACACATATCTAAGAACTTCAAAAACCACAGAACTTCCCTCTACCCTGTTCCTTAAAACAAAGTCTGAGTGGAAAAAACAAACGTTTTTCCTCTGCTCTCACACCACAATAAAGACAGAAAACTCTGACCAAATGTGTGTTTTTTCCCCATCACCAAGCAAGCAAGCAATTTTGCAGCAGATACCATCTAGGTGTCCTCCAGTTTCCCATGCTATCCCCTAGAGATGGCATGTGATCCCACAGACTGAGGGCCCAGTCCCACAAGACTGCTGCCCACTTCCAATGCCAAGTTCAAACCCCAGGTGGTTTTCAAATCAGGGTTCCCATGACCCCTCCTTGAGTTTAATTTGCTAGCAAAGCTCACAGAACTCAGGGAAACACTTAGGTTCACTGGTTTATTATAAAGGACAGTACAAAGGATAGAGATGAAGAAATGGATAGAGCAAGGCATGTGGGAAGGGACAGGGAGCTTCTATACCCTCTTCAGGTACAGCACCCTCTAGGGACCGCCACATGTTCAGTTACCTCGAAGTGCTCCAAAATCTGTTCTTTTGGAGTTTTATGGAGGTTTCATTACGAAGGTATGATTACCACTGGTCACTGGTGATCAGCTTAACCTTCAGCCCTTCTCCCAAGAGTTTGGGGGAGGACTGAAAGTCCCCACTCTAATCATGCCATGGTCTTTCCAGTAGGGGCTGCCAGCCAGCAGTCAACTCATTAGATACAAAAAGGCATCACTCTGGAGACATTAAGATTTTAGGAGCAGCATGCCAGGAAGCAGGGTCAAAGACCAAATAAATACTTTACGATATCACAGAAAAGCTAGCAGAAACCCTTAGTAATTTAAATTAGGGGTGTCATCAGCCTTAACTTCTTCTGATACCAGGGAAAAATACACATTGTAAAGAGCAAAGCAATTCAAGCATAACTTGGTATCTAATATGCTCATCTTTTGTTTGCTTTTTTCTTTTTTTTTTTACCTTTCAGAACTGTCTTAGTTTGTCCCTTGTCTTCAGCTGAAATGGTCACAGTATGTGTGTTTATGTAAGCCTGCACCAGTGGTCCATCCTGTAGTGGTAGGGTTACAAGAGGCCCAATGAACTCTACTTAACACAATGTTGCCACTACTAGAGGTATCTTTTAGACTGAGCAGAAAGTGAGTACTAAGGTGGAAATACAGCTTCCACAAAGAAAATGTAATAGAAGCTGTTTTAAAACTGAAAGCTGCAGTGATCTGTGATCAAGTCACTGCACTCCAGCCTGGGCAACAGAGAGCCTTTGCTGAAAAAGGAAAAAAAGAAAAAGAAAGCTGCAGCTATTTCTGTCTTTCTCACCCCTCAGCCAGTTATTTTCTCCTCTTCCAAAATTGGAGCAATGACTTCAATCTCTTTCTAGTACTGATGGGACAATTGTAAAGAGGGCAAAACCAGATCTCAGCAACTAGCTTTGTCTGTCACTAGGGTCATCCCTAGGCATTCACACAAATCCCTGGTATACAATGTAACCTGGTGTCAATGGTCTTGGGACCTTGGAGAATACTTTTTTTTTTTTTTGAGACAGGGTCTCACTCTGTCACCCAGGCTAGAGTGCTGTGGCATCACAGCTCACTGCAACCTCGAACATCCCTGGGCTCAGGTCTCCTCCCACCTCAGCCTCCCTGGTGGCTAGGACTACAGGTGTGCACCACCGTGCCTGGCTAATTTCTGCTTGTTTGTTTTTGTAGAGACAGGGTTTCTCCATGTTGCCTAGGCTGGTACTGAACTCCTGGGGTCAAGCAATCTGCCCACTTTGGCCTCCCAAAGTGCTGGGATTATAGGCATGAGCCACCACATCCGGCTGGGGAATACTTTTAAAAACTTAAAGCAAGTGAAGGGAGTCTGATGAAGGTAAACACAATAAAATATAAAGCTGTTTAGAAGGTTTAAAGGTCTTGGCAGTAATCTAATTTCCCCACTTTCCTAACTTTATACTAGTAATTCCAAAACATTTCCTGATGAGAAACTTTGATTTCCCTGAAGTTTTATGATCACTAATGGGGAAGGACTACTGAGTCACAATAATCACTGGTGGAATGGGGATGTAATTAGCAACAACAGTCAAATCCCACCCAGTAAGCACCTGAGAGCTTGTGAGTCAGTTGAAGACACGTATTTACTGAGTACCTGCCACGTGTAAGGTGGTGGTGATAGGGACCAAGGAACTTGGCTGCTATGCTTCAAAGGAGTGGTGGACTATTTTACTAAGTGGGATATGGCAGGACCTTGATGGCAACACATACTCAGAAGTAGTTCACCTCATTACAGCTTAAAAATGTAACACTCTGGGCTTCAGGTGATTCCATTTCTTCCTCAGTTCAGATCTGGTGCTGTCAGAAGCAAAGATGTAGTTGATGGATTCATAAGACAGATCCCACACCTGAGACTGGGTCAAATTAAATGTTTCAGCTGCCAGCTGGTACTCTTGAGACAGGTGTGTTGCAAAAACACCCTTATCATCAGTCTGCCAATGTAAACAAGAATGTTTCAAAATGAAAAGGAAGGATTTTCAAAATGACCATCTTTTGTTTAGAGTCTATTTTCCTATTTACTATACTTCTTTCAAGAGCCTAAACAAGGGCCTACAAATTTATCTGTACATAGCTGTAACTAAACAGACTTATTTATACCTTAAGAAAAGATATCAGAGCAGTGTTTCAACTCTGGCTGTATATTAAAATTATCTAAGGAGTTTTTAAAGCCTATCTATGCCCAGGACCCACCCCAGATCAAATAAAACAGAATCTCATGGGAATGGGTGTGGAGCATCAATTTGTTTGTTTTTGTTTTTAAGTCCTCTCAAGTACCTTTTGCTATAGAGCCCAACCAGAGTCACCCTGGCCCTCTGCAGTCTCTCATGTCCCAGTCCCTTTTCCTTTTTTTCTTTTGAGATGGAGTTTCACTCTTGTTGCCCAAGCTGGAGCGCAATGACATGATCTCTGCTCACTGCAACCTCCTCCTCCCGGGTTCAAGTGATTCTCCTGCCTTAGTCTCCCAAGTAGCTGGGATTACAGGTGTGCGCCACTATACCCAGCCATGCCCCAGTCCCTTCTAACTCCTCTACTTGGGCATTATCCTCAGACATGCAAGGCAGTCAGCTAGGTAGTGAACACCTGACTTAATGCAACTCAGGGAGCAAAAAGGAGCAAAATACTTCACACGGAACACCTTACACAGATCACAGAAGGATGGGCAATGCTGTACCAGAATCCGAAATGGTGCTGGTCATAAGATGGAACTGTCTGACTTTTGACGTTTGAGGTCAAACAGAGTTCTAGACGAAAAGGGGAAAAAAATCTCTTATTAAAAGCAAATAAGTGAACTCATTGTGTTCACCAAGTAGACGCATGAGAAATCTTTCCAAAATTTGCTAATTTAGTTTATTAGTTTACAAAGTTGACCTTTCCTTATGTGTGAAAATTTGTAGTTCAATTAGTGTAGTTGTATAGGAAATACGTGCTGCAACTTATGGCAACAGCAGAACCAGGCAAGGAATTAATATCCCTTTCACAGCCATGCACTTCTCTTTCTTTGACCAAAATAGAGAAGAAAGAGGAATGTCATGATGAAAAAAGCAGAGAATTATCAATGATAGGAGCAGAAGGGTTTTTTGAAAAGCTACTGCAATCCCTCCTGGTCTAACAGTGGAAGCCAAAACAAAGGTAAGAAAACTGTTGCACTGCGTGTGAGAGCATTATGAAGAGCTAAGAATGAGCAGAGACTTTGCCATGGCTTCTAAGAACCCCTAAACACTTTCACCCAGACAATCATCCATTCACCTCCTTCTGCTTCTAGGTAAGTTAAGTCCATCTTAAGAATGACTCCTACTATTGACCAGGTGCGGTGGCTCACGCCTGTAGTCCCAGCAATTTGGGAGGCCGAGGTGGGTGGATCACAAGGTCAGGGGATCAAGACCATCCTGGCTAACACAGTGAAATCCCATCTCTACTAAAAAAAATCACAAAAAACAAAACGAGCCAGGTGTGGTGGCGGGTGCCTGTAAGTCCTAGCTACCAGGGAGGCTGAGGCAGGAGAATGGCATGAACCCAGGAGGCAGAGCTTGCAGTGAGCCGAGATCGCGCCACTGCACTCCAGCCTGGGCAACAGAGCGAGACTCCATCTCCAAAAAAAAAAAAAAAAAAAGAGAATGACTACTACTAACAAATTCCTTCCTGGAAATATTACCAGGTTACCCAGCCAGAGTAAATACGTGACTGACTTGATTGATGGCATCTGCTCACTTGAGTAAGGCAGCCTCAACACAGGCTCCCTCAGTTTAAGGGTTGACAAACCCAAACTGCCCCTTCACTCTGTCGGGAGCAGAGCCAGGCCACCACACCAAGTAAGATCACTATGCCAGTGGTTCCCATTCTCTCCACTTTAGTGGATATTTAAAATTTTCCTTAGTTAAAAAAAAAAAAAAGCAAATTTCACCCATTATGAATTGCCGAAAACTCTATAGTTAAAACATACTCACACAAGCATTTTTATAAATTGGTAAATTTAGCAAATTGATCATTCTGTAAAATGGTTTGCAGCCAACCACTTCTTCCTTCTTTAGAAAGGCCTTTCCTAACCATCCAATTGAAAGTGGTTATACAATCACTGTATCAGCCTGTTTAATTTTCTTCATAGAACACTGATACTTTCTTGTATATTTGTTTACCGTCTTCCCTCTGCTAGAATATGAGTTTCTTGGGAAAGAAATCTTGCCTGTTTTGTGTACTGCTCTATTGACAGCAATGACAACAAAGTAGGCACTTCATAAACACAGACAATCAAGTGTGTAATGATCAACAGACATGTGAAAATATACTTGGGATTTTCCATGTTTAAGTTTTAAATAATGTTACATATTTTCATAACACGTCAATTTTGTTAAAGTCATTTCAAAATTCTAGATGACCCTTTATTCCTTTAAAAAATTCTTATTGAGTTCCAAGCATTGGAGAATGTAGCAATGAATAAGACAAGTGGGGCCCTGCTCTCATAGAGCTTATACTCTAATGGAAGTTAAAGCTTTCTGTTACTTAAATAAGGCTCAGAAAGCACACACTCCATGCATATTTTAATAGCGAGATGACATTCCTACTTTTAGAACAGTACTTCTCTACAATCCTCAGAAAACCTGGGGATTGGGGGAGGGACAGAGAGTCATCTGGAAGACCTGAAACTCCAAGCCTTACCCAGTGGTATCCGATGTTGCCTCACAAAGTCCACCAGATCCAGGGATCCTCTCTCACTGGAGTTGAGAAATGTTCCATGCCCGATTCTGTCAGGAAGCAGATCCAGGAGTATTTGTGTTTCTTTTTTTTGGTTTGGAATCTAAAGAAAGGGGAGGAAAGGGAATCAATGGCCTCTTTCAGTGGTTCTTAAAGAGTACTTTTTTTTCTATAGCTAGGTACTCTGCCCCTCTGAGTAGTACTTAATGCAGACCTTTTGGAAAACTGAACTACTACTGCCTTCCTAGCTCTCTTTGACTTTTATCTTCTCATTCTTTCCTCAATATTCTTCTAGATTTATTTCAATGATAATAATAAACACCTATTAAGAACCTATTTTGTGCTTTTTCACAGAAATTATTTAAGGCCTCACAAGAATCTTAAGAAGTATTAAGATAAAGAAATTAAAGCTGAGAAAATTAAGTAATTTTGAAAATAAAACTTCACAACTCTATACGTATATGTGTGTTCTGTAATATACATGTGTTCATATATATTATAAAAGTTCTCAAAAAATATAAACACAAAACTGTTAACAGTATTAACTCTAGGGAGCAAAACAAATAGAAATTGGGCTTTTAATTTTTAATACTTTCCTTCTTGACACTTGGATTTTTTTCAGGTACACATAACTTAAACTTTATACGTTACCCCTTTAATATAATAACTCTGTGAGGTAAGTAGACTAAGTATTATTTTCTGCATTTAGGAAATAGATAGATAGAAGTATTGAGGTAAAAAGTAAATCCATCTATAAAATGGGGAAAATTGCAACAGAGTCCCTCACAAGGGGTTTGCCTCACAAGGATGTGCTTACAAAAGTGACTACTTCCCAGCAATTATCTGTCACTATGTTCATGCTACCAGTGAGCTTGGGGCTGATAAGGGAACTGGACCTCTTTGCTGGGCTTTGTAAAATGACAAGCTGCTTCCTTTATTGCCATTGGATGTGATAAAAATCAGGTCCCTTCTACTATGAGGACAGGTGAGATAAACTGATGCTTTTCTTAGAGTCAGCTTGCCAATGACAAGACAGATGTTGGAAATGCATGCATTTTCTCTAGCAAGATGTCATTAAGCTGCTTTTAATGACACAGCTGGCATTTGAGTCAACAGCCACTACCAGGAACCACAAAAGGATAAAAACAGTAACACTAGAGACTAAAGCAAGTCATGTATTTAAAATATTTCTACTTTCCCTTTTTTAAAATGTTTTCCAATCTAGGTTTATTCCTAGTCACTTACAAATGACCCCATTATTTTCTATTACAATCTGTCCCTTTTAGCCTAAGACAATATTATTTACCTCGGAAAGATGCAATGCCAACTTCAGACCTGCTTTCTTAGCTTCTAAAAGAGGTTCCATGAAGTCTTTTGCTTGTCCTACCTTAAAGATAAAAGTTAAAATGAGGATGCATGAGAATTCTGGGAAAACCGAGGAACTGAGTACTCCATTCCAATAAACAACATAATGGCAGAAAAAATTATGGTAGATTAATTCATTTGCACATCTTGTTTATAAAGCACCTACAATGTTCTAGCCACTTTGCTGAACACAAAGCTGGCAAAGGCCCAGTCCCTGACCTTGAGAATCCTGTCTAGTATCAGTAAACTGAGGTCAGTCAGCTAAGCTGGATATAGTAGTCACCAAATTTTATGCCTGGAAGGACACCTAGATATCCAGAGCTAAGGGGAACTCACTCACTTGACTCAGGAACTCTCATGATTACTCAAAACACTTCTGTTAAACAGGTGGATAAAAAGAAGGGCAGAATACTCCAGGTTTGGACAAAGCCATAAGAATCAGTTTCATGGGACTCTCTTATTCAGTTGTTTTCAACCAGGAGCAATTCTGCCCCCCAGGGGCTATTTGGCAATGTCTGGAGACATTTTTGGTTGTCACATCTGGGAGAGTGCTACTGGCATCTAGTGGGTAGAGGCCAAGGATGCTGCTAAACATCCTACAATGCATGGGGCAGCCCCACAACAAATTATCCAGCCCCAAATATCAAGATTTCTGCTTGAATCTGACATTCAAGAAGCTCAGGTCAACATTTCTCAACTATCTATGAAATAGTTAAGCCCCAACATCCATCCATTGTATGTAATGAATTACATTATAGTGCATATAGTCTGGTACTAGCTGTGCACCATCTCTAGAAGAATGGAGAAAACAGTCATATAGTCAGGCAACTGTTTTTTTTTTTTTTCAGTGTACTTAATTGTTTCATAGAACCTTGGATGAGAGCTGCTCTAGGCATTCTGGTCATCCAGGGCAGAACAGGCCTTCATCCACAGAATGGAGTGCCTGCTGGATGCTCTGGAGAATGCAACGCAAGATGCCCGAAGCTAGTCCTTATCCCACTAACTGATTCTACCTTTTAGAATTAAAATATATGTAGGAAAAATAACTTACAGTCGGGTCTCCACTGAGGTCAAGGCCAAGAACTGTACCCTCAGTAGAAAGGAAGAACTCCTCGGCAAGTTTTACAGTCTCCTTGGCTACTAAAGGGCCACCTCTTCTGTCAACTGCTATCAAATACCTTTAACATAAGAAAGACAGAGTTGAAAATTAATATGACACAGATGAAAAAGACAATTCTGAGTACAGCCAGACAGAGATGGCAGTCTCTGTAATACATCTCACTAGGAAAAGTATAGCCTGACTGAATCTAGACAACCTGACATTTTACTTTGCCATATGGACTGAGACATGAATTCCTAAACAGCATCAAGCATCTAGTCAGTGTTCAGATCTACAATTGTCTTCTGAGGTTTTTTGTTCCTGTATTTGTTTCTTTAGTTTGTTTGATTCAGGATCCAAACAAAGTCCACACTTTGTGTAAGTCAATGTGTCTTCTAAGCCTGTCTTAATCTACAACCACTCCTTCCTCTCCTCCCACCTCCCATCCTGCTTCTCTCGTAACTTCTTTGTTGAAGAAACCAAGTTGTTTGTCCTACAAAGTTTTCCATGGTCTAGATTTTGTTGATTGTATCCCTGTGTTGTTAACATGTTGTCCTATTTCTTATATTTCCTATCTAGTCTAGAGGCAGATCAGGTTCTATTTTTTGGCAAGAGTAAACTGGTGGTGGTGTGTTCTTAGGAGGCTGATATCCATTATTTCATTAGGGGTTACAAAATTAGAAATATTCTCATTCTAAAATGTATCAAATATCTAATAAAAGTCCATTCTTCAAATATTAGCTGGAATTCTATAGGACTTGAACACCCAGAGAATCTCTGTTAATCCTTTTGTTTTTTTTTTTGGAGACGGAGTCTTGCTCTGTGCCCAGGCTGGAGTGCAGTGGCTTGATATTGGCTCACTGCAACCTCTGCCTCCCGGGTTCAAGTGATTCTCCTGCCTCAGCCTCCTAAGTAGCTGGGACTACGGGCGTCCGCCACCACACCTGGCTTTTTTGTATTTTTAGTAGAGATCAGGTTTCACCATGTTGGCCAGGATGGTCTTGATCTCTTGACCTCGTGATCCACCACCTCGGCCTCCCAAAGTGCTGGGATTACAGGTGTGACCCACCGCACCCAGCCAATATTTCTTTTTTTCTTTATTTCTTTTTTTTTTTTTTGAGACAGAGTTTCGTTCTTCTTACCCAGGCTGGAGTGAAATGGCACGATCTTAGCTCACTGCAACCTCCACCTCCCGGGTTCAAGCAATTCTGCCTCAGCCTCCCGAGTAGCTGGGATTACTGGTGCCTGCCACCACACCTGGCTAATTTTTGTATTTTTAGTAGAGACAGGGCTTCACCATGTTGCCCAGGCTGGTCTTGAACTCCTGACCTCAGGTGATCTGCCCACACTGGCTTCCCAAAGTTCTGGGATTACAGGCATGAGTCACCGTGCTTGGCCTGTTAATATTTCTTGAATACCCAGAGAACCCCTATAATTTTTCTAAAGCAGTTATTAGCTTACTATTTATTCACAAATTCCTTCAGCATTTGTTCATTTTTTTTACAAAATTTAGATCAACAATATATAAAATGCTGTATCTTTTTTTTCACTTAGCAACTTCCCATGCCATTAAAATAATGTTAGAAAATAGTATGAATCATGTGAACATACCATAATGTAATTATCCTCTGAATACTCGACATTTTAGGCTATTTTCTAATTTTTGTTATAACATTATAATAAGGAATCTTATGCATAAATCAATCTATTTCCTAGGATGCATTTCTGGCACAGAATTGCTGGGTCAGAGGGAAAAACTTTTTTATAAATTTTGACATACACTGCTCTTTAGAGAGGCTTTTTCCTCCCCTTACCTATGTACCAGTGTAGGATTTAAAGAGGTTTTATTAATTACATATGCTTACCAGCCGTGTGTAACTTTACAAACACTTGCTATTACTTTTTTTTAGCCTATGGAAACAGTATTGTAATATATGATTAATGAGATAAGTAGTTTTCTATGTATTTCTATACATTTACCAGCTCTTTGTATGTCTTCTTCTCTGCATTCTATTCTTGTCTTCTGCTTGGTTTTTTATTGGGGTTATTAGTTTAGTTAAGCTTAATTTTTAGAGTCTTACAGCCTGAAACTATACAGCTAGCTTTTTTTCTTTCTTCATTTAGGGCTTTGTTGAGCCCATACTATGTACCTACTTTTTTTTTTTTTTTCTTTCACTGTTCAAGGTTTATTGGGGGTTTTAGTTGGTATAACACTTGGATAGTTGGTTGTATTGTTTATATGTAGATCTTTTTATGTTATATGGTAATGTACACTACTGATATATATAGTTCACAAAATAAGCTCCTTTGGAACAATTACGCACAAGACATACGATACTGGATTTATACAACTGGATCCCAGGATCTTGTGACTGACTGAGAAAAATGTGGGGACTAGGCATGTTCAGTGAAGTGGCCCAGGAATATATAACACAAGTAAAACATCCACCTGGCTCAAGGGGCAAACTGCAGCATGTACAGAATTGGCAGTGGTGCGTCAGACTATTTCAACTAACCAGTTTTAGGACTACCACAAGATTAATAACATCTAGCATCAGGATATAGCTGTGGATTTCACAACCTTCCTATTTCTAACTTCAGGAGTTTAATTCCTTTCCCCAGGTCCATCTTAAAATATTACTGCTTTAATTACCAAATCGATAAAAGGAAAACATGCACAACCTCCAACTAGAATCTGTGGTAGCCTAACAGTGAAATGCTAGACTCAGAGCTTTAAAATTTGCAGCTCTTTTTGGATTCCCCAAGCGTATCTGCACTCTTCTTCAAACGGGCCTCTTCCTCGAGGGGAGTCAGAGGTCACCTTCACAAAGGTCTGAGGATTCCATTCCGTGTCCCAAAATGCGGAGAACCTAAGGAAGGGACATCATCCTTTTTCCATAGAGAACCCTTAATCATGGGTGGAACTTGGGTGCACCGGCCTAAGATTCCTGTCATCCCTATACTCTCTGCCAATCTGACATACAGAGAGCTCCAATGGCCCAGGCTGTGGTAGCCTCTTGAGTTTGAATCACCTCTAAGCACTCTCAACCACCTGCTTGTGAACCTCATTTCCACTGTTCTTATCTTTATCAGTCCCTAAATCTGGGTGCAGAATCTTCAGGGAGACACCAGCAAACATTCATTCCACTCCAAACAGGCACACTGGAATCTCCATGTTCCCCAAGGACCACCCATGACAGCTTAATGGTAACCTCCCAGTCTTTACCCCCATCAGGTAAACGGAATCTGGCTTGAATCCAGATTGCAACCACTTCCAATAACACGGTTTTTGGGAAAACCACTTATTTCCAAGCCAACGTAGTCACGACTCCACTGGATTTGAAACAATAAGCAACTTGCAGTTCGCTATATTTTACAACATATAGGAACGATGAATGTAAAGATGTTCACGTTACATCTGGCCAATTAAGGACGGCTTTTTCCCTCTTATTGATGTGCCACAGCCGTGATAATGACCAAGCTTGGATTGCAGTTACACTTATGTCTTCTCCCAGAGACAATCTTTGGTGTTCTAGAAAAGGCTGCCATTTGGAGATCCTCATCTCTCCCTTCAATTGTCTTCGATGACATCAACAAGAGCAAGTTCATCTGCAAGTCCTTCATTAAGGCATGATGGCCAGGGCCATGCCAACAACACCAACCCCAACAATGTATTTATCTGGGGAGTCTGTTCGTTTCCTTTAGATGATTATGAATCACGCTCCTTGAGAGTTGCCATATTGGACTTGGAACCAAAAGGAATCGGGAATGCACGTCAGGCGGTCGTCCGGGACACGCGGCAATGAGATCTGGAATCGGTGGCAGCGGCTGCAGCACACTATGTACCTACTTTATGGTAAGTACTAAAGATGTAGTGGTGAATCATAAAACAAGGTCCTTGGCTTCATGACACTTACACTCTAGCGGGTGGGCATACATACAAACTAACACAAGATAATTCCTTATCTTGTTACAAATAATGCCATAAAGGAAATAGATGGGTGACTAGAGGATTAGCGGGGCACTTTAGACAGAGTGGTAAAGCAAGGCCCCTCTGAGGAAGTAACAGCCAAATTGAGATCTGAATAATGAGAATAAGCCAGCCAGCTGGGCAGGAATCTCGTAGAAATGTGTTCTGGGGAATACTAAACAAAGGTGCTGAAGGGGGACAGTTTTCTTGTTTATTTTAGGAAGAGACAGTACGCCCACAGTAATGGAGGAGGAGTGGTCTAGATGAGCTGCTGAAGTAACAGGGGCAGCCAGATCATGTGGGACCTTTTAGGCCACAGTAAGAAGTTCATTTTAGCTTAACAGCAAAGGAACACCATACTTTACTCATGTAAAAATACTCAGGATTATATTGCCTTATGAATAAATTCAGAATTGTGTTCTCACTTTAAACAACAGCGTTCTTGATTTTATTTTCTATTGTATAAATCAATGAATGATTAATTCTAAAAAATCCATTACACCCACGATCAAAACAGTAAAAATTAACATTCTGGTTTTGTAAATGTTAACTACTAAGGTAGAATCTTCTTACCTAACATCAATGTCTAAGTTTTCTTGTTTGGACTGTTTTATACCTTCAAGTATAGATTCCACATAAGTCTTTTTAGTCATTCCTGGAAAGGACACATAGAAAATACATGTAAAGAGATCATCAACGATTTCATCCTTCACCTTCAGCAATCCTATATGAACAAGTACATTTTCACTTTATGCTATGACAAGGGCATGGTTAAAGATGAGTGAAAACATGGCCCTTATGGGTATATTTGAGTAAATGCAAATTATACTTTAATAAAATTGGGGGAAAATGAAGTGCTACAGAAATGAAATGAAAAAAATAAAGACTTTTTTTTGTTTTTTTTTGAGGCAAGGTCTGGCTGTCACCCAGGCTGGAGTGCAGTGGTACAATCTTGGCTCACTGCAACCTTTGTCTCAAGCTCAAG
The DNA here is from genome assembly GCF_001698545.2 of Rhinopithecus bieti. NCBI lineage: Eukaryota > Metazoa > Chordata > Mammalia > Primates > Cercopithecidae > Rhinopithecus > Rhinopithecus bieti. Next base: position 215,959 of record NW_016803120.1, read on the forward strand.
CCATCCTGCAACCTCAGCCTCCTGAGTAGCTGAGACTACAGACGTGTACCACCACGTGCGGCTAGTTTTTGGAATTTTAGTAGAGACAGGGTTTTGCCATGTTGCCCAAGCTGGTCTCAAACTCCTGGGCTGAAAGTGATACGCCCACCTTGGCCTCCCAAAGTGCTGGGATTACAGGCATGAGCCACCACACCCGTCCTGCTTTTTTTTTTTTTAAAGGGACATTTTCTCTCCTGGTCCAGAAAAAAAGTCCTAACTTGGATTCCTTTCCCTTCAATCCTGCTCGGGCTTAGTGTTTCTCATCCAGGGAAGCAGGCATGTTCTTCCAAGTATGAGTGCTCTGCTCTCTGGGGCGATGTGCAAGAGCACTCTCCAGAGCAACCTCCTGTCAAATACCTTTTTTTCTTTTTCTTTAGGCTACATTGGGAAAAATAAAATACCCTTTCACCCAGATTATAAAATGCTTATGTTTGGTGGAAAGTCTCTGGTAAAATACATAAAGTTATAAATAAAATAAAATAAAATACGGTGTGGTGGCATGCCTGTAATCCCATCAACTTGGGAGGCCGATCACTTGAAGTCAGGAGTTCGAGACCACCCTGGCCAACATGGTGAAATCCTGTCTCTACTGAAAATATGAAAATGAACCTGGGGTGGTGGCAGGTGCCTATAATCCCAGCTACTCGGGAGGCTGATGCAGGAGAATCACTTGAACCTGGGAGGCGGAGGTTGCAGTGAGCCAAGATCTACCACTGCACTCCAGTCTGGGTGACAGAGCAAGACTCTGTCTCAAAATAAATAAATAAATAAAAATAACCCCACCACCGAGAGGTAACTACTGTTTTTTAAATACACATATATACATTTATTTCTATGTATTATTTCAAGAGACCTTTTTTAAGGTCTCTCTGTTGCTCAGGCTGGAGGGCAGTGGCATGATCACAGTTCACTGCAGCCCTTGGAGCCCACAGAAGTAGGGTCTCACGACATTGCTCAGGCTGGTCTCGAACTTCTGGCGTCAAGTGATCCTCCTGCCTCAGCCTCCCAAAGCGCTGGAATTATAGGCATGAGCCATTGCACTCTGCCCATATACACATTTTTAAATAGAGGAGATACTACTGGTATATATGTACCCAGTTCAGTCATTTAATATGATTCTGAGTATTTCCCCATGTCATTAAAGTGTCTTCACCAGTATTTTTAATAGTTGTCTAATATTCCATTAGCCTTTATTTAACCATTCCTCTACTGTTGCATATTTAGGTTAATATCCTTCTTTTGGAACTCCATCGAAAGAGCCCTAGAGTTAGCTCTTCTCTCCTTCCCTTTCACTACTCTCACCAGTACAACGTGGAACTGATTCTACGGTCCAAAAATACAAGATGAGAGCCTTCTCCTTATCTTATGTAAACACTTATACTTTACAATAATAGTTTCAAAAATTTTACCCCCAAATGATTACTAAGCTACACATATCAGGAAACAAGATGACCTAGGTCTCTTTGGGTCATAAACAAGGCACTAAGAGGGCCCCAATGTCTCCTGATGCTGATTATACAGGGAGGATCTCAGGAAATTCCTCCAGACCATAGCCAGATCTCATTTCTATCCAAAGAGGTTTTACCACATCACAGCTTGCTCCTGGCCTAAGAAACTATTCCCTGAGAAGTGAATGAATAATTTTAGTAACTACCACAAAACATGATTCTGCATCCACTCAACAACATTGTCTCACAAGTGCCCGTGATGCAGGGAGCAAGAATCAGCCTCTGCTTGTGCCAATGCAAACATAAGGAGCAGGTATCCTTTTCTCAGAGTGAAAACAACTAAACAAGGAAGAACAAAAGAAACTTGCAGGCCTTTGTTTCCTTCCTTAAACAGATAATGCCTGACTGGAATTTTACTACTTTTTACTTAAGAACAACTCACTCATTAATAATGTACATCAGGATGGGTGCAGTGGCTCACACCTGCAATCCCAGCACTTATAGAGGCTGAGGTGATCGTTGGGCCCAGGAGTTTGTGGTTACAGTGAGCTGTTTGCATCACTGCACTCCAGCCTGGGCAAGACAGCAAGACCCCGTCTCTAAAACAAACAAAATGAACATCATTAACGTACATCAGAGAGAGGACTTGGACTGTTGACTAAAGGCTCAATGAAATACAGAACAACACAATAGTGTAAAAGTTAGTGCTTCATATTCCCACTCACAAGCGTGTGAGTGATCAAAGCACATAGGAAAAGGACAGTACATTTGCTGAGAAGTATAAATTCTACCGGTAGCATTTTCTCTTCTGGGTGTGCTCCTTAGTTCCAGGTACTTGACACCATCATCTGCAAATTCTTTTATGACATCTTTTGTGACCTGATAATAAAGATAATGTACACAATATTGATAATGTTTGTGTAAGGGTCCCAATGAATATGCCAAGTGCTACAGCTTTATTTTATTCACTAAATTTGATTTGCAAGAAATGTTGGAAGTTTCTCACGTGGTAGAGATTATCCACTTTGTCACATCCCTGATGGAGACTATGCAGGGCTGCAATATTTACAATCACTCCCATCACCCCTCATTCCCACGTTCAATCCCAATCTGTACATCAGCTACACTTTTTGTTTCTTTCCCTCCTTTTAAACATTTATTTCCTAGTATTTATAATAGCAGAATGATAAAATAGAGAAATGGCGCAAAACTAAAACCAGTTGGAACCATCTATATGTGTAGACTGCTAGGAAATGCACATACAGAAATAAACAGCAAAAATAATTAGGTATTACTGATGTGCTATTTGAAGTCATGGCTTAAGGTTTTTATTCAAGTTATTTAGGAATAAGTTACATTTTTCAATAAATTCTGGAAGTGTTAAATTTTCTCAAGAAGTACTTAGGGCAAAGAAAGTAGGTGATAAATATGAGTAAAACTGTATCCAATTTAGTGCAAATCTCATAATCCAAAAGTTCCTGAAGTCATGTTTTTCCTTTCTGCCTTCAATCCTAAAAAATCTACAAGAAAAAAAGGCTAGGTTGGCGAAGCTGTGACAAACTGCCCTAATTAGTCCTTTCAGTTGGTATCCTAATCTTAACCTGCTTTGACTACACGCACACAGGCATGCGAGTGCAGCATCCTGGCAAAGCAACGGGGGCTGGCTGTTTGTACAGACAGTGCCTAACAGTATGGCACTACGTTGGTGAATTGATAGCAATCCAAGTTGTAGGCCTCTTCTTTTTTTTTTTCACTAAAGACAAAAACGAACTTATTATAATGTAAGCGGAATGGGTATCTCAGTTTCATCAAGAGGTCTAAAGACCCAGATTCTGAGAATATAGCCAAAGATAATACATCAGCAATCTAAATCCATGGAACTCCTGGACCAAGCAAGATACTACTGCTCTTCCACCAACGAGCATGATACTGCAACCTCCATGCCATCATTCATGGCATTGGCCCCATGGCACTGCTACTCCAGGAACTCCCTCTTGCTGTCATTGACACTGTGAAATTGTGACCTCACCTTTGTATTAATAGGTTGAGGAACCTGGATCTTGTCATTGCCCCAGAACAGAATAGACCCACACTCACCTACCCCAGCTCACATGAGACTAATGCAGAAACCTGTTTGATAATGAGGAATAGGGTAGAAGTGAGGGTTTGAAATAGTAGTCCTTTAAAGTGACTACTATCCAAGGCTCCCTCTTTCTGAGTGGCTAGGTACCTGTAAAACCAAATGAACAATGAAAAACTAACAAGTATGGAGCAAGAGCTAAAGGGAGGAAGATTTATCTAGGCCACAGTGAAGCCTACAGAACCATCCCTAACCCACATCCAAGAACATTTCCCTGGGGTCCACATCTGTGTTTGCCAGATTTAGCCCTTTCTGTGATGTGTGGCAGGTAGTGCAGTAGGTACTGAGGACACCTCTTTGGGCTTTCCTCTCCTATGCGCTGGACTGAGAGTATCTATTCAAATTCTTTTTCCAGGCAAAGTACATCACAATTAGTGAAGTTCCTACTTACTCAAACCTAAGACTGTATAAGCTTAAATGGGAAAGAGCACGAGCTCTGCGACCAGATAGTGCACTACTTACTCTGTGTGTGTGATCTTAAGCAAGTTACACTTAACCTCTTTAAGCCTATTTTTTCATCTACAAAAAAGGAACAATAAAAATACCTACTTCTGAAAGTAGTCCTAAGATAATGTCTGGTACATGTAATAACGAGTATCATTTTTTCAGCCACACTCCAATCCTCTCTTTGAGATTATACCCAGGTCACCTTGACTGCAGTTTTCAGTGATCTCCCTCACACTCAGTTCTACATTTACAATCAATCTCTTAGTTTACTCTCATAGACATTTCATTTATTATATAGGGCACCCCACTGTCACCCTCTGAACCACCTAATAGCACTAGGTCAAATGCACAGAATCTTATTTCTCACCGAATTTAATAAAGATTTTCAACTTTCATTGTGAAATGAATGTAGCAACGAGCACGCCATTATTATACCCATAGAATATTAAACTGTCAAAATTTAAATTTCATCATTTTGCTCTACAACACTCATCAACAAAGTGAGATCAGAGCCCCTGTGGTGGACGTTCTTAGCAACGTTCAATGATATCTTTTGAGACGCTGCTTAGAGAATGCCCTTTTGGCTCCCTATAAATCCTTATGTGTGTCTCTAGCACAGAGCTTACTACACTATGTTGCAATATCTGCTTATTGGTCTGTCTCCCCAACCTAATTATAAATTCCTCAGGGGCAGAAACTGTGTCAATCTCTCTAAGACTTTACCACAGTGCCTGGAACACTGTGGACACTCAGTCAACTTTTGTTGAACGAAACTAAAAGCTGATTAATTTACTTACCACTTATCACGAAGATCAGTCTTTACCAAAGAGGAAAACTTTTGCTTGATCAGTCAAAAGTTACCTCTCCAGAAACACAGGTTATACTTTCTTTGCATTTTTTTACTACTGGTTAGGATCACTGACACAATTTTGCTTCTCTCCATTTAGAAAGAGAACATTTTAAAATGCCATCCTAGTCAGATCAATGATACAGAAGACAATCTTCCATGTCAGACTCTAGTATAATGGAGCTTCAGATAAGAGAACACAGTGGTATCCTTTGTGCCCTCAGAGGGAAGGCACAATTTCCCTAGGGATTAATCACTTAATCTCTAAGCTCTTCGTGAACTTCTTCCTTCTCTGTAATGTCCACCCATGAAGTAAGTCTCCTATGTAACACAGACAATGCCTTATTAAGGATATCTCCTTTTGTGGTCTAGTATTTCATATATGTATGTTATATATGAAAAACAGGACCAAATTTTCTCTTCCATATTGTCCTCTATCCTATAGAAGATGCTCTTCCTGGTTCTTTCCTCATATCTTTTACAAGAAACACAGTCTTTCTGTGCTAGCTCTTAGGCAAATGTCTTACATCGGTTTTGAAAAGAGTTGCCTTAATAGAGAAGACATTTTTCATCACTCTTAATGAGAGCAAAATGAAAGGTCATGTGCAGTCATGGAAGGAAATTACTTCATAATTTTTAAACCATTCTAAAAATGCGTTCATGTCTTACCATTAGAATATCTTCAGGGCTACTAGTAAGTTGATGAATAGTTTGAAACATCTGGAAACATCTGCAACGTGAATGAAAAGTTTTAACATATTCTAGTCATCAAAGAAACTCACTAACTGAATGAATTAAATTTTAGGCTAATAGTAAATATGCATTTATATTTACAAACAACAACGGAATAGATGTTTCAAAAATTACATTGATCTGGAAAGATAATCAAATGACTGAAAATAAAACATTACTGATATTTTTAAGTGGGAAATAATAGTACCTCTTCTCCAACCCACCCCTGACACGGGGAAATTCAATATGCCTATATTTTCAAATCTAAAGACTACCCCAGGCTGGGTATGATGGCTCATGCCTGTAATCCCAGAACTTTAGGAGGCCAAGGCAAGTGGACAGCTTGAGCCCAGGAATCTGAGACCAGCCTGGGCAACACAGGGAGACCCCCATCTCTAAAAAAATTCAAAAAACATTAGCCAGTCATGGTGGCGTGCCCCTGTGGTCCCAGCTATTTGGGACGCCAAGGTGGGAGGACTGCTTGAGCCCCAGAGGTCGAGGCTGCAGTGATCTGCGGTCATGCCACTGCACTCCAGTCTAGGCAACAAAGTGAGATCCTGTCTCCAAAAGAAAGAATATCCCAATATATTATAACTTCACAAACAACAGAAATCACTAGAAATACTGTCAACAGTCTAACAGCTGGAAAGAAATGCTGTATGTTAAGATATTTGCTTCATGCCAGATGCCAACCCCATTTCTGTTAACTACTAAAATCTGAATTCTTACATACTACTTAAAATCTCAAAATACTGATAGAGAAAAAAAGGAGTATACCCACAACCTCCCCACACTTACTCTTCTAAAGTTCTTTTCTTTCCTTTGTCAATCACAGTCATCTGATCATGGATTTTAAGATCTGGCTTCTGGGCTATTAATTTCTTCATGGTATGAGAACTAATGGATCCATTCAAGTGGGCATGAAGTTCCTAAGACAAGAGATACAACCAGTAAAACTTACCAAATATCCAATAGATTCATAGCATCATACCAGATACTTGATGTTTGTAGTTCGCACTAGGCAAATTGCTTACCAGATTTAGCTACATAACAAAGTTTACAAATTTTGCCTACAAAATTTACTTTTTCTATTTTTGAGATGGAGTCTCACTCTGTCACCCAGGCTGGAGTACATTGGTGTGATCTCAGCTCACTGCAACCTCCGCCTCTCAGGTTCAAGTGATTCTCCTGCCTCAGCCTCCTGAGTAGCTGGGACTTCAGGCATGCCACCAAGCCCAGCGAATTTCTGTATTTTTAGTAGAGATGGGATTTTGCCATGTTGGCCAGGCTGGTCTCAAACTCCTGACCTCGGGTGATCCAACCGCCTTGGCCTCCCAAAGTGCTGGAATTTCAGGCATGAGCCACTGTACCCAGCCAAAATTTACTTTGATGAAAAGAAGCAACATAAAAGTCATTACAATTAGCAACCACTCAAGATTTCTGTAGTTGAATTCTCACCACTTTTGGCAATTCAGAATAGAAGTCTGTCTTCCATGGCTGTTGCTCTTCTGCCTCCATCATTTTAGCAGGAAAAAAATGGTCGTTCTCCACTCTTATTCTTGGTATGAGCAATGTGATATATTTCAGTCAGTGCATTGGATGGTACTGAATTTCCTTCAGATTGCTTTACTTTCACACATTTTGATAAGATTAGCTGTATGTGTAGATCTGGGTTCAGCTTCACCTATTTTAACAAATGTTAATATTTTCAGATGTTAACATAAAAGGAAAGGAACAGGATTTTGCTAATTTTCTCCTTAAAAGGCAAAAACCCCTCTAAAACTAACTTAAGTGTGTCTAAGGTGGGCAAATAATTAGTAAACAACATAAACTGGAAACAGGAAAAGACCTCAAGCCTGTAAGAGGTGTACTAAAACCTGACATTTAGTAGAGTGTATTCCTTAACTATTGGCACCTTCTACACAATGACTTCAAAATTCAAAATTTTATAAGGCCTACTTTGGAGATATATATATATATACATTTTGAGACAGAGTCTCCCTCTGTCACCCAGGCTGGAGTACACTGGCATGGTCTCAGCTCACTGCAGCCTGTGCCTCCTGGGTTCAAGCGATTCTCCTGCCTCAACCTCCCAAGTAGCTGGGATTACAGGTGCACGCCACCACACCCGGCTAATTTTTGTATTTTTAGTAGAGATAGGCTGGTCTCGAACTCCTGACCTCAAGTGATTCCCCCGCCTCGTCCTCCCAAAGTGCTAGGATTACAGGCATGAGCCAACATGCCCGGCCAAAAATAAAATTTAAAATTTTGAATTGTTGGAAATACATAAAGGAAGAACAGAGGTGCTGGCGTCAGATGGACCTAGGTTTGTCCTTTTACCAGCTCTATAGGTCAGAAGCTATGTGGCCTTAGTCACTTACCTTCATGGCTTCAGTTTCTTTATTTACAACAATGGGATTAAAAATGCAAAGTGGCAGTGATGATTAATAAAGTAATTTAAATTCCCCTCATTTATGCTCCCACATGAGCCAGTCACTGCCTTTAACTCAGCTTTTAATCACACTGATATCTCAATCACTGATATACTTTCTCTCTCTCTAGACTGTAAGTTCCTTGAGGACAGGTCCTATGAATTATTCCACCACTCTAGCACCTAGCACAGTGCCTAGCACACTGTAGGTGATAAATCAATCATAATTTCCATTCACCCCTGAAAGTGGTTTATAAGTGAAGATAAAATTCCAAACGAAATTCAGTGATTTTCAAAGTAGCCACCTTGACTCTCTGAGTTGTCACATATTAATGATGATGACATTTAAGAATAACAGTTTCCATGTATTCAGAACCTACCAGGTATGTGACAAGGACTTTTAGTAATAATATCTTTAATTTTTGAAATAACTTTGCAAAATATTACTGTATTGAAAATCAATAAATTGATACTGAGTGGGGTTAAATAAGTTACCAACATATTAAAATGTACAATAAAGAAAGTGGTTCGTACAGGACTAAACATAGCCATAGAAATCCACAGAAAGGCCTACTTAGTATGAGATAAACGTGGCACTTCAAAGTAATGCCATAGTAAGTATTTAATAAATAGTAAAAAATGAAAAAGATGGACTATTTAATCAATGGCACTTAATATCTCCACTGAAAAACATAAATGACCTAATTAAAATAGAAAAACATACTTTTTTTTTTTCAGACAGGATCGTGCTTTGTTGCCCAGGCTGCAGTGCAGTGTCATGATCATAGCTTGCTGCAGTCTCAAGCTTCCAGACTCAAGCGATCCTCCCACTTCCGCCTCCTCTGTAGCAGGGACCACAGGCAGGTACCACAATGCCCAGCTAATTTTATATAAAAATTTTTTTGTAGAGATGAGGTCTCACCATGTTGCCCAGGCTGGTCTCAAACTCCTGGGCTCAAGTGATCCACCAGCCTGAGCTGGGATTACAGGAGTGAGCCACTCCGCCGGGCCAGATTTTCAGTTTTACTCCAGGATCCTGACCTTAATTTGGGCCCCATTCAAACCATCCTCCAGACTGACCTTCAACTAGCTGTGAGTAAAATTACTGACCCACTGGCTACAAAGTTAACCGACGGAAATTAAAAAGCAACTAAGCAATCATATCTTCACACATTAAAAAATTTTTTTGTTCCTTGCCTAAAACACTGCTACCAACAATAGCCATGTCAAATCCAACCTTTCTGGACTGGTTTTGGTCTGGGACAGAAGGCAACAAACACTGGGATAAGATCCACATTAGTAATACTTCATCAATATTAGAGCAGGGCCAGAAGCAAGTATCCTGTCTCCCAGGGAACTTTTTTCAAGCTCCCACCTACTCCCCCAAAAGGGAACTCAGAATAGTAAAAATATTTGTTACTGTTTATTATGCACTTACCATGAGCCAGGCACTGTGGTATCTTAGATAGCTATTTTGTTTAAATCCTCACAACAACCCATGAGGTATTATTATCCCCATTTCATATAAGAATAAATTGAGATTTAAACACCTCCCCCCCTCAGCTGTAAATTATAAGGCATCCAAATCACAAATTTTGCTCCATTCTGTTTCTTCTTGAATTACTTTTCTTGATCTGGTCTTTGCAAAACAAGCAGTATTTTTGACATAACATCTAAATTTTAGGAACTTGTCATTAAATAAATTTGTTTCTATAGTGCTATGTATTTTTCAAAGTCCTTCAACTTTTTTTTTCTATTTGCCCCTTAATCAACCCTGAGATACCTCACAAAGTAGTACTTAATCTCATGTTAGGGGTGAGGATCCAATGATCCAGCAGGCATAGGTGAGCCCTTCTTCTAATCCCTGCCGAAGCAATTATCAAACTCCTCAAATGTTTCATCCAATCTAACCACCTTACACTAAACCGACAAGTCTGCCACCAACTTTACAGAGAAAACAGAAGGCGTCAGGTGTAAATTCCTTCTTTTTCTCTCTGCCTTACCTCACACCTGAGCTTATGATTATCTATACATATATGTATTTTTTTTTAACCCCGTCAGGAGTCACAGACAAAGGATTCATTCTTCTATCCCCACAACTAATACGTGCCCAGGATCCCATTTCTATCAATTCCAAGTTACTCTACCAGTGAGTTATCTTCTCCTTTTTCTGTTCCTTCAACCTCTCCCTCTCCACTGGCTGATTTCCCTCACAGGACCAGCATGTATGTGCAGTACTTGCTTCCACCTGAGAACAGAAAAGACTCTTTTATCCACATTCTTCTTTAGCCACTGCCCTGACCCTTTTTTCCTTCTGAGTTAAGCTCCTCGAAAGTACAATAATTTAGACTGGATACCTCCTTTAACTCCTAGTCACTGAAACATGGATTCTGCCCTCATTGCTTCACAGAAACTGCTCTCCCTAAGGTCATTAATGAGTCTTTCAACACCAAATCTAAATGCTACTTTTCAATTACCAAATCTTTATCCTGATCCAAACCTTTTCTTTCTTACTTCATTTTATTCCACAAGAAAACATTGGAAAATATGAAACTTTTTCTTAACTCCAGTATCCAAATCTGCTGGACTCCAAAACTCATGCTCTTAACAATTATGCAGTACCACCTGTAGTTAACCATAAAGTTATCTGATTTTCTTTTCTATTTCAGCCAGTCAGTCACCAAACCCCAGTGAACAAATGATAAATTTCCTAAATGTCTCTGGAAGTGGTTTCCTATGGATGACTCCCAGACACCCAATTTAGAAACTTTATGATTATTTTGCAGTCCAACCTGGATTTACTCCTTAAAAACAAAGCTCAGAACATATCACAGGGAACAATTACCTCTCTTCAGTGACTCCCCTTTCTGGGGACATATTCAACACTACTTTAAAATCCACAGAATTCTCCAAGTGGAAGGGGGTGTGATGAGAAAGAGAGGCTGAGTGGCTTATTCACTGTCGGTCTAACACAGGACAGGGAATCAACAGTCTAATATCTGTGGGTAGACATTTTCTTGTTGTCTATAGATTATTTGTAAAGGTCGGTTTCTTCAGTTTGCACTCTGGCCTTAGTGACTTCAGATTTAAATAGGTTCTCTTTTGCAACTGTGAGAGCATTAAACAAATCAGCAACTATTAGCACCCAAGGAAGCTAACTAATCCTTGCCCACAGACGGTCCGTGGTGCTGACCCTTCTTAGCTCCTACCAGATCCTTCCTTAGCGGTCCAAGGAAGCCAGGTCGTCAGTCCCCACAGACTCACCTCTTAAGAGATTTCTCAACTACGAGGAATTAGGCAAGGTTTCCCTTCTGACTGAAAGGCTTGTAGAAACGTGACAACTCGCCTTCTCTAACACACATATTACAGCGGTAGCGGGACGTATTCTGAGGCAAACGGAACTCAGGATAATCAAAGAAAGGTCAGCTGCAAGCTAACTTAGCACTGACTACACCCTCCTCAATTCTGGTTGGCGAGATGCGCTCTTCCCGGAAGTGACGCGCAAGTGCCGGCGGAAGGGGAAGTCCAGGAGCATGGGTGATTTTTCTCCCTACCGAGGTGCATGAGGGGTGTACTATGCTAACCAAGGGGAGGCTCACAACCGTGACAGACTGCCATTCCTGATCTTTTCTGGCTATGGGCCCCCGGAGCCGCGAACGTCGGGCAAGCGCGGTACAGAGCACCAACGACAGCAGCGCCCTCAGCAAGCGTTCCCTGGCCGCGCGCGGGTACGTGCAGGACCCCTTTGCCGCGTTGCTGGTTCCGGGCGCAGCGCGCCGCGCACCGCTCATTCACCGAGGCTACTACATCCGCGCACGCGCCGTAAGGCACTGCGTGCGCGCTTTCTTGGAGCAGACTGGCGCGACCCCTGCTGCGCGTCGCGCGCAGATCTTGTCTTTAGGCGCCGGCTTCGACTCGCTCTATTTTCGCTTGAAAACTGCGGGCCGCCTGGCCCGGGCTGCAGTCTGGGAGGTGGATTTCCCGGACGTGGCGCGGCGCAAAGCAGAGAGGATTGGAGAGACGCCAGAGCTGTGCGCGTTAACCGGGCCTTTCCAGCGTGAGGAGTCCGCATCAGCGCTGTGCTTTGAGAGCGCAGACTACTGCATCCTGGGCCTGGACCTGCGGCAGCTCCAGCGAGTGGACGAGGCCCTGGGCGCAGCGGGGCTCGACGGAGACTCACCCACTCTGCTCCTGGCCGAGGCGGTGCTGACCTACCTCGAGACGGAGAGTGCCGCGGCCCTCATCGCCTGGGCAGCGCAGCGTTTTCCTAATGCCCTTTTCGTGGTCTATGAGCAGATGAGGCCTCAAGACGCCTTTGGCCAGTTCATGCTGCAACATTTTCGGCAGCTAAACTCCCCCCTGCATGGCCTGGAGCGCTTTCCTGACGTGGAGGCGCAGCGGCGCCGCTTCCTTCAAGCTGGCTGGACTGCCTGTGGTGCCGTGGACATGAATGAATTCTATCGCTGCTTTCTCCCCGCAGAAGAGCGCCGGCGGGTGGAAAATATTGAACCCTTTGACGAATTTGAGGAGTGGCATCTGAAGTGCGCCCATTATTTCATTCTGGCAGCTTCTAGGGGAGACACCCTCTCCCACACCCTAGTGTTTCCATCTTCAGAGGCATTTCCTCGTCTAAATCCTGCTTCGCCTTCAGGGGTATTCCCTGCCAGTGTAGTCAGTAGCGAGGGCCAGGTCCCAACCCTGAAGAGATATGGCCACGCCTCTGTCCTCTTGAGCCCGGACGTAATTCTCAGTGCAGGAGGATTTGGAGAGCAGGAGGGGCGGCACTGCCGAGTGAGCCAGTTTCACTTGCTCTCAAGAGATGGTGACTCTGAATGGAAATGCAGCCAAATAGGCGGTTGTGGGACTGGAGTTCAGTGGGATGGACGCCTTTATCACACCATGACAAGACTCTCAGAGAGTCGGGTTCTGGTTGTGGGAGGGAGACTGTCCCCAGTAAGTCCAGCCTTGGGGGTTCTCCAGCTTCATTTTTGTAATAGTGAGGATAATAACACTCAGGATCTGAAAGTGACAATAACAAAGGCCGGCCGAAAGGACGATTCCACTTTGTCTTGTTGGCGGCATTCAACAACAGAAGTGTCCTATCAGAATCAGGAATATTTGTTTGTGTATGGGGGTCGAAGTGTGGTGGAACCTGTACTAAGTGACTGGCATTTCCTACATGTAGAGACAATGGCTTGGGTCAGGATCCCAGTGGAGGGAGAAGTGCCTGAAGCCCGGCATTCTCACAGTGCCTGCACTTGGCAAGGGGGAGCCCTTATTGCTGGAGGTCTCGGGGCTTCTGAGGAGCCATTGAACTCTGTGCTCTTTCTGAGACCAACCTCTTGTGGATTCCTCTGGGAGTCAATAGATATCCAGCCTCCCATTACCCCAAGGTACTCCCACACAGCTCATGTGCTCAATGGAAAGCTGTTACTGGTTGGAGGGGTCTGGATTCATTCCTCCTCATTTCCTGGAGTGACTGTTATCAATTTGACTACAGGATTGAGCTCTGAGTATCAGATTGACACAACCTATGTGCCATGGCCATTAATGTTACACAACCATACGAGTATCCTTCTTCCTGAAGAGCAACAGCTCCTGCTCCTTGGAGGTGGTGGGAACTGCTTTTCCTTTGGTACCTACTTCAACCCCCATACAGTCACATTAGACCTTTCTTCCTTAAGTGCTGGGCAGGAAGGACTGGACTTATATTCAGGACCCACTAAAGTAGACAATAAAGTTTTCCACAAATAGGACGACCCTGTAGCTATAGGACCCTGTAGCTATAGATATTGCCACTCCTCCCTTCCCCATCCTTTTTTCCCCTTAGCCACTATTCAGTGCTAAAAGTGAAAAAGGTTGGTAAAATACCTACAAACAATCATTACAGAAAACAGCTGAAGACAGTGGCCATGCAGTCTGAGAGTAGTATTGGTCTTCCTCTGATTTTCTAATCTAAGTTTATTTATTGAGTTACAGTGGTCTTTAGTAAAGTAAAAAAATGTCCCAATCCCAGGCCTTGTGATTTGAGATGGTACCTTAGAAAAAGTTTTATGCAGATCCTTGGTTGAATATAGTTGAAGGAGCATAGTATTGACCTAATTCTTCATGTAGGAAACCTGAAATGAACACAGTCACAGTTTGATTAAAACATTGTCCTGTTTATTGCAACAGAAAACTTGAATAGTTTTAACAACAGGAAACACTTGTAGGACTTTCTTTAACAACATACTTTTTAAATGTTTTGCTATTGGTTCCATATTTATTTAGATTTATAAGTGCCAATAAAGCAAATGTTTGATGCCTCAATTCATAATAATGTTTTGTTCCAGGTGTGCTCTCCACCTTTCACTGTTCTGTGCTCCAAGAGGCTGACCTTTGTGGACTATATCAAGGAGCTCTCTTTACTTTTTGAGTGAATTCCACCAGTCAGAGGCACCAGAGGGGAATGGGGGCAAGAAGAAGAGTGAGTTGGTATTTATTCACAATTCCTCCCCTGCTGGTTTGCAAGTTGGCAGTGGCAGCATTCTTCTGTCAAAGGCTACAGCTCCTGTCATGTAATCCTTTCCTGTAAGATCGAGTTCTAATTCTCCATCACCCCAGCTTTCAGTAATTGTTCCTTCACTTCACCTCTTCGGGCCTAGGAGTTGTGATGGCTCTTTGTTAGACCTGAACTGTACTGTCCAATGTAGCTATTAGCAACATGTGACTGTTTAAACAAATTAATAAATTCAGTGGCCTAGTCACATTAACCACATTTTAAGTGCTTAATAACTACGTGTGGCTTTGGCTACTGTATTAGACAATGTAGATGTAGAACATTTCATCGTTACAGAAATTTCTACTGGACACTGCTGACTGGATAACTTGACTTGGTTTCCCTTAATCCTACTCAGCCCCTTATAGTTAGCATCCCATTAAACTCAATTACCCCTTTTAAATGGGAATCTTGCCTAGTGAGGCATGTGAGATCAATGAAATAGCTATTCATCCTTAAAATTTGAGCCTTAATTTGTCATCTAAATTATGCAGACCTTGTGAAATTTACACCTCAAGAAATGTAGTGGCTTTGGTGGTACTAAGTGTATCACTTTAGTATTTCTTCTCTTAGTCCTAGAAACCTTAGTAGTTTTCATTCTGCAAGTGCCTAAGTGATTATTATGAACCATCATTGATAACAAATTGCATCCTTTATTTATATTAACTTTGCATATAAATGGATGTGAAAGGTCATTAATATAAAAACCGAGTAGCAAACACAAACCTAAGTGTATGGAGAGGACAATGTTGGCTCTGTTAGCTGAAGGCTCCTTGGGGCAGACCAGCTGAATAAGGGTTGTGGTCTAGGCTGGGCATGGTGGCTCACGCCTGTAATTCCAGCACTTTGGGAGGCCAAGGCAGAAGGATCACTTGAAACCAGGAGTTTAAGACCAGTCTGGGCAACAAAGTCAGATCCCCATCTCTACAAAAAAAATAAGTGGGCACGGTGGTGTGTGCTTGTAGTCTCGGATACTCTGGAGGCTGAGGCGGTAATGAGCTGTGATTGTGCCACTGCACTCCCGCCTGGATGACAAGAGTGAGACCCTGTCTCTTGAAAAAAAAAAAGGTTGTTGTCTAACTTGAGCTTTCCTGAGACTTTGTAAGAGCCATTTCTAGGGAAAACATTGATTATGGCTATGACTGAGTCCTGGGAAACAGGGCTTATTACAGCTGGGAAGGCATCTGGAAAGGCGATCAGTGGGCCAGGTAGAAAACTGGCAGGGAATATGATCAGCATGAGAAAATGGCTGTTCTGTATTTCCTGTTTCTAAGTTTACTACAGCACACCCCAGCTTTCAGGAGCAGATAAAAGCAGAACACTGTGGAGGCCAGGCGCAGTGGCACACACCTTAATCCCAGCACTTTGAGAGGCCAAGGCTGGCAGATCGCTTGAGCTCAGGAGTTGGCGACCAGCCTGGCCAATATGGTGAAACTGTCTCTACCAAAAAAAAAAAAAAAATACATATATGTGTATATATACACACACATATACACAAAGATTAGCCAGGGATGGTGGCACATGCCTGTAGTCCCAGCTACTCAGGGATGCTGAGGGGGGAGGATTACTTGAGCCTGGGAGGTTGACCCAAGATCATGCCACTGCACTCCAGCTTGGGTGGCAGAGTGAGACCCTGTCTCTAGTAATAACAACACTGTAATGAAATGAGTGTTCTCAGCTACGTAGTAGAATATACCAGAATTCAAACCTAGATCTAACTCCAAAGCCCAGGTTACACCTTCCAGTATGATGCTGCTTACATCATGCCATCAGCCATTATTTCATTACTTTTGTGGGGAAAAGAGGGGAGGAGGGAGGTCATCTAGAGAATGTGGACATGTGCCAGACCTAAATGAGGAGTTCTGTAGTGCCTATTCTCTTGAGCACTGCCCAGTAGGGCACCTTATGAGTAACAGGGCTTATTCTCCCGAGAGAAATTACCCACATTTCCTATAAGTGATTACCAGATTAAGCATGTCCTCCACCTGTAACTGAGCATCATGCTCAGTTAAGGAATTATTCGTCTCTTGACCTCTACTCATTAGAGCACTTAGAAGTATTGTCAGCAGTATTTACCCTGTGCCTTTGGAGCAGCACTCAGTATAGACTAGTGCTGAATCACAGTTTCATTAACAGTAATCTGCACAGCTGGAGATGTGAGCCAGATTGAGAACTAAAGCTCGGTAATAATTTTTGCTTCTCCGTTTCACTTTTGAAGTTTTTGTTCTAAAATTCTGATATGGAGCTCTGGAGTAGTTATGAGAGTTAATGAACAGCTCTCTTCCTCTTTTAGGGATTACTTCTAGACCAGATAAACTACTTAAGGAAGGAAAATAATTTCTTATTTTGAATCTCCACTCTGGGTTTCAAAAATAGTTTATCATAATAGTGAACATGAAAACAGGTTAAGAACAACTGTTGGAGGATATGTTCTTCAAAGGCCAGTGCTGTTGCTTCTTTTTGTACTTTCTGAGTTTTAAAACTGAATATCCATTTTTTGTCTTTCTAGAGCTTTAAGTCTTCTTAATGATCTTTGGGAGATGGTATGTATCCAGTATGTTCCAGGACCCAGGTATTTTCTTGGTCTTTTTCAGTCATCTCAGACCTTGAAGTCCTAGCTTATTCCATATGTATTTTGTGATCCCAAACTCAACCTCAAGCAGCCCATGCTTACCCTGGGACTTGTCCCACATGACGTCTCCTGGAAAATAGCTCTATATGACAGCCCCAAATGGAACCAACCGTTTTCTTCCTGTGCAAGAGAAGCCTGTGCTCTTTGAAGAGTTTTGGTGAATTAAAGAACTGGTTAATAAGGTGGAGTTTTTTTTTGTTTGTTTTGGTTTGGTTTGGTTTGGTTTTTTTGAGACAGAGTCTTGCTCTGTCACCCAGTCTGGAGTGCAGTGGCTCAATCTCGGCTCACTGCAACCTCCACCTCCTGGGTTCAAGTGATTCTCCTGCCTCAGCTTCCGGAGTAGCTGGAATTACAGGTGTGCACCACCACGCCCGGCTAATTTTTTTGTATTTGTAGTAGAGATGGGGTTTCACCATGTTGGTCAGGCTGGTATCCAACTCCTGACCTCAAGTGATCCGCCCACCTCGGCCTCCCATTGTGCTGAGATTATAGGCATGAGCCACCATGCCTGGCCTAGGTGGGTTTTTAATCATAGGGACCATCCAGTAATGTCTAGTTTGACTTTAAGACTAAGCCTTTTAACTTCAGTAATGAAGAAAGGGGTGTAAAATAGCATTAAACCGGCAAGTTAGGTCATGGCAACTTGGCTAATCACATTAGACTTGATGTTTAAAGAGAGAAGGAGACTGTGTAGAGCAGGAATTATGAAATTTATAATCAGCTTTAGAGTAGGCTGAGCCTTGGATGTCAATAATTACGAGTAAACAAGAGTTCTGTCATCCCACAGTTTAGTTACAAGACTGCTTACTTACCTGTCTTGGACATTGATAGAAGGCACTTGATTGGGAAGGGGCAGTTCCTTGACTGAGGGAAGGAATTGTGTCTGGTTCATTGTTCTATCCCCAACATAGTAGATGCTTAACAAATACTTGTTGGATAGAGGTCCACTCTTGTACTCAAATAAATTATATTTGAATATTACTATAGTTCTTATCATGCACAAACAGATATCAATAACTCCTGTAATTATTGTATATGTGTGTGGGGTGGGGGTGGTAAGCATTAAAATTTTAAAGAACCCACAGTTTAAGAGTCTTTGGAAATAAATTCAATTTTTCTGACCCAGGCAAAGGTGGTAGAGTTTCTGGTGTCATTTCTATCTTTATGGAATAAACCTGAACCTTCTCCCTGATTGCAATTTTCAGCTGATCCTCATCCTCTTTTGCTCAATAATGACCGTATTCTTTGGAGATTAAATGAGTTAACTTTGCAGAAGGCTAATCTGAAGGAGTAGGAACATGCAATTCAATGTACTTGTGAGCACATATACACAGGATCTTCCTAGGATGTTGTGATGGTTCACTGAGCAGGACTTTGTGTGTAACTCTCAAAGGACGTTTAATAGAGGAAGAGGAAAGACCTTGCCCTAATTTTTATGTGAAAAGTCATTTGCCACCTAATTGTCAGACTAAAGACAGGAAATAAATTGAAATAATAATGGCTTTTAGGATATTATATAGCATTCTGCTTTTCTTATTCCCCAGCCCTTGTCCACATTTTTAGGCTTTCCATTAGAGCCCCAGTCTCTGATTCATATTTAGATGTATTGCTTCAGAAAAAGTTAGCAAGGCTGATCTTTCTTGTTTATGGATTCATCAGCAATATTTAAGGAAAATAAATGTTACCATTCCCTTTCCTCCCTCCAAAAGACCTTAGTTTAAAAGTAGAGTCTAGGCCCCAATTCACTGAATTTACGTTTAGACAGTTGAGTCCAGTCAGCAAGAATTTTTTTTTTTTTTTGAGATGGAGTCTCGCTTTGTCACCAGGCTGGAGTGCAGTGGTACAATCTCAGCTCACTGCAGTCTCAGCCTCCCGGGTCCAAGCGATTCTCCTGCCTCAGCCTCCCGAGTAGCTGGGATTACAGGCATGTGCCACCATGCCCAGCTAATTTTGTATTTTAGTAGAGACGGGGTTTCACCATGTTGGCCAGGATGGTCTCGATCTCTTGACCTTGTGATCGGCCTGCCTCGGCCTCCCAAAGTGCTGGGATTACAGGCGTGAGCCACCGCGTCTGGCCTAGTCAACAATATTTTTATGTTTGGTGCATAACATATAAATACTCAAAAATATTTATCACATGAATGTATGGATGACTGATTTAAGCTAAAATCAGTAATAAATGAATAGTAAATTGTAATGCTGAAATCAGAGATTACCACCAGAAAATCAAAATATAACTTAATGTCATAATTAAAAATAGTTTGGTATTGATGTCACAATAAATAAATGAATCAGGAATAAAGAATTAAAAACAGACTGTGTGATAAGGTGACATTTCAAATCAATGAGGAAAGGCGGACTATTTAGTATATGGTCTGGGGTGACCTGTATTTGTGAAAATGATGTTAGCACCCTATTTCTCACAAATCACAAGCTTAAATTCCAAAGGGATTAAAGACCAGACACAAATTTTTAAATAGCACACACACAACCTAAATTGGATGAGCATTAGAAGTATAAAAGATTTGATTTGATTCATATTTAGACGTTTTGCTTGATTACAACCTTGGTAGGAAAGTGTCCTTAAAGAATTGCAGAAACACAAAATGAATAGAGGGGAAAAGCCAATAAATTTCATTACCTAGGCATTTAAAACTTCCGGACAGCAAGAAAATGCATTAAAATGTTAAAATATTAGTGGTTAACTAATATTTTAGCTTGTAATTCCTCTCTTCCTTAGACAAATAGCTCACAAGGTGTCCCTCCCTTCTCCAGAGTCATCATGCCGTAGGGAGATTTTGGTTTTTCTTTTTCAATCAGTACCTGAATTAAGATGCATGGAACTCATCCCTCAATTTCTGAGATCAATGAGATCAGGAGATGGAGACCACCCACCTTGGCCTCCTAAAGTGCTGGGATTATAGGCGTGAGCCACCGCACCTGGCCTGTATTTTCAGTAGAGATGGGATTTCACCATATTGGCCAGGCTGGTCTTGAACTCCTGACCTTGTGATCCACCCACCTTGGCCTCCTAAAGTGCCGGGATTACAGGTGTGAGCCACTGTGCCCGGCCCACACTTTGACTTACATTTCTAAAGGGTCCCTCTAGTGAGGAGATTTGGTTGTAGGAGTTCAAGAGTCAAAGCAGGGAGACTTGTTGGAAGGTTTGCAGTAATCAAAATGAGAGATGATATGAATTCAGCTGGAGATTGTGAGAAATGATAAGATTTGGAGGCTCTTCTGAAGGTAGATCCAACAGAATATCCTAATGGACTGGATATGGAGTGTGATAGAGATGAGTGAAGGATGGGATCCAAGACCTGAGACCTCAGTAACTGGAAGGTTGGAGTTGCCATCACCTGAGATGGGGGAGGCTCCCTGTGGCACAGAGTTTTAGGGGGAGTTTAGGAGTTCAGGTTGGATATGTTGACGTTGGGATGTCGGTTAGATATCGAAATGAAGATCTATTGACTCAAGTATTTATTTTATAACCTTCTTCCTCATCCTCTACATTCACCCACTTTTTTCTTTTTCTTCTTCTGTGAATATCCAGACCCAACACAGGAATGGGACTAGCAAATAAAAGTGGTTAAATTGGAAACACAAATTGTAGCTGAGGAATAGGAGCAAATCCCCTGTGAGATGGCCCAAGCCTGGCTGGTCCTGGCTTCAAAGCTGCTTTCATTCAGAGCCATTGTTTCTTTTCTCTTTTTCGTGATGTTTCTTTCTTTCTATGTTAATATTTATTACACTGTGTAATTCTTTATTAGCAGTGTTTTCAGAAAGCTAGAATTGGATAATCCTCATCTCATAAGCCTATCCCCTGAAACGCCTCCTCACATGCCACCTCCCCTTACTTGGCATCCTAGTTGCTGGTACTATACCCAGTTCCCAAAGTACATGATGCTGTTTCATGCCTCCGGTCCTTTACTCACAGTGTTCTTCCTGTCTGGACTGTCTGGACTCTTAATATTGCTTCTCCTATCCCACTTCCAAGCCATCCCAACCTTGTTCACACAATTCTTATTTGATTTTCAAAGCTTATCTTTGGGGCCTGGAAACAGTGGCTTGTGCTTATAATTCTAGCACTTTGGGAGCACAAGGAGGGAGGTTCCCTTGAGCTCAGGAGTTTGAGACCAGCCTGGGCAACATAGGGAGACCCCTGTCTCTACAAAGAATAAAAAAATTAGCCAAGAGCTGTGGTGCCTGCCTGTAGTCCCAGCTACTTGGGAGGATTCCTTGAGCCCTGGAGTTCAAGGCTACAGTGAACTGTGATGGCACCACTGTACTCTAGCCTGGACAACAGAGCAAGACCCTGTCTCAAAATAAAATAAAAGCAAAATTTCCCTTTGGAAAGCATTTCCTGATTCGAACCCTCCCCACTTTCAGGCTGGGATAGGTTGCCCTTCTTTTGTATTGCCGTAACACCTTATGAATATCATCCAGACTGCGTTTGTCATGTTTTTGTTTCGTCTGTGTTTTAGTCTGTCTGCTAACTTCAGACCAAAGTTCCTTCGTAGCAGGAATAGTATCTTTGGAATTCATCTTTGTATTCCTAGTACCCAGCACTCTATAAACACTTTAACTGAACAAGAGTCTCTCCTTATGGATGTTTAACTTCTTAAAGCCAGGCCTCTCTCATGCCCTTTCACTGTAAAAAATCCTGTACCACTGGCTTCCTGGGGAAGGATAGGGAAAGATAAGGTAGCACCAGAGAGCAATAATACAGTGACATCCAAAAAACTCACAAGCTTTTGTCATGCAAACCTGTGCCCTTGGTCATAAACTCAGAGAATCAGCCAGCACCTTTAGAACAGAGCTGTGATTGTACACAACTGCTTTCTGGAACCCCATTCTCAGCCCTGCTGCTTCCTTCATCTCCCACTGAGACATCTGGGTGGTGGGGGCAAGTAACCACATAGACAGCAAGTTTTTACCATTTTAGTAGAAGACTGGTATAGAAATTGCATTTTAACTACTAAGATCCACTCCATTATGACTTCAACCAGCATCCTACTTTCTAGCCTAGACTTTTTCAGTTTTGGTAAGACAACGCTGTGGCCATTTTGGTTTCAGCTGACCACCTCGACTCACACCAGTGTTAATTTAACTCTACGGGTTCAGCTAGAACACATAGCAGCTCAGAGTTTCTGCATCCTGCTATGTGTTAGCCTACAGTTCAGTTAAAAACACTTGTTGCTATTTATTGTGTAAGTCCTATGATCATGTCCTCTTTGAAGATGAGGAAACCGAGGCTTAGAGGAGGGATATAACTTGTTCCTGGACACAGACAAAGCAAGACAGGATTCAAACTCAGGATTGAGAATCCTGTAGTAATTCAAGTGTGAAGACAGCTTGGAGGCTTGGACCAAATCCAGAGGACACACTAAACTAATCTTCCTGTTAAGAAACACCACCACATCTTTTTTTTTTTTTTTTTTCCCCACTGGAGTTTCACTCTTGTCACCCAGGCTGGAGTGCAGTGGCGCCATCTCAGCACACTGCAACCTCTGCCTCCTGGGTTCAAGTGATTCTCCTGCCTCAGCCTCCTGAGTAGCTGGGATTATAGGCGCCCGACACCACGCCTGGCTAATTTTTGTATTTTTAGTAGAGACAGGGTTTCATCATGTTGGCCAGGCTGGTCTCAAACTCCTGACCTCAGGTGATCCACCTGCCTCAGCCTCCCAAAGTGCTGGGATTACAGGGGTGAGCCACCGCGCCCGCCACCATCACATCTTATAGACCTAACTGGAAGAGTCAAGATGGCACTTGAAGGAAGTACCTCTGAGAATGTACTGCTCGTCAGACTGGCCATACCGGTAGCGTTGACTCTGCCCCTGAAATGGCAAGACTCCCTTCTCCACATCGCCAACCCTGCAACCTGAGACCAATTTCTGTTGACTTTGAGAATGAAGCCTTACATAACCCTTTGCTGCCTCTACTTCTTTTACAGGCCCATGATTTCATGCCACACTGAAATCAAATAATCAAGGCATTGGTTTCTGTCACAGCAGTTAAACACAAATCATTAAGGGGAACCATTGTCCTTTTGTCCAGAACAACCAGCCAAGCATGAGACTATGAAAGAAATGTGTGCTCTTTCCTGGGACTGGTGTAGTACAGGCAGCCGCCCCAGGTGCCCAGTCCACAGCTCAACTGGAAAATTAACTGGGATGATTTTCTGTAGAGATGGGATCTCATTTTGTTGCCCAGGCTGGTCTTGAACTCCTGGGGTCAAGTGGTCCTCCTGCCTCTGCCTCCCAAAGTGCTGGGATTATAGATGTGAACCACCATGCCTAGCTAGAGAACACATTTTAGAGCCTGAATGCACCATGGGGTGACTTAAGAGAAGTCTGGGGACAAACTGCTGGAGATTAAATTAATCTGGAAGTCATTCCGTCACCTAGAAACTTTGCTACTGTTCTGCCAACTGACTTACAAACCAGACTCCCTTTTGCATTTCATTTCACATTTATAATCTCTTTTGCTGTAGGTCAAAAGTTAAGAGTGAGCACTAACTTTTAGATCCTGGGATAACCACCCACATGGAAGAAATGACGTCTGTCCTGATATCAGACTCTGCTGGGAGGCATTTTTTTTTTTTTTTTTTTTTTTTTTTTTTGAGACAGGGTCTCAACGTGTCGCCCAGGCTGGAGTGCAGTGGTGTGGTCATTGCTCACTGCAGCCTCCAACTCCTGGGCTCAAGGGATCCTCCCACCCAGCCTCCGAAGTAGCTGGAACTACAGGCACGTGCCACCATGCCTGGCATGGAAGGCATCTTCTTGACCCCTTCTCGAGACCACAGGAACATGTCATTTTCAGGAGGACTGAATGAATCTCTGGCTTACAGCTGAGGGGAAATAGCTGCTGTTTTGAACCTTGGAAACTTGCTTAATGGTTACACTCAGCACCTCACCTACCTCAGCCTTGAAATGTTGCTGAAACCACAGGATACTCTGGGACCCCTCGTCTCATTCTTAAACACTGTCCAGATGTTTTCTCTCAGGGATGTTGTGTTTGCAAGGAAATGTGGCTTCCCATTCCCCTCCCTCTGATGAACATCCTGACTTTCTGCCTTCACAGGAGCTTTATTTTACTGATTCGTTTGTAGTTATTATGGGGTCATACATGGTGGGTCAGGGGAAAAGATGGAAGCTCAAGAGAAGGAGATCAAGATGTGAAAGTAGTGAAGCACTTCCCTGACCCCAAGCCAACACCCGTCAGGAGCCGAAACCATCTCTCATTCAGGACTTCTGGTGAAAGTGTTGAAACAATGGCTTAGCCATGTAGCCATCCTTAAATCCCAGTCTGGCCCCTTGCCTAGGTGCAGGGTTTCATCAACCACACCCCGCTTTAATGATTTTTCCCCAAAGTCTATTCCAACCAATGAGAGTGTGCGCCAGAATAATCATTAACAATACCACAGACTGATGCAGAATGATCTCAACCTGGTGTCCTGTCAGATTCTGAATAAACTTTCCATCACCCATCCTGATTAGTCTTCCTTTGGTTTAAAACTTGTTCAGGGAGTTGCTCGGGCTTATTCCATATGTGAGCTGAACCCTCCCGAAACAACAGGCACAGGTGGAGTCCCAGGGCCTGTGTTAGGAATTTGGAAGCCACGGAACCGTGGGATGTGAACCAGGGAAGGACACTTCCTAGCTTTCTATCTTGTAAGAGATCAGAGAGGGTTTTGGGTCATGGCCAATACAGAGAAATAATACAATCCTTTCTAATAGGAGTGGAAAAGGCAAGACCCTTCATGGCAGTCACCTGGGGTATAGAAAGAAAATACATTCTATTTTTATTTATTTATTTATTTATTTATTTATTTATTTATTTTAGAGAGAAGGTCTCACTCTGTCACTCAGGCTGGAGTGGAGTGGTGTGATCTCAGCTCACTACAACTTCTACCTCCCAGGCTCAAGCAATCCTCCTGCCTCAGACTCCCAAGTAGCTGGGACTACAGGCATACACAACCATGCCCAGCTAATACTTTGATTTTCTGTAGAGATGGGATTTTACTTTGTTGTCCAGGCTGTTCTTGAACTCCTGGGGTCAAGTGATACTCCTGCCTCGGCCTCCCAAAGTGCTGAGATTACAGGTGTGAGCCACCATGCCTGGCTAGAGAACACATTTTAGAGCCTGGATCCACCATGGGGTGACCTGAGAGAAGTCACATAATCTCCCTGGGACACTGTTTTCTTATCTGAAAAATGAGTTTGATAACATTACCTACCTCAGAAAGTGCTTGTGAGGGTCACATGAAGCAAGTGTCTTGCATGGTGCTTGGCAATCAGGGCCACTCAAAACAAATGTTGCTGTCAACCTCTCACTCTGCTTTCTGAAGTTGACATGAATCCCAGATCACCTGGGAACTACCAGCCTCAGACCCGGGCAAGTAAGACACTCTGGAAGGAGTGCGTCATTCTGATCTCTCTGGTCACTGGACATTCTCTGGCTGAGTATACTGCACACGGAGTCTCTGTGTCTAGGCTTTGGCCATGACCCAAAGCCCTACAAAACCGGAAACAACAGGCACAGGTGGAGTCCTAGGGCCTGTGCTAGGAATTTGGAAGCCACAGAACCGTGGGATGTGAACCAGGGAAGGACACTTCCTAGCTTTCTGTCTGGTAAGAGATTAGAGAGGGTACTTCCCTGGGGCTGTTAAGGGAGCTCACTTCTGTCACTAAATAAACTTTAGAATGCACAGTGCTGACCAGGTGATAAGCAGCGAGGTCCCGCATCAGCCCTGTCATTAGCATGAGGACCAATTTGAAGTTGCTGCTTTCTAGGCCCACTGCATCTCACAAGATGCATCTCTTTTAGCCCGAAGCCCCACAGCTGCTTATTGTACCTGTGCCTCTGCTGCTCCAGAGGACGGCTATGTCTTTGAGATGGTCTCCAAAGAAATTCTCCAAGAAAGTATCCCACAGGGTAGGATAGGGTATCCCACAAAAACCACACTTCTTATACTATCATCCTAAACATAGCTTTCTAATTTGATAAAAATCTGTTTAATTCTATCTGCAGAGCCTGGAACAATGCCTGACACATGACAGGTACTCTTTAAATCTTTGTGCAATGAATAAATGAAATGTATGCAGACTATGGGAGTATTTATCAAGGACATCTTCCAGGAGAGAGGGATGTGTCAGCCAGAGCCCTGAAGAAAGAGGAGAAGTTAGCTAGGAGAACAAAGCAGGGGAGAACATCTTAAGGAGAGGCACATGAGAAGGATTTAGACCGGGAGAAAACAGGGGTGCCCAAGGAACCAGAAGAACTCAGAGGAAACCCCACAAAGCTGGTGGCATCTGGTCCTTCCCTTCTCCTCTGCTTCTCTCTCCTCTCTTCTCCCACAACAACCTCATTCCACTCACACTGCTGCCGTTTTCCTCCTTCAGATCAACCCCTACTTCCTGCCTCAGGGCCTTTGAACTTAATCTTTCCTTTCCTCCATTTTCAAAAGACTATTTTTTCTTGTCACTTAGCTCAGATCAATATCACCACCCTAGGGAGACCTTTCTCGACCACCCAATCTAAAGTAGCATCTTGCCACCCCAAGTATTCTCTCTCTCATGCGCTTGCTGGCTTCTTTCTTTTTTAGAGCAGTTATCTCCATCTGAGCATATCTTGTCTATTTATCCATTTTCTTGTCCGTTGATTGTCTCCCACGACTAAAATGTGAGTTCCACGAGGGCAGAGATCCCACTAGTTTTGTTTACCACTGTATCCTCAGCACCTGGCACAGAGGCTTAGCAGATAAACATTGAATGAATGAATGGCTGTGGCAGGGAGAGAATAAGGAAAAGGAAAGCAGAGGCCAGATCATGCAGAGCTTTGGGGGTCACACTGTATCTTTTGGATCTTATTTTAAGGAGAATAAGAAGACATGGAAGAGTTTAAGCAGGTGACTTATCTGACAATCTTTGCTTTTTTAAAAGATCATTCTGGCTGTTGTGTGGTATATGAATCATATAGGACCAAAATGTAGCACTGTGAGGCATAGACCAGGTGAGGCGATGGCGGCCTGGCCAGCTGGAGGGTGGGACGGAGATGGACAAAAGGAGAGGGAATCAGATTATGTGCAGCCTGAAGACCTAACAAAGTTTGGTTATAGCATAATTGGTAGGTTTAACACATCTAAAGAAAGAATGAAATCATGTTTGACCAGACAGAATTCATGGTAGCAGAATTAGGCATTAACCTCTACCCCAGGTTTTGGGTATAGAAGCTGGGCAGAACTCTTCCATTACTCTTCCTCCATCATATTCAAGGGGCAGAAGTGTCCTAGAAAAACAGGGATTGGGGGATCAATCATGACTATTCTTCTTTGATATACTTTGATATTTAGTTATTAAAAGAAGTTTGATGACCTGGGATGGTCCAGACTGAGGTCAGACAGGCAGGTGAGGGCAAGATGGGCATGGCTCACCACCAGGAAGGGGTCTTCTGAATGGGAACCTAAGGCTCAGCAGCAGGGGCTCAGGAGCTGATCCTAGATGGAGGGTGTGGCTGATCTCATTATCCCCTCCTGCAACACCCTCCTGGCTATATAGCTGAAGGCCTTTATAATCCTCCCAGGATTGTAGTCAAGGACATCTAACCTGGTAGAGCCAGTCAACCTATCCTTGAAGACTGCTCCTGAGTTTTCATTCTCCAAGCAGGCACCAGCTGGTATGAAAGCAGAACTGATTTGTGGAGGAAAATAAGCTACCATGGGGATTTTCTAGGATTTCTGGGGAGGGGACCCTGGGAAATACTCAACTTCCAGCTAATTTCATAGGGGAAGAATTGGTGGTGGTGTAATTCAGGTAGCCTAGAAAGTCAGCTTTATTTTGTAGATGGCCCCGCCTGTTCAGGTGGGATAATCTGAGTGACACACAGAAGACAGGGAATCTAGTGGGGAAGACAAATGATACAAATGACTATTTAGAGTCTGATGAGTTTTGTGAAGGAGAATTGCAGTGCTCCAAGAGAGGAAATATGGGGACTTTGGCTAGCTAGGGAAAGTGTCTGTGAGGAAGTGGCATTTCAGTTGAGTTTGAAGAGAGGGCAGAAAGAATGACCAGGAAGGGGGATGGTGTGGGGAAAGATGTTAATCTGGGAATTTGGTAACTGGGAAAACAAAAGATCAGCAAGCTAACGAGAGGGAGAGTTGCAGGCGATGTGGCCGGGGGAAATGGTTAGGGTAAAATAAGGTGGCACAACCTGTGGACTCTGCTAACATTTTGGACTCTGGAGCAATGCAAGCTATTGGTAAGTTTTAGGCAGGGGTGTGACCCAATCAGTTTAGGTCAAATATGATGTTTTCACTGCCTTAACAATAATCAAGCCAAGAGCACTGAAAAGAATGAATGAGAATGAGGCTGGACTCTGGACTATGACAGAGTCTCCCTGACTATGAATGCCTCCTTGGGTAGCTTAGCAGCAAGTCTTGACATAAGTTCTTTTTTTTCTTTTTCTTTGAGACGGAGTCTCGCTGTGTCGCTCAGGCTGGAGTGCAGTGGTGCAATCTCAGCTCACTGCAAGCTCCGCCTCCCAGGTTCATGCCATTCTCCTGCCTCAGCCTCCCGAGTAGCTGGGACTATAGGCGCCCGCCACCATGCCTGCCTAATTTTTGTATTTTCAGTAGAGACGGGGTTTCACCGTATTAGCCAGGATGGTCTCGATCTCCTGACCTCGTGATCCGCCTGCCTCGGCCTCCCAAAGTGCTGGGATTACAGGCGTAAGCTACTGCGCCCGGCCGCAAGTGGCTTTTTACCACTTTCAGGCTTCTACATGCTCTCACAAACATCTATTTGATTCTCAAAAGCAAGCCTGTGAAGTAAGCTTTGCTATTAGCCCCATTTTACATGAGAGGAAATTGAGACTTAGTGAGAATAACTTGCTTAAGGTCAAATCAAAGTACTAAAACTCAGAGGGTCAGATAAATCTTCAACAAGGCTCTCTAACTCAGAAACCTGTGCTCTGTCCATTTGGCCACACAACCTTCAAATAGAGGTTCTAAACAACTAAGGCAGTTTTATAATATTTACAAGGATGAGTAAAACATAAAATCAACTGGGAATGGAAGGGTGGAGTGAATGTATTGAATTTAAAGTGACTGCTGGATCTTCAAGTGGAGAAGCCAGTAGACACACACGAGGGTGTGGAACCAGGAAAGGATTATAGTATGTCTATATTTACTTTGGAATTAAAGCTCCTCAGAGCACACTGTCCTGTCGCTGAACAAATCTGGGGGATTCATGAACCCAGCAGAGCTTGGTCTGTTATCAACACAGAGATGATTCTCTAGTACAAGACCCTTTTTGTTCTGGAAACTAAATTTAAAACTTGTCTATATCAGGCATTTTTCTTATAGGGAAAATTTAGAGCAAATGGCATATATGTGATCAACTAAAAAACATGATTTATAATGTCATGAGGGGTACTGATTAAAAATTAATCAATTGATCATAACTTAATTTAAAAATTAGTGGCCCAACAGAGCTGATTAGCTAGAATACCAGATAGGAATGACAGTAATGTGTAAGACGCCAAAGGAGGGTGGTGGTGTGAAAATGCTAGGGGTAATAAAAATCAATTTGATCAGTGATGTTTAGGTTTTCAAGCATACTACCCATAGCCATAAAACTCTAATATCTGAAAGTGGTGTAGGAAAAACAGCATTGATATTGCATGTCTGAATCTCTTAAGTCTCTGATGCTTTTTCTCCCTATTGAAAACAATTGCTTTATAAAGTGAATTTTTGCTTTATAAAGTGAGTTGCTGCAGGCAGTCCTGTTCCAGTTTCAGATGAAGTCCTAGCCGTCTCCATTTTCCCCACTTTGCTCCTGTGTGCCTTTGACCTGGAATACCTTTTTCACTCCATCTCTCTTCTCTAAAATCCTCTTCATCCTCCAGTGGCACAGCACAGATCACAATGTCCTTCCGGAGCTCCTCCCTAGAACTCCTCTGTCATTTTGAGCAAGCCACTCAGGGCAGTTTCCTTTGTAGAGTGCGTGTGTACATGTGTGTGTGAGAGAGTGTGTGTGTGTGTGAGAGTGTGTGTGTGTGACAGACAGCAAGAGAGAGTGTGTGTGTGAGAGAGTGTGTGTGTGTATATGTGTGTGTGAGAGTGTGTGTGTGTGACAGACAGCAAGAGAGAGAGTGTGTGTGTATGTGTGTGTGAGAGTGTGTGTGTATGTGTGTGTGAGTGTGTGTGACAGACAGCAAGAGAGAGTGTGTGTGTGAGAGAGAGTGAGAGTGTGTGTGTGTGTGTGTCTGTATGTGTGTGTATGAGATGGAGCTCTGTCACCAGGTTGGAATACACTGGCATAATCTCGGCTCACTGCAACCTACAGCTCCCGGGTTCAAGCGATTCTTGTGCCTCAGTCTTCCAAGTAGCTGGGACTACAAGCGTCCACCATCACACCTGGCTAATTTTTGTATTTTTAGTAGAGATGGAGTTTCGCCAGGTTGACCAGGCTGGTCTCAAACTTCTGGCCTCAAGTGATGGGCCCGCCTCAGCCTCCCAAAGTGCTGGGATTGCAGGCATGAGCCACCGCACCTAGCTGTCTCTGTTCTTATCTCCACCAATAGAGTCTAAGCTCCTTGGGGTTAAAGATCAGCTCATACTTTGTGTGCCTTAAAACTTCTAATATGGTGCCTTCTACATTACAGTCATTCAAGGCTTGTAAACTGAATGAAGAAAGGAAGGAATGAAAGTAGAAGAGGAAATTCAGATACTCAGCCCCATGGTGAGGCCCTTAGGCTTGACCAAATGGAATTTCTCCAGTTAACCTGGATAATAATATTGCGGTTACTTTTATTTTTGACATGGAGAAATCTCTTCCCATCTAAGCCCTCAAATAAAAACTGAAGGGTTGAAATAAATAAATAATATATGAGATGTGAAAGCTTATTTTCATAAGGCAAAATTCATTACATCAATAAAGCTCTATTTTTAAGTAGAATGGCAAATTGTTTTATATGGAAATTCTCACTTAAAAAAAATCCTGTCTTCGAGTTATAGTAGGACTGAAGCTAGGGAAAAAACCCACCTGTGCACAGACAGAAAACAGGAATGAAATGTATCAAAATGTATACCCTTCTCTACCATTAAAAAAAAATTCTGTGTTCAGGGGCCGGGTGTGGTGCCTCACGCCTGTAACCCCAGCACTTTGGGAGGCTGAGGTGGACGGATCACTTGAGGTCAGGAGTTCAAGACCAGCCTGGTCAACATGGTGAAACCCCGTCTCTACTAAAAATACAAAAATTAGCTGGGTGTGGTGGTGCAAGCCTGTGGTCCCAGCTACTTGAGAGGCTGAGGCAGGAGAATCAGTTGAACCTGGGAGGCGGAGGTACAGTGAGCAGAGATCGCACCACTACATTCCAGCCTGGGTGACAGAGCAAGACTCTGTCTCAAAAACAAAAAAAACAAAACCAATTCTATGTTCAAAATATCTTTAATTTATGAATTAGAACTCTTACTATGAAAAAAAGTTGTTTTAAAAACATCTGCCTTCCTCAAAAGAGCATATATTTCTACTATAAAAGATTCTTGGCACCAGTAATCAGGTATTTTTCTGAGCCAAGGCACAGCAATTTTAACAAAATAAAGTCCACAGGGTGCCCAGTGAACACCAGGTAATGAGTGAGTTTAATGTGTTCACCTGACCATCATTTCGTGAAAACACTCGACATATTGAAAGAGGCAGAGGATGTGACCGAAAGCTTTGGTTACAATAGATGTAGGAATTTGTGATGAATGAATCACACAGATTAACTCAGGGAATTAAGAAGCTCTTACATACGTTTGACAGTAATTAGTAAATGTGTAAGTAGCTTTAATTGTTTTCTGTCTGCAGCACTTATTCTTTGACCAAACTAAGTTCCTCCTCCAGGAGTGCTGAATGGGCACTTCTGTCTTTAAACTTTGCATCTGGGAAACACATAGACACATGTCTGGATATCCTGTCACGATCTTCCTATTCCTTTTCTTTCTTTCTCTTTAAAATAAAATGTTTTTTTTTCCTCCCTAATTAAAACATCTTATACTCCCACTGCGGAATTTTTTAAAATTCAGTAAAATATATTTTAAAAAACCCATTCACAATCTCACTGCTCTTAGTCAGTTTGTTACATTTTCTTCCATCTTTTAAAAATGGATCTATCTGTATAAATAACATTTTTTACACTGTTAAAACTACACTGTTTTTTAAGAAATTATTTTATTTTTAATTGACATGTAATATTGTACATATTTATGAGGTACAGAGTGACATTCTGATGTATTTTGATACATGTATATAATGTATAATGATCAAATCAGGGTAATCAGCATATCCATCATCTCAAATATTGATCATTTCTTTGTGTTGGGGACACTCAAAAACCTTTCTTCTAGCTATTTGAAAATATGCAATAAATTATTATTAAATACAGTCACCCTGCAGTGTTAAAGAGCACTGGAACCTAGTTTTCCTATCTAGCTGTAATTTTGTATCCCTTAACCAACCTCTCTTTATCCCTGCTACTACCCACACTTCCCAGCCTCTAAGCACCACAATTCTGCTCTCTGCTTCTCTAATCTCAACTTCTTCGGGTCCCACATATGAGTGAGAGCAACTGCACTGTTTTCCTATCCTACTTTTTCCCTTCAGCTAATATCACATTATGGGCATTTTTCCTTGTCACTGGAAACTTTGTCAACTTCATTTTTAATCAGCAGCATTAATAATTCACCATTTCAGTGTGCTTTGTTTTTCTTCAAGATGCAAAGCTCTCTGGGTCCTGATGGGCTGTGCAAACCTTTCTTCATGACTCTTTTTCTATGACCTTCCTCATAGCTCTTTCTTACCCAACACCCATATGGTCAGGGGAAGCCAGACCGAGCTGGCTTAGATCTAATTGGATCCCAGGACTTCAGGTGACAGAAGCACAAGGGAACAGCTTCGAGCCAAGCTTTGCCATCCACATCACCTGGGAGTCTTCTCAGCTCCAAAAGGAGGCCACAGAAACTAATCCCTCAGCACATTGTTACAGGGCTTAAGTCAGAAGCTCCTTTCCTTATACCAAGATGTACCTGGAACAACGGGAAATTTAAGAGGAGTGGGAGGAGGAGGAAGTGGCAGCCCCACCCGACTCAGGGATGGAAGAGAAGGTTCTAGTAGGGTGACTGTAAATGCTCAAGAGGCAATTAGATCTCGAATTGTACTGGTGACTAGTTGAAGGGCCTTGACCGACAGGAGAAGGAGGGAGATGGATCAGGGTGAGTACTGGGAATCGACTTACCTTTTTGGAGGCACTAAGCCAAGAGAGGGGAAAAGTTTGGAGAGGGTAGAGGATGTAGGGAAGCAGCAGGAGAGCTTGAATTGATGATTGGTGGCTCATTGTGCAGTCTGGCTCCTTCTCACTTCTCCATCTGCATTTGGACCTTGGGGCACAAATCCTACTGCCATTCATTTTCTTTTCTGAAGCTGTGAACAGCCTTTTATTTAAAACCTTAGGGGTTGAAATGGCCTTGGGAAGTCTGAGGAGCCTCAAAAAGAGCTTGGCCCCTGCCACCAGGTGTCCTTGGGTGCTTGTGAGGCTTTTTCTGTGGCCAACTCTGAAGCTGTGGGAGGACCCCTCTCAGACCCTAGACCTCTCCCTTGTCCAGCTTCTCCCTGACTCTCAGGGCCTCACTGAGAGCTGCTGCCCCCACCCCTGAGCTCAGGCCTCTTTTTTGGTCCCTTCAGAACCCTGCCCACTCCTCTGCTGGGAGTGAGAAGAACAGGCCCCCACAGGCTGGGCCAGCCCGCCCGACACGCGGGGCCCGCCAGGGAGGGCACTAAACATGGTGCATGTATTTCTTTTCTTTTTTTTTTTTGAGATGAAGTCTCCCTTTGTTGCCCAGGCTGGTGTGCAATGGCGTGATCTCAGTTCACTTCATCCTCCGCCTCCTGAGTTCAAGGGATTCTCCTGCCTCAGCCTCCTGAGTAGCTGGGATTATAGGTGCCCACCACCACACACGGCTAATTTTTGTATTTTTAGTAGAGACAGGGTTTCGCCATGTTGGCCAGGCTGGTCTTGAACTCTTGACTTCAGGTGACCCACCCACCTCGGCATCCCAAAGTGCTGGGATTACAGGCGTGAGCCACCGCGCCCGGCCATGTATGTCTTAAAATAATGTTCTAAAGCGTGTATCATGTTCTAATGGCCAGGCACTGTGTCTCACACTGGGCACAGTGGCTTACCCAGCACTTTGGGAGGCCAAGGCAAGTGGATCGCTTGAGCTCAGGAGTTCGAGACCAGCCTGTCCAACATGGTGAGAACCTGTCTCTACTAAAAATGCAAAACTTAGCCGGGTGTGGTGGCACACCTCTGTAGTTCCAGCTACTCGGAGGGCTGAGGCGGGAAGATTGCATTAGCCCGGGAGGTCAAAGCTGCAGTGATCTGAGATCTCACCACTACACTCCAGCCTGGG
Organism: Rhinopithecus bieti; assembly: GCF_001698545.2. Classification (NCBI taxonomy): domain Eukaryota; kingdom Metazoa; phylum Chordata; class Mammalia; order Primates; family Cercopithecidae; genus Rhinopithecus; species Rhinopithecus bieti. The sequence goes on from NW_016803120.1 coordinate 250,665, forward strand.
AGAAAAAAGAGATTCTGTCTCAAACAAACAAAAAAATAAAAATAGAGAGATAAATGGTTTTTAAATGCAAGCCAGAGTTTGCTAGAGAAGGCTCAAGAAGCTTGTCATGTGCTAGATTCCAGGGTACTTTAGTGCTAGAGTTTAGCATATCTTTTCTCCTTGGCTATCCTCAACTAGAATAAGTCTAAAACAGTTATATTATCTTTTAAAACTGCATACTTTAATTAAACAACTAATACACAAAATATATACTTATTATAAAAAGCTGAAAGTTCACACAGTATTTTAAAAAGCCCGTATGAATTTACACTCCCACCATCAGTATATGAGACAGTCCGTTTCCATAGACCTTCAGCAAAGTAGGTTATCGTTATTCATTTAAATATTTTTGAATGGATCAAAGATGAATCTCATGATTGTTTTAGCTTGCATTTCTTGCTATTATTATAGCAAGACTGTCTTCTTAATATTTATGGCCATTTTTATATATTATGAATAGCAATGCTTTGTTGCCTAAGAGGCAAAAGACCTAAGACTTTAACTTGTGCAGCTAGCTTGAGAACACTTTCTCCTGCCAGCAGCTATTTGAATTGCTGGGTACTGGGTGTAAATAATCGAACAATATAGTTAATCATGTAGACACCATTAAATGAAAATAATGTTTCAAGGAAATACCGTAGTAGTAAGTGATTGACTGAATAATAAGGGGTTCAGAGTCCGGGAAATTGCAGAACAGGGCGACAGATCGAGTGGGTCCTGGAGCTGGTTCTGTCCCGACCTGTTGAGCTGCCTGAGGGCTTGTGCCCTCCTTGACATCTTAGACTGAGGAGGCTGAGAGGGAGCTGTGCTTGAAGAAAGCACAATATTCACTTACTTGAAAAAAAAAAAGTTTGAAAACCTTCAGACCAGTACCACAAGCCAGAAGTTAAGAACTAGGTTCTGGAGTCAAACTGTCTAGGTTTAAATGCCAATTTTGCCACTTAATTAAGTAGGTGACACTGGGCAAGTTAATTAACTTTGCCCATTATCTTCCTACTTATCTGTAACACGGGGCTGATAATATCAAATTGGGTAGTTACAGGGATAGCAGGAGATGATGCATATAAAGACTGGAGTTCCATAACACTTAGTATTAACTAGATATTCAACTAGTGTTGCAAGTGCAAACATCCCATATGTTCTGAGATGCTTGGGAAGAATTTTGTGGAGGAGTGGCTGCTGGGTTTTGTTTGAAAAATGGGTAAAATGGAGACACAAAGAGATTAGGGAAGGGGCAGGGGCTGTCAGAGGTAGATGTGAGTATGGTCTATTTGGAGGCCATAGTACAAGTGAAGCAGTTTATTTATGGGCTAGTGGGAGATAAGATTGGAGAGATATGTTGGGACCACATTGTGAAGGGCTTGGAATGCTTGGCTAAGGAGTTTGGACTTGAAGTTTAAGTAAGACATTTTAATTCTTGCACACTAAAAGAGGCACAGAACACGGCAGTAATCTCCTGTAGGAATCTCTTCATATGCTCTCACACAGATGATACTCTTTCACATTTTGTAAGAAGGGAAGAAATAAAAAGAATAAAGTATATGTAAAAGTCCTAAAAATGGACAATAATAATGAGAAATGAAAAGAGAAAAGAAGCTAGAATAAATGCAGAAACAAAGACAGAAGAACGGAAGGAGCTGAGTCCGCCTGGCGCTTTGTGGCAGGTGCCAACTCCGTGCCAGCTGCACAGGATAGAATTTGCCCTTTGTTGTCTCCACCTAGAGCATTTCAGCCTCACCACTAACCTGACTACCTGGGACTTTGTTGGCAGTTGATTCCTTTAACTGACCCCATTCTTCATCCACCCTAGCAGGGGCCTTAGGAAGCCCTGCAATTCAAAATATTTCACTAAGTATTTATTAGCCTGCCATATGCCCAGGGATGCCAGCCCTTTGCACACATAGGGTGGTCCTTCTTTTCCTCTTACCGACACCTGTGTTTAGGTCCTCATGAGCCTTTGGCTTACATTGTTGTGACAGGGCTCTTGCTGCCCTTCCCACCCTTGTCTTCTTCCCCTCTGGTCTGGGCTAAATGCCACAGTTGAATTAATCCTGAAGTACAGCTTTGATCCTGCCACTCCTGCTTGAAAGCCTGCCTTTAATCACAGTAGCACTTTCCCCTCAACACAAAAGGAATACCTGTTCAAAGTAAAAGCCTGGGAAACGCCAAAAAACCTAAAGGAAAGAAAATTTCCATAATTTCACCACTAAACATAATCTGTACATACTAATTTTTAGTCTTTTAAAGAAATCTTCCTTTCTAATGTCTTGTGAATTACCTCTCTCTAATCTTTGCTCCTTTTTTTGGCTGCTGTTGGTGCCCTGTTTGTTGGAATCCAGTTGGAATCATCAAATGAGAGGAATCAAGTGTGTGTAGCCAACTCCTACTGTAAGATATGTGGGTTGCACTGAACATTTTATGCTTAATTTTTCTACACAAATTATTATTTTTGAAGAAAAAAATCCTAGACAAGAAGTTCATGGGTCAAAGGTATTTATGTTTTAAGGCTTTCTTTTATATTTATTTATTTATTTAAGATGGAATCTTGCTCTGTCGCCAGGCTGGAGTGCAGTGGCCCCATCTCGGCTCACTGCAACCTCCATCTCCCGGGTTCAAGCAATTTTTCTGCCTCAGCCTCCCAAGTAGCTGGAACGACAGGCACCCGCCACCATGCCCAACTAATTTTTGTATTTTTAGTAGAGATGAGGTTTCACCATGTTGGCCAGGATAGTCTCGATCTCTTGACCTTGTGATCCACCTGCCTTGGCCTCCCAAAGTGCTGAGATTACAGGCACGAGCCACCATGCCCAGCCGCTTTCTTTTATTTTGCAAAAAATATTGATGAATTGCCCTCAGAAAGGTGTAACATTTTATCTACCCATCAGGGATAGATCTACCCATGCCTACTGAATCAAGCAGCAGCATCTTGGCCCGGCTCGAGCCTCTCCTCATCCTGGCCCTGCTGCCCTCAGAGGCTCTGCCCCCTCTCATCCCCTCCATCCCCAGTGCTCTTCTGCACGATGACTATCCTTGAACCTCACACACATATGTGTCTATCCATTCAGCAAATGTCACCGAGCACCCACCAAGATGGCAGGAGATTGTGCGGGTTAAGAGGGCAGCCTCTGGAGCCAGCCTCCCTGGGTTTGAATCCTATCTCCACCCAGCACCTTCCTATATGTGAGGAACAATATTAACAGCTCCATTTCAGGGGGGTGGTGAGAACATAAATTATTTCAGACATGTAAAATACTTTAAACAGTACTGGGTGTTGGTAAGTATTCCATGAACATTAGCCATGCGTATCTGCAGTTAGGCACCAGGCTCCTTTCTAGGCAGGGGCATCTGCATTTGAAGATGGCTGAGGTCTCTTGCTTTTGCGGAACCAATTCTAGATATTAAGTGCCATGAAGAAAATAGAGAGGGTGTTGTGATAGAAAGTGATCACATGGTGGGAAGTAAAGCATCATGCTTGGTGGCCAAAGAAAGCCCCTGTGTAGTGGTTACTGCTGAGCCAAGACCCGAGTGGAAAGATGTAGGCATGAGTGAGGGCAGGGCCGTCTTGGGTTTTGGTGTCAGAGGTAGGAGCTTTGCATCATGGAGCTCACCACATACAGATGGCTGTTTTAATGTCTGTCTTTCTTTCCTTTCCTTTCTTTCCTTTCCTTCCTTTCCTTCCTTCCCTTCCTTCCCTTCCTTCCCTTCCTTCCCTTCCTTCCCTTCCTTCCCTTCCTTCCCTTTCTTCTCTTTCTTTCTTTCTTTCTTTCTTTCTTTCTTTCTTTCTTTCTTTCTTTCTTTCTTTCTTTCTCTTTCTTCTTTCTCTCCCTCTTTTTTTCTTTTCTTTTCTTTTCTTTTCTTTTCTTTTCTTTTCTTTTCTTTTCTTTTCTTTTCTTTTCTTTTCTGAGACAGAGTCTTGCTCTGTTGCCCAGGCTGGAGTGCAATGGCATGATTTCAGTTCACTGCAACCTCCGCCTCCCAGGTTCAAGCAATTCTCCTGCCTCGGCCTCCTGAGTAGCTGGGATTACAGGCATGCACCATCACGCCTGGCTAATTTTTGTATTTTTAGTAGAGACGGAGTTTCACCATGTTGGTCAGGCTGGCCTCGAACTCCTGACCTCGTGATCCACCCTCCTCAGCCCCCCAAAGTGCTGGGATTACAGCTGTGAGCCACTGCACCCAGCCTGTCTCCTTTTTCTTAAAAGGCTGATAATACATTAGGATAAATTTGATCCTTTTATACCCTTGTCTTTGTATTAGTCAAATAAGTACCAGGAGTCTTGTGGCTGGGGCTTAACTCTCCTCTTACTCATGTCATTAACTCCAGTGGGATTGTGGCCAAGTCAAGAAGGCCTTGTGGGTGCTGACTAACTGATTCTGCTTGATTTCCTGCTTTGTTGAGCCTCTTCCTGATCCTCTTGGCTTTCTTTTCCTGCTTTTGAAAACCTTCCTTTTGTTTTCTTAAGTCATTGTCTCTTTGACATGAGAAGCACTTCGGTGGAGTGGAATAAAAAAGAAAACCTGAGTGTCCAGTGGAGAATGAGTTTTCTCCATGCCACTGCAACCTTGGGCCTCTGGAGAGGAAGATATCTTCCTTCCTCCTCCTTTCCTTTCTTTCCCAAACTAAGATAAACCTGGCTCAGGGGAAAATTGAGTTGGCTGTCCCTAGGAACCATGCTTTGAGCTACAAACAGCAGCCAGGAAAAGGCTACCCTGAGTCCTGTTTCCTCCTGTGTGTGTTCCTGTCTCTTTTGGATCTATCATCATTCAGGGTGGGAGTTGTGTATGGGAAGGAGAGGCTTTCTGTGAAGGCTCAGTGGTCCTGCTATGAAAACTTTAGGCCCCTTAGGAGCAAATGAGAGGCAACCAGTTTCCAACTAGATTGAGGCCAGCTGATTTCTGACTCTGTGTGTGTGTGTGTGTGTGTGTGTGTGTGTGTGACAGAGTCTTGCTCTGTCGCCCAGGCTGGGGTGCAGTGGCATGATCTCGGCTCACTGCAACCACTGCCTCCCAGGTTCACGCCATTCTCCTGCCTCAGCTTCCTGAGTAGCTGGGATTACAGGCACCCGCCACCATGCCTGGCTAATTTTTTATATTTTTAGTAGAGACGGGGTTTCACCGGGGTAGCCAGGATGGTCTCAATCTCTTGACCTCGTGATCCGCCTGCCTCTGCCTCCCAAAGTGCTGGGATTACAGGCGTGAGCCACCGCGCTCAGCTGCTTTCTGACTTTTAACTATGATCCACAATTTATATCATGACCCAGCTACACATAAAATTGTCCTTGTTCTTCCTATGTGTGACACATTCCATTTTTCTTATTACTGGCTCCTCTCTCTAAATTGATTTCACAAACTGCTAAATGAATTGGACCTGAAGTTTAAAAACTGCTGTTGAATGATCAAAAGGGATCTGTCTTAGATCTTTCTCTGAATTTTCCGGTTCCAATAACATATCTATTTAAGTGCCCCAAAACATCAAGAGGCTTAACAACTTTGTACCAATTCATCCAGTAATTCACCTTTGTTGAATCTACCTTACAAAAGATTGTTGTTAAGAGACAGATCAAGGGATCATTGTGCATATTCTGTTTTTAGCCAGACATTTGACACATTTATGGAAAAGATGAAAACTGGATTTGATTTTAGATTGTGAAGGAAATTTAAAAACATTGACTTCAGCTTTATTCAAAGATTAGATTTGGTTAAAGCAGTTGAACAACTATGCCCGAAAATTATTATTATTATTTTTTAGACAGAGTCTCGCTCTGTCACCCAGGCTGGAGTGCAATAGCGCGATATTGGCTCACTGCAACCTCTACCTCCTGGGCTCAAGCAATTCTCCCGCCTCAGCCTCCCAAGTAGCGGGGATTACAGGCGCTCGCCACCAGGCCTGGCTAATTTTTGTATTTTAGTAGACGCAGGGTTTCACCATGTTGGCCAGGCTGGTCTCGAACTCCTGACCTCAAGTGATTCACCCACCTCGGCCTCCCAAAGTGCTGGGATTACAGTGAGCCACAGTGCCCGGCCCCAAAGAGTATTTCTTAATGGCTCAGTGTTAACATGGAGGAAAGAGCTGACGATACACCACTGGCCTCAAACTTAAGCTCTAATACTTAGAAACATCTTATTACTGATTACTTAGATGAAGACTGGAAGATAGTTTAGCCAGTCTAGGATGGAAAAGTAAAATATTTGGGTCAAAAAATCAGAATCTATCAACCTGGGCAACATAGGGAGATGCTGTCTCTACAAAATATAAAAAAAAAAATATTGTGACGCATGGTAGTGCACAATTGTGGTCCAACCTACTTGGGAAGCTGAGATGGGAGGATCACTTGAGCCCAGAATGAAGGCTGAGGCTGCAGTTAGCCAGGAGCATGCCATTGCACTCCAGCCTGGGATGCAGAGTGAGACCCTGTCTCAAAAAAAAGGGGGATCAAGATGGGTAGGAAAGATGCAAAAACATTAAGAACCTCTGTGGAAGTTCAAAATGCACGAAAACTGGCTGGGAGCAAACATGAATTTTTCCTTTAGGATGCTGCTTAGCAGCCTCTCTTCCCAGTAAAAAATCTCTTCAGACATTGCCAAATGTCCTCCAGGGCACTGGATTTCCCCTGTTGAGAACCACTGAGGTAAATTGATGTACTACTAGAGGAAAGACCTAATGAACTTTTGTTGACAGTAAATGCAATCTAAACATTGCCAGCAAAGGTCGCAAAAGAAATGCAATCCAAGAACGCATGATTCCTACCAGTAAGAGTAACTAATAACGACTGCTCACTCTGTACCTGGCACAATGCCAAGGCCCTTCCATGGGCATCCTCACTTAACGCCCACATGACCTATAAGGTAGGAATATAATTGTCTCCATTTTTCAGATGAGGACACCGATGTCTAGGGACATTAAGTGACTTGCTCGAGGTCTCACAGCCCAGGTGATAGACCTGAAGCTGTGTCAGTCCAGAGCCTGCCCACTGCCCACTATGCAATGAGAGTTTCACAACCATATACCAGGTGCGCACACACAGGAAGCAGCCAGTGCCCTCCTCGTAGACCTAGAAATGACTGAGAAGTCAGACGTAAGTTGCAAGTGACCCAGAGAGTCTCCAGAATCCCAAAGACTTGCCCTACAACTGAAGTCCCAGCCTCCAGTCAACTCACTGACTTAATTCATACAAAATCCTAGTATGTTTATTCTTAATAGGATAATAGAGTGACTTTTAGAAAGATTGTCAACAAATAGTTAAGAGCATGCAGCGGCACTTCAGGGGTTAAGTTTCGGTTATCTGGAATGGTTTCCGTTTGGGGACCCCAATCCTTGATCATTGTGGCTCCAGGTCCAGACGTGGAACTCACCAGGATCAACACTTCCCCCCGCCCCGCCCCACNAACCCCCCACCCCCGCACCCCCCGCAAATGACTGAGAAGCTACATGGGATGCCTGAGCCCAGGGGGTTGCAGGTGGGCGTGACCTGTCCCCTCCTCTCCCCTAGTGGCAACCTTGCAGCTTGAGTCTGCCGACCTGCAGAGCTCCAGGAACAACTTGGAGCACCACACGCAGGAGATGGGCGTCAAGCGGCTCACTGTGCGCCGCGGCCAGCTCTTCTACCTCCGGCTGAGCTTCAGCCGACCCTTCCAGTCCCAGAGCGACCATATCACCTTTGTGGCTGAGACCGGTGAGTTTGCCCTGCCCCAGGGCCCCGCAGGTTCCCTCTAAATGAGGGCATTAACAGAGTCTGCCTGCAGGGCCCCTGCCTTTCCCACCTGAGCCGCTGGCCACTCTCTTGTCCTGGGAGCCCCAGGCCCCCTCACGCTCAGGATCCTGTTAGTGCCGTTGAGGAGAGATTTGGTCAACTCCTCAAACTGAGCTTGTGGCAGTTCACAACCAACCTGTAGATACACAGCAAGCACTGTGCTAAAACTTTACACACATTAGCTCAGGTAATCCCCAGGACAAGACTTTCAGGTGGTACTATTATTTTAAAAACGGAGGCCTGGCCGGGTGTGGTGGCTCAAGCCTGTAATCCCAGCACTTTGGGAGGCCGAGAGGGACGGATCACGAGGTCAGGAGGTCGAGACCATCCTGGCTAACACGGTGAAACCCCGTCTCTACTAAAATACAAAAAACTAGCCGGGCGAGGTGGCGGGCGCCTGTAGTCCCAGCTACTCAGGAGGCTGAGGCAGGAGAATGGTGTAAACCCGGGAGGCGGAGCTTGCAGTGAGCTGGGATCTGGCCACTGCACTCCAGCCTGGGCTACAGAGCGAGACTCCGTCTCAAAACAAACAAACAAACAAACAAAAAAGAAAAAAAACACGGAGGGCTGGGGATCTTAAATGGTTTGCCTGAGGACACTCAGGGGCAGTAAAAGCCAAAAGCATTAGCAAGTGGTTGGAGAAGGTGAGGGTCCTTCCAACCCCCCTGGAATCACATATCACACAGGTTTTTGGACCCTCACTTTGGGGTCATTCTCTCCCACACAGGACCCAAGCCCTCAGAGCTGCTGGGGACCCGAGCCACATTCTTCCTCACCCGGATCCGGCCCGGGAATGTCTGGAGCGCTTCTGATTTCATCATTGACTCCAACTCTCTCCACGTTTCCCTTTTCACACCAGCCAATGCAGTTATTGGCCATTACATTCTGAAGATAGAGCTCTCTCAGGGCCAAGGTCACAGTGTGACTTACCCGATGGGAACTTTCATCCTACTTTTTAACCCTTGGAGTCCAGGTAGGATGTGCTCACAGCTTGTAATGCTAACCTGATCCATTGGGAAGGCCCTGTGAGGTTCTTTGGAAAAAGCCCAGAAAATAAATCGCCACATAGCTATGCAATGTATGCTCTCACAAAAATCATCCTTACAAAGAATTTCTAATGGCATGAGGAAAGTATTCATGGTGTGATGTTAAGTGAAAACACTGGAACATTTCCTAATATGATCCTAATTGTATTAAGTATGCATGCACAGAGAGAGAGAGAGTGGCTAGAACACACCAAAACATAATGGTGGGTGTCTCTAAGTAGTGGGAATGAACAGTTTCCATTGTCTTCTTTCCATCCATCTGTATTTTATGAATCTCTACAAGAAACCAACCCTATAATCAGTCACTTTTACAATCACGAAAAGATCGTTGTTTTTTAAAGTACACATTATATTTCTGGCTTCTAGAAAAGCATATAGTAGACCTTTAAGGGGGTCCAGTCTTAATTTCTGTTGCTATCAACCCATCAACTGCTCCTCCTGTTTTCCAGAAACACATTGTCATTACTGTTTTTTAATTTTATTATTCTGTTTCTCGGTTTGGGGTTTTGCCCCCTCCACTACTCTTAACTGCCCAGAGGACGACGTCTACCTGCCAAGTGAAATACTGCTGCAGGAGTATGTCATGCAAGATTATGGCTTTGTTTACAAGGGTCATGAAAGATTCATCACCTCCTGGCCCTGGAACTATGGGCAGGTAACACTGTCACCCAATGTGGGCCTGGGGTGGGCTCCTTAAGGCTGGTCCTTACACAGCCCTATTATATAAGGCTGTTACATTACACCACCCTCATGGAGGGCCACTAATACAGGTGAGGGTGTGAGGGGCTGGGCCAACTTCACATCCAGTGAGGGGGCAAGGAAGGGGTGGATATCTTTCCTTTTTAGCTTTTAACATTTTATTATGAAAACCTTAAAACATAATCAAAGTAGACAGGCTACTACAGTGAATCTGCCTGTACCCACCTCTCGGCTTCAGGAGTGATCGATGTATCATGAGTCTGTTTCATCAACACTGGGGGTTTGTAAACTACAGCCCACAGACCAAATGTGGCCTACTGCCTGTTTAGCCCATGAGCTGAGAATAGTTTTCACATTTTTTAATTGTTGAAAAGGAATTTTAAAAGAATAATATTTTGTGATGTGAACATTATATGAAGTTGAAATTTCAGTGTTCACAAATAGCATTTTATTGCAACATAGCCATGTTTATTCATTTAGATGTAGTCTGTGGCTGCTTGCATGCTGCATTGGCAGAAATGAGTTATTAAGACAGAGACCTTATGGCTTGCAAAGGCTAAAATATTTACTATTTGGTTGTTTACAGAAAAAGCTTGTCCTTCTTTGGTCTGT
>NW_016803120.1:261483-277906 GCF_001698545.2 Rhinopithecus bieti
CTAAAATATTTACTATTTGGTTGTTTACAGAAAAAGCTTGTCCTTCTTTGGTCTGTACTCCTCTGCCTCCACCCTCGCTCCCCACTCCACCACTAGATTTTTTTTTTTTTTTTTGAGATGGAGTCTCGCTCTGTTGCCCAGGCTGGAGTGCAGTGGCATGATCTTGGCTCACTGCAACCTCCATCTCCTGGGTTCAAGTGATTCTCCCACCTCAGCCTCCTGAGTAGCTAGGACTACAGGTGCGAGCCATAATGCCCAGCTAATTTTTGCATTTTTAGTAGAGATGGGGTTTCACCATGTTGGCCAGGCTGGTCTCGACCTTCTGACCTCGGGTGATCCACCCGCCTCGGCCTCCCGAAGTACTGGGATTACAGCCACAGCTCCCGACCAATTTTTTTTTTTTAAGCAAATTACAGATACTGTATCATTTAATACAGTGACACTTCAGCATATTTAATCCAATAATACTTCAGAATATAATCGTGTAAAAGATGATGATTCTTTCTGCAAAACTTAATCAGAATAAATTATTGTAACTGAAAAAAAAAAAGAACAGTAATTCTTTAATAACATCCAATATCCAGTCAAAGTACAGAGGGGGACCTTGGCTCTGGGCAACATCTCCACTCTCAACCCCTGCAGGGATGGTTTCTCCCTCCCATTGCCACCTCAGTCCTGCCCACAAGCTCCAAAAGGGAAGAGGTGGGGGAAGCCTTGCTGAGGGAGAGCACGTTTTCCCCATTCTCCAACCATGGCAACCTGTGACCCTCTTTGAAACTGAGACAAATACCTGTGCATTTGGCAGCCAAAGGGTTGTAGCAAACATTGTGCACGTCTACCATGAGCCCACTCTGGCTCCTCCAGGGCCGCAGTGTCTGCTCTGAGCTCCTCTACCTGATTTCAAGACTGGCATGCCTGGCCCTACATTGATCTCTAGACTTTTTCTGCTCTGATCCCTTCCCTGCTCCTTCAAGTCCTCCAGACAGGAGTCTGTCTAAATCGTTGGTACCCACCATGCTCAAAGACCTCAGGTAAATGTGCCCACTCTCCTCTTCCTGTCCACCCAATCCGTCAATGCCCATTGGCACCAAAGCCCTCTCTCATCTATTCAGCCAGCGGGGACCGCTCACTCTCTGAATTCTGCTTCCATTTTTCATCAGAGCCACACAGTTTAGTTTTTCAGAATTTCAAACCTCATACATTCCCAATTTGATTTATACGTTCTTCAAAGGCAGGACCTTGTCTTATATTTAGCGCCCTTCCCCCATCCCCACATCCCCATATACCTGCCATCCCCAAAAGTTTGTTAGTGACTTAAAGTTTCAGAAATCTAGACATTTGCTCCTCTTTTTTCTCCCTTAAAATCACTGGGAAGTTTGAAGAGGACATCATAGACATCTGCTTTGAGATCCTGAACAAGAGCCTGCATTACCTAAAGAACCCGGCCAAAGACTGTTCCCAACGGAACGACGTGGTGTACGTGTGCAGGGTGGTGAGTGCCATGGTAAGGATGGATGCTTCCCGCCGTCTGAGGACAGTCTGAGCTTCCCCGGGAGCTGTGGAAATTCACCCATCTGTCCTCTGCAGATCAACAGCAACGATGACAACGGCGTGCTGCAGGGGAACTGGAGCGAGGACTACTCCGAAGGGGTCAGTCCTCTGGAGTGGAACGGCAGTGTGGCCATCCTACGGCAGTGGTCAGCCAGGGGTGGGCAGCCTGTGAAGTACGGACAGTGCTGGGTCTTCGCATCTGTTATGTGCACCGGTGAGCGAAAGATCACTCACTTAGGGGTGTGATTAACTTCATTTTCAGAGAAGTTAACTGTGGCTCATAAAGTTTCCGTAGCTTGCCCATGGCCCCACAGCTGGGGGTGGTGGGCACCCAGGCCCTGAGCCAGCACACCATACAGTCTCGAGGGAGCCTGTGCATTTATGTGAGAGGGGGGTTGACCTGTGGCAATCACCTCACAGTATCCTTGATGGGTCAGTCAGACTGTTATAACTGTCGTCTGGAGAGACAGCTTGTGGTCCCGAAACAGAAACCCAGTGGCTTCTTTCTGCCACCAGCTCAGGCATCTCAGCTCGAGATGAGCCTGGCACGGAGGGGCAAGTGGAAGTAGATGGTGTGAGATAGCTGACCTCACCCATAGGCAGAGCTAGCAGCTCCCAAATGCTTCACTGAGAGATCCTTGAGCAGTTATCATTATAGACTTGCCACTTTGCTGACTACCCTTAAAGAACATCAATGTTTTATGCAGTATCAATTATTTACAATTCAGTGCAAAGTCGTTGAGCAGATCATCTGTGAAGACGAGAGAAGGATGGAGAGTACTTGTCTCACCCTTGCAAGGCCAGAATACCTTACACAGGCCTGTCCTGCTACATGATGGAGCTTGATAAACGTTTGCTGAACTAACAGGGTGACTCTGAGTTGGAGAAAGGAGAAGCAGAGAATGGGGAGGACAGAGACCGGAGCCAGAGACAAGGGCAGAGGCTTTTTGGAGAGGGGCAGCAGAGGCTGGCAGTTATATACAGGTGCTGCAGACACAGAGGAGGTTTAAATCTGAGTGTTTGAATCCAGTGACCTCACTTTGCTGAGGTGTGAAATCCGGTGACCTCACTGTGCTCAGGTGTGAAATGAGGCTAGGGCTACTCTGGCACTCAGTCTTCTCGGTTGTTCCGTGGGCTGGGAAGTCCCCAGGCTGTGGCTAGGTAGGTGTTGTGGAGGAGGCCTGGGATGAGCAGGAGAAGGACAAGGTCCACCACCGTGCTCCATTTCCAAGCCTCTCCCCACTCCCAGGCCCTTGAGTTATGGGGCCACTGCACACTGGGGGAGCTGCCCCTGCCAAGCTTCCTCTGGCCGCTTCCAGCCTGGGTGTAGCTCCCATGCCTGCTAAGGATCTGTGACAAGCCAGGAGCTGTGCTGTGAGTGGGCAGGTGACGGTAGACAGGCGGCCCTCTTGGGGGCTCTTCAGTGAACCAAAACAAAAGGATTCGTCACTCTCATTAGTCCTTTTACTTTTCAAAGCTGTGTAATCCTCCTGGCAGCCTCAGTAGGCACTGTCTGCCCCTCCTGGGAGGGAGAGGAGTGGAATAAACCTCTCTGAACTCCTCGCCATGTTGGCAGATGTCAGGACCCACGTCCCTTCAAGGTCACACCTGGCTCTTGCTGGCTCTTGGCTTGACTTCATCTGGCTCTGGGCAGGCAGATGTGTGTGTGTGTGTGTGTGTGTGTGTGTGTGTGTGTGTTGGGGGTAATGTCTACACTGTGTGACTAGATTTGCAAATCGTAACTCAGCTTTTAAAAGCCTTTGTAGCAGTATCACGAGAAGCCACAAGGGGGAGCTGCTACCTTATTAAAGACGGTTGCTGGTTCTGTGGTTTCCCCTTGTCGTTGCTGACGGTTTCCACGGTCTCTAGAAGTCTATCTTGTCCCTCTATCCGTTCTGTAATTTCTTTCATACCTCCCCCTACCTCTTGTCTTTAAGTAGAATTACAGATCCCAAATTTCAGAACTAGGGTGGGAGGAGGGCGATAAAATAATCTGTACAACAATCCCCTGAGACATGTGTTTACCTACGTAACAAACCTTCACGTGTACCCTCAAACATAAAATAAAAGTTTAAAAACATTGTCAGAACTAAAATTTCAGCCTCCTGAGTAGCTGGGACTACAGGCACGTGCCACCACACCCTGCTAATTTTTTTTTGTATTTTTAGTAGAGATGGGTTTTCACCATGTTGGCCAGGCTGGCCAGGCTGGTGGTCTCAAACTCCTGACCTCGTGATCCGCCTCTGCCTCCCAAAGTGCTGGGATTACGGGTGTGAGCCACCGCGCCCGGCCCTCTGTTTTTAACTTGGAAAGTTGCTGAGTGGAAAGACTCCTGAATGATAAATTGGATTATTGTTAACTGTTGTTTTAAGCGACCCTCAAATGATTCCTTTCTCCTTGTGGGATGTTGACCACCGATGGGGCAGCAGGGCTCAGGGACTGGGTGTGGGGCTCTGGGAATAAAGGAGTTACTGGTGTGGTTCCCTAAGCGTCTTGGCTTTCTCTCCTCCAGCTTGAAAGTTACAAATTATGCATGGAAAACCAATAATTTTGCCTGAAATGAACTAAGCGATTCTCTATACTTTATTTTTCTCTTTAGTAATGAGATGCTTAGGTGTTCCAACCCGTGTTGTTTCCAATTTCCGTTCCGCGCACAACGTGGATAGGAACTTGACCATCGATACGTACTATGACCGAAATGCAGAGATGCTGTCAACTCAGAAACGAGACAAAATATGGTGAGAGGCACTATCTTGAACGGCTCTCTGCTCTGTCCCAGGGAGGGCAGGAAAACTTTGACCTGGTTCTCCCTGACCCTTGAGGCAATATTGCAAGATTGCCCTGAACATTGCTGCTAATGCTCAGAGAAGAAGAGAAGAATTCCGCAACCCAGGAGGCTGTTCTGGCTAATTAGGTCATCACATTTAACTCATTTCAGAGATAGAAAACAATGGGATAACATTCTGAGGCCTCAACCACATGACTAGCTGGGCATCTTCTGAGCACTGACCTCAAAAGTCTTTATTCATCTTCTTCTTCCTTCCCTGAGTCTCTGTTTGTACCACTCTGTTTTCCCAGAAGTCAGGGAGAACCTGGACTGACTGCCTCTGTAGACCTCTTCTTGTCTCTCTTGACTTCTTCCTCTCCCCGCCCCACTCCCTGTCTGCATACATGTGTGCGTGTGTGTGTGTGTGTGTATCTCTGTGCATCCCTTTACTTGTGTATCTCTGGTTTCTTTTCCTGGTTCCTTTGTTCTTCTCAGCTCTACTCTCAAAACTGGTTTCCTGTTTTTCCTTTTCTAGCCAGTTTCCAGATAAGACTTTTTTTTTTTTTGGGATGGAGTCTCACTCTGTTGCCCAGGCTGGAGTGCAATGGTGCGACCTCAGCTCACTGTAACCTCCACCTCCTGAGTTCAAGCGATTCTCCTGCCTCAGGAGGCAGGAGTAGATGGGACTACAGACATGTACCACGATGCCCGGCTAATTTTTGTATTTTTAGTAGAGACGGGGTTTCGCCGTGTTGGCCTCGAACTCTTGACCTCAGGTGATCCACTCGCCTCGGCCTCCCAAAGTGGGGGGTTACAGGCCTGAGCCACCGCAGCCGGCCTCCAGGTAAGACTCTGAGTTGTGTGAGAACTACCTGCTCTCCTAGGAGCCCCCTCCCTCTCTGAGTTTCGATTTTCTTGTCTGTAAAATGAAGATAACGTCTACTTCACAGGGTTGCTAGGGTGAGATGAGATCAATGCTGTTAAGGAGGGCTTTTCAGCCTGGGATCCACAGATAGACTCCTAGAGGTCTGAATCGTCTCTGATTCAGGAAGCAGTGCTGTATCTGAGCATGTGTAACTTAGGTACAGTTCTGTCTTTGAATGCGTATCTTGAGTCTAATAATGAGAAAACATCAGACAAGCCCAAAATGGGCGCTACTCTAGTTTTAAAAAATAGATAAATAACATAAAGACTGTTTTCATTAAAAGCCCAGACTTCACCACTAGGCAATATCTCCATGAAACAAAACTACATTTGTACACCTTAAACTTACGAGAGAGAGAGAGAGAGAGAGAGAGAGAGAGAGACTCTTTTCAAATCCCAATGTAACAAAAGAAAGAAAGGTGGAGGAACTGTTCCAAGGTCAAAGCAGACAACACGCTGCATAGCTGAATGCAGTGTGTGACCACAGATGGCACTGCGTACCGCATGGGAAAAGAAGGCTCTAAACAACGTGGTTAGATTAACTGACAACATTAAAATATAGACAGTAAATTAGATAAAGGCATCATATCAATACCCAATGTGCTAGGGTTGATAAACTATACAATCCCTATTCTTAGGAAATACACACTGAAGTGTGTATGTGTAGATATCTATTCATGTCCACACTGAAAGAAAGCAAATGGGGCAAAATGTTAACAACAGATGACTTGGGTAGATGGGTGTTCTTTGTACCATTCTTTTTTGTTTTTGTTTTTTTGAGACAGAGTCTCGCTCTGTCACCCAGGCTGGAGTGCAGTGGCGCGATCTCAGCTCACTGCAAGCTCTGCCTCCCGGGTTCACGCCATTCTCCTGTCTTAGCCTCCCGAGTAGCTGGTACTACAGGTGCCCACCACCATGCCCGGCTAATGTTTTGTATTTTTAGTAGAGACGGGGTTTCACCATGTTAGCCAGGATGGTCTCGATCTCCTGACCTCGTGATCCACCCTCCTTGGCCTCCCAAAGTGCTGGGATTACAGGTGTAAGCCACTGTGCCCAGCCTGTACTATTCTTGTGACTTTTAGTATGAAATTACTTCCTAACAAAAAGTAAGAAAAAGAAACAATGATATAAATCACTCCGCATAGTGCCTGGTACCTGGCAAAACCTCAGCTAACGTGAGTCCTTGTCTGCTTACTCCCTCCTGCAGGAACTTCCATGTCTGGAATGAGTGCTGGATGATCCAGAAAGATCTCCCACCAGGATACAACGGGTGGCAGGTTCTGGACCCCACTCCCCAGCAGACCAGCAGTGGTGAGGACCACTGCAACAGGCTCTGGCTCTGTGGGGAGGCAGATTAGGGTGACTGGCTGTGGGAGCAGGAGACGAGGGAAGAGCAGCGTTTTCCACGGCACCCTCTTCCCGAGGTCCCAGCTGACACAGCTTCAGATCAGGAATCTAACTCTACCGTTGGCAGCGGGGTCACCTGGATGGGTCACTGGGCCTCAGCTGTGTCCTTACCTGTAAAGTGGAAAAGCTGATGATCAGCACTGCCACTTCACAGGGTGGCTGTGAGGGTCAGATGAATTAATAGGAACAAAAGTGCTTGGTAAACTGGAAGATATCCCATGGGTGAGAGTCAGCGGTGCCACTGCCTGTCCCATCTCCACCTCCCACAGCCACAGCCACAGCCAGCTGCCCCTGGCCCCAGTGTCAGTAGCCTGTTGCCTCCACAGGGCTGTTCTGCTGTGGCCCTGCCTCTGTGAAGGCCATCAGGGAAGGGGATGTCCACCTGGCCTATGACACCCCTTTTGTGTATGCCGAGGTGAACGCCGATGAGGTCATTTGGCTCCTCAGGGATGGCCAGGCCCAGGAAATCCTGGCCCACAACACCAGTTCCATCGGGAAGGAGATCAGCACCAAGATGGTGGGGTCAGACCAGCACCAGAGCATCACCAGCTCCTACAAGTACCCAGAAGGTGCCGGGCTATCTGGGGAGAGGGCTGGTTTAAGCTTCTTTGTGATGCTCCCTAGCTGGGGTGGCTCCAAGTTGAAACCGTCACCATCTAATCACCTTTATCCTCATGGCAAACTCCTAGGGATCCTTCCTGGATCCCAGGCATGTGACCCTAAGTAGGGTTACCAGCAAATAAAAATATAGGATGCCCAGTTAAATATGAATTCCAGATAGATCCAAGTAAACAAATATTTTATTTGTGTAAGTATGGGACATACAGCATTTGGCACATACTTATTCTAAAAAGTATTCACCAGCACTTTGGGAGGCCGAGACGGGCGGATCACGAGGTCAGGAGATCGAGACCATCCTGGCTAACACGGTGAAACCCCGTCTCTACTAAAAAAATACAAAAAACTAGCCGGGCGTGGTGGCAGGCGCCTGTAGTCCCAGCTACTCGGGAGGCTGAGGCGAGAGAATGGCATAAACCTGGGAGGCGGAGCTTGCAGTGAGCTGAGATCCGGCCACTGCACTCCAGCCTGGGCGACAGAGCGAGACTCCGTCTCAAAAAAAAAAAAAAAAAAAAAAAAAAGTATTCACTGTTTATCTGAAATTCAAATTGGGTATGATTTTTAATGTATAAGTATGTTCCAAATAGTGCATGGAACGTACTGTACTAAAAATCATTTGTTGTTTATCTGGAATTCAAATGTAGTTGGATGTCCCGTATTTTAACTCCACCCAGAGTGGTGCCACTGTCTCCCTACGTCCATGGCAGGAGGGGTTGTAGCAAGGAGATCGGTGGAGTTGGGGGGATGGGCCCCTGGGCCTATGGACGGGGTGGACACCCCCACGGAGGGCGCGTGTGTGGAGTCAGGCTGCCTGAGTACTGAACAGGGCTCTGCTGTGCCCTGTGTAAGACTGGACACAGTTTACCACCCCTGTGCCCCCATTTCCTCATCTGTAAAACGGGGTAACAGTCCCCTGGACGGCTGTTGAGAGGGTTAAATGAGTGTCCACAGAAAGCACTGGGAATCGTGCCTCTGGGACGTAGCAACTGCGCCAGAGAAGTCCACAGGTGGGGTAAGTGTGGGTTAAGCTGTTGAAGGCCACACAAATGTTTCTTATGATTAGGCATAATCGAAGCCTGTCAGTAACAATCTGAACCTGTGATCAATTAAGCAGCTGACCAATCGTTACCTGCTCCTCCTTGCTCTTGCTACCCAAATAAATATGAAGGGCGGTAGACGCTCAGCGGCTGCCTTTGCTCACTAGAAGCAGGGAGCCCTTTTCTTCTTTTCTCTTCTTCTCTCCTTCTCTTCTTCTCTTTTCTTCTTCTCCATGCTAGCCTTTCTTTAAAACAGTTTCTTTTGTTTTTTACCATTTCTACGTTCATCCCTTCCTTCAGTCTTGTAATGATGGTCTCAAGTAGTAACAATTGTAACTGTGGTAATGATGGTCTCAAGCGGTAGCAGTGGCAGTCAGCCACATTAAGCCTCCATGTTGAGTAGCCCCCATGGGCAAGAGAGGAAGCTCTTTAGCTCTTTTTTTTTTTTTTAAGATGGAGTTTCACTTTTGTTACCCAGGCTGGAGTGCAACGGCGAAATCTCGGCTCACCACAACTTCTACCTCCTGGGTTCAAGTGATTCTCCTGCCTCACCCTCCTGAATAGCTGGGATTACAGGCACCCATCACCATGCCCAGCTAATTTTTGTATTTTTAGTAGAGACGAGTTTCACCATGTTGGTCAGGCTGGTCTCAAACTCCTGACCTCAGGCGATCCACCCACCTCAGCATCCCAAATTGCTGGGATTACAGGCATGAGCCACCGCGCCTGACCGAACCTCTTTTTTATAAGTTTTGAGCATATATTTTAGCTGGAGGGATTCTGGGTGGGGAGAGAAGCCTCTGGCTTCATGACGATGATGATAGTGATGCTTGGTGGTCATAGTGATGGCAGAGAACAGTGCTGAGTGCTTGCAGCCAGCAACTCATTTAGCCTGACGTTTTTGGGATTCCTTATAAGGAAAGCAGATATCATCCCCAGGTTACAGATGACAGAACAGAACACAGAGATTAAAGCACTGTGACTGAGCAAGGATTTGAACCCAGCAAGTGGCACCTGAACCGCACGGCCTCCCTGTGCTGCTATTCCTGTGCCTTGGTGCCCTGGGAAAGTCTCCGGTCCTCCCCACCCCTCCCCATGCATGTCTCTCCCTTCTGCAGGATCCCCTGAGGAGAGAGCTGTCTTCATGAAGGCTTCTCGGAAAATGCTGGGCCCCCAAAGAGCTTCTTCACCCTTCCTGGATCTCCTGGAGTCGGGGGGTCTTAGGGATGAGCCAGCGCAGCTGCAGCTTCACCTGGCCAGGATACCCGAGTGGGGCCAGGACCTGCAGCTGCTGCTGCGTATCCGGAGGGTGCCAGACAGCACCCACCCTCAGGGGCCCATCGGACTGGTGGTGCGCTTCTGTGCACAGGCCCTGCTGCATGGGGGTGGCACCCGGAAGCCCCTCTGGAGGCACACAGTGCGGTTGAACCTGGACTTTGGGAAGGGTGAGTGTGAGGCAGGCGTGAGAAGGCACCTACGGGGAGGGGAGCTGTGGGGCCCTGAACACAGTGGGGCGGGCCCAGCCAGATCACACAGAGACCCCTTCCTCTGACACACACACCTTCCGGGCAGTGAAGCTGCCAGCTACTGTACCTCTGATGCCACCCTACCAGGCAAGACGCAGCAGTGAGCCCTGGGGGCAGTGTGTGCGTGGTGGGACACTGTCTGTCTCTCACACACACAATTTTACCTCTCACATGAAAAATTCTAATTTTTCCTGTCTCACATCTACATGTCCCCCCTCTCTCTGGTCCATGTCCTGGACTCAAGGTGTCTTTTGTATGTCCTTAGAGACACAGTGGCCACTCCTCCTGCCCTACAGCAATTACAGAAGCAAGCTAACGGACGAAAAGCTCATCCGTGTGTCTGGCATCGCTGAGGTTGAAGAGACAGGGAGGTCCATGCTGGTCCTAAAAGATATCTCTCTGGAGCCTCCCCACTTGTCTATTGAGGTAGGCATCTGGACACAGGTGGGGGCTCTGAGGCTCTCTGACTCACCCAATCCAGGGGCTGGGGTGCAGCAGCCAACAAGACACTGTTCCCACCTCATACCACACCGATGGCTCCAGCACAGTATGGTGTGGTCTTGTGCTCTGTACCAGTGAGTTGGGGTGAAGGGTGTGAAGGCTTCTCAAAGGAGGTACTATTTTTCAGAGGATGCATAGGAAACCGTATAGAGAAATGAGATGGCTGTGAAGGCATTTTAAGTAAGGAAATCATTTTGCAAAGGCAAACAGACAGGAAAGGCAGTGACTAGGAGATGAAGTAGAGAAGACAGATTTAGAGACTCCACAAAGTCAAATTCAAATGATGACCACCAGCTAAGCATGGTGGCTCATGCCTGTAATCCCAGTGCTTTGGGAGGCCAAGGCGGGAGGATCGCTTGAGCCCAGGAGTTCAAGACCAATCTGGGAAACATAGCCAGACCTTGTCACTACTTAAAAGTTTTTCAAAAACTAGCTGGTGTGGTGGTGCATGCCTCTAGTCCCAGATACTCGGGAGGCTGAGGTGAGAGTCTGGGGAAATCAAGCCTGCAGTGAGCTGAGATCATGCCACTGCACTCCAGCCCAGACAGCAGAGTTAGACCTTGTCTCAAACAAAACAAAACAAAACAAAACAAAACAAAAAACAAAAGGTGAGTATTGACAAGATTGAGGTGGCAAAGAGGGAAACAAATGAAAGTGAACTTCAGATGCCTGAGGGGCCAGTGAGGCCACTGCACAAAGAAGGAGTTTCAGGCGAAGGAAGGGTGAATGGAGGAAGCGGGTGCGTTCCCCATCTCCTGCTACCAGGCTTTTCCTTCCCTGAAGCCTGGTTTCCCCACCTGCCCCTCCCACTCGGAAAGACTTGCCCACTGCCTAGTCTAAACCTGGCTCTGTACCTGGAGGCTTCTTCAACAGCACGCCCCTCCCCACCCCAAATGAGAACTGGGCAGCTCCAGACCATGTATCAGCTGGCCTACCCCAGGGTTTTCATCCAGGCACACTGTCAGGCTGTCAGGCCAGCTGACGCCAGGCAGCCTCTGTGCTGGGGCAAACAGCGGGCAGAATTGCAAGTGCAGACATAAGCCTGGGGCTGCGGCCAGGGCCCTGCCGTGTACCTGAAGCAAACATGGCAAATGCCAGGTAGGTTGCTAATTGGTCCCCATCAGTAAGGGACCCATAGATGATTCCACAGTTATTTTAACCTGTTCTACTTTGACACCCTAATGAGGGTACAAGGGACTTGGTATTTTTGTTTGGATCCCAGGTAAGTCAGGTGTGTTCTTCCTTTTCCCTGAGTCTCTGGCCCAGCCAGAACAAGCCCCTAGTATGATCTGGGTGGTCAGAGCTCATTTCAGTTCAACACGTGCTTACTGGTGTCCATCATCTGGCCGGCACTGTTCTAGGAACAGGAGCTCCAGAAATGAGTAGGAAGGATGCCTGCCTCCCACTCATAGGCCACGGCTGTGCTGCCCCATGACACAGCACTGAGCACACCTGGAAGAACTCGAGTGCATGCCCTGCTGATGTTTATGAAGACACAGCAGTATGGGGAAAGATCCTGGGCTGGGGTCTGGGACACCCAGGTCAGGTCCTGGCTCTGCCACTAACACATCAAGGGGCCTTGGCCTCATTGTTTCCTCAGTGATGAGTGTAAGGGCAGGATGACATCACTGATGGCACTTGGGTGGCACACATGACACCACTTCCTTATCCCCCACCTGTGTTAGATAGGAATCAATTGGGATCCTTTGTCCTCAGGATCCTTTTTAACACAGCCTTCCTAGTAGCCACCCACTGGAGCCGGCACTCCCATTGAAATCTTGTGGACATCTTGAACTAGATGGTGGGGAGGGAAACGGGTTTCAGCTTGGTGGCAATTGCTGATTGGTGGTGGCTCCTTGGAGTATTGCGACCTAAGACAGGCCTGTATATGTGTTAATCTCAAGTACTCTCAGCTCACATTCCTCCCTCCCCACTGTAGCACATTAGCTCTAAGCCGCAGTTCATGGTGGTCGCCAGGGACCTGGGGGTAGGGATAACTGAACCAGAATGCAGAAGCGAGGCCAGTTGCCGGTGGAATCACTGACCTCTCTCCACACAGGTGTCTGAGAGGGCTGAGGTGGGCAAGGTACTGAGAGTCCACGTCACCCTCACCAACACCTTGATGGTGGCTCTGAGCAGCTGCACGATGGTGCTGGAGGGAAGCGGCCTCGTCAGTGGGCAGATAACAAAGGAGTAAGTGATGCTTCTGCCTACCTCCCCCTGGCTGGTCTCAGAAAAGGGGTGCCCCATGGCATCACAGGACCCCCCCCAATCCCCTGTGCGGTGCCTCTCTGCCCCCACTTTCTCACCCTCCTCAGGAAAGGCTGAGCTCAGTGGTGGTGGCGAGTGGGAGCTTCTCACCCACCCAGAGGGGAACCAGATCACCCCTCCTGCCAGCAGGGACTCCTTGAGGCTCTCACAGGCCCTTTCTGACTTTCAGCCTTGGGACTCTGGTGGCCGGACACAGCCTCCAAATTCAACTGGACCTCTACCCGACCAAAGCTGGACCCCGCCAGCTCCAGGTTCTCATCAGCAGCAACGAGGTCAAGGAGATCAAAGGCTACAAGGATATCTTTGTCACTGCGGCTGGAGCTCCCTAAGCCCCGCCCTCCGGCTGCCCTCTCTGGCACCCCTGCTCCACCTGACTCCTTTCTACTCCTGACTATGTCATCTTGGCTCCACCTCTGTCCTCTCTCCAGCCTGCCTGGGAGTGAATGAAGCTCTGTTAGAAACATCGTGTGCTTTGGGAAGAGACAATAAAGACGTCTTTATTTATTACCAGCATTCTCAAGCCACTTATTGCTCCTGGCTGATCCTCTTGGCCTGGCTGCCAGCTCTGTGGCTGAACCCTCCCTTCCCCTCCTGTCCTCTCTCTCCTCCCTTAAGAGCCTCAACTACAAAATAAGCCCACCACCATCCCCTCTAAAGCAGCCTCTCTGGAATTAAGGATCCCAGGTCTCTCCATTTACACTGTCTTAGTGAGCCTGCGGGCAGACGATGGAGGGAGGCCTGGGGAGGGCAGCTTGGATGTGCCGGAGGACAGCAACCCTGTGCCGACTGGCCAGAAGCTGCCCAGCAGGACTACTCTGCCCCCAGTCTAGAGTATCCTGGGAGGCACAGGCAGCCACCTTTCCACACACGTTCGTTGACAGACAGGATGACTGGGAAGCACTGCATAGCTGGCTGCTGTTTAGCAACAGCCTCACCTGCTATCCCTGTCCCCGCCTTTGCCTCCTCGCTCCCTCACCCTCATCTTGTGTTCTTCCCCATCATCCCAACTCTCAGCCTCTCTTCCTGCTTGTGTGTGTGTGTGTGTGTGTGCTCTCTCTTTTTTTATTTAAGACAGTTTCCCTCCTGTCGCCCAGGCTGGAGTGCAATGGCGCAATCTTGGCTCATTGTAGTCTCCACCTCCCGGGTTCAAGCGATTCTCCTGCCTCAGCCTCCCGAGTAGCTGGGATTACAGGCGCCCACCACCACACCCAGCTAATTTTTTTGTATTTTTAGTAGAGACAGTTTTTCCCTATGTTGGCCAGGCTGGTCTTGACCTCCTGACCTCAGGTGATCCACCCACCTTGGCCTCCCAAAGTGCTGGGATTACAGGCATGAGCCACCGCACCCGGCCTCTTTTGTCTTTTGTTTTTGTTATTTTAAGGACAGAGGAAGTCACTCTTTTGTATTTCTTTCTCCTGTGGTTACCAATATTATTCCCGCTCATTCTAGATGATTTGGAAAGTGAAAAAAAAAAAAAAAAAAAAAACCTAAAGAAAATCACCAATAGCTCCCCCATCCCAGAGGAAATCTTTGCTAACATTTCTCAAGAGATCATTCTGGCTTTCAGCCTGGGACTCTGGTGGCTGGACGCACCATCCAAATTCCCTTTTTCCCCTTTTATTATGTTGTTGAAAAGTCAGCATTGCAAATGGATACGTCTCCATCATAGATAATTTAGAAAATTCAGAAACACAGGAAAGGACAGCATCTTTCTGTCGGTCTGCAGGCACGTGCACTCCTCACCTGCTCTGCCACTCAACAGTTTTGACTCCTTTCCGTCTTCCCTTCCCTTCCCCTCCTCCTCTCCCTCTTGCTCCTCTTCTCCCTTTTCCTCCCTCTTCCTGCTCTCCCTCCCCCTCTTCCCCTTCATGTATTTTTTTGTTTTTTTGCCCCGAGTTCTCCTTCCCCCTTCTATTTTCTTTCTCTCTCTCTCTTTTTTTTTTTTTGAGACAGGGTCTCTCACGGTCACCTGGGCTGGAATGCACTAGTGCGATCTCCGCTCACGCAACTCCGTCTCCTGGGTTCAAGCGATTCTCCTGCTTCAGCTTCCCAAGTAGCTGGGATTACAGGTGCCTGCCACCATGCCCAGCTAATTTTTTTTTTTTTGTATTTTTAGTAGAGACGGGGTTCCACTGTGTTGGCCAGGCTGGTCTCAAACTCCTGACCTTGTGATCCGCCCGCCTAGCCTCTCAAAGTGCTGGGATTACAGGCATGAGCCACTGCACCCGGCTTATTTTTCCTCTTGGGGTGGCCCCCAGCCCGGCCTGCACGCAGCTGCTTGGGTCAGGAAGGGTAGGAGCCTGCACGTCCTCACTCCGCCCCGTGTGTCAGCTGCACCATCCCCGTGAGGAGCCGTTGGGCATTTTCGTGGTGCCCTGTCACTGCCCTGTCACTGCCCTGTCATGCTGTGTTCCAGGCGGCTCCCTGCCATCAGGAGAGGGCCACCTGAGTTGCCCTTGCAGGAATGTGAAACCTCACTTGTCTGCCAAGCACTGGGTCCTCATGTTTAGTCATGGCCCTCCTTCCCTGTCCCTGGCTGTGTCACTGGAGAAGAACAGCAGGCAGGCTTCCTACTGGCCTGGGAAAGGCCTCCCAGGGGGATGTGGATGTTGGTCATTTCTGTCTTTCCAACCTACCTTTCAAATTATTTTTCCTGTCCCCAACTAAAAGTTGGCTTTAAAAATTATTATACTCTGGGCCGAGCGTGGTGGCTCGCGCCTGTTATCCCAGCACATTGGGAGGCTGAGGCAGGCTGATCACCTGAGGTCAGGAGTTCGAGACCAGCCCAGCCAACATGGTGAAACCCCATCTCTACTAAAAATACAAAAATTAGCTGGGCGTGGTTGTGGCACCTGTAATCCCAGCTACTCGTGAGGATGAGGCAGGAGAATCGCTTGAATCCAGGAGGCAGAGTTTGTAGTGAGCTGAGATCCCACCATTGCACTCCAGGCTAAGGAACAAAAGTGAAACTCCGTCTCAAAAAGAAAAAAACAATTATACTCTGTATCTTCCCCCAACCCCTTCCCCTCCTCCTGCTCCTCCTCCTCCTCCTTCTTCTTCGTTTCACTTAGGCAAGCCTTCTGGCTTTCTTTATCCACCTCAGTTGAATAAACTAGATCATCTCAAAGCTCCCTTCCAGCTGGACATCCCCCAGGCCCTGGAACGCTGGAATTCCTTCATGCCCGCTGCTATAGTGCCCCCTGAGACAAGCTTCTAAGCAAGCCTCCCCTGGCCTCACAACACAGTGAGGCTGGCCACCCAGGCCAGTCAGTAGCTCCTGCAGACAAACTGTGACAAACGAAATGTTCCACTGTGGAGCAAGGAAGCAGCACCAGCCAGGTAGCACCCTTGGCTCCTGACTCCTAGTCTTCCCGTCCCCCCACAGTGTGCACAGAATTCGTCATCTTCACGTCCTTGTGGCTGATGGTTTTGGGGTTCACGACACCCAGCATAATTGTGATACAAAGCAAAGAGCCGTGGACTCCCTCATGGTGTGACCCTGGTTCCCCCAGGGGTAAAATGATAACATAACAATAGGAGTGTCAGCCCGACCTTCCCTCATAGGGTTGCTGTGAAGATCAAATGAGGAAATGTATTCTAAACTGCTTTGTGGCTGGGCATGGTGGCTCACTCCTGTAATCCCAGCACTTCGGGAGGCCAAGGTGGGGGATCACCTGAGGTCAGGAGTTAGAGACTAACCTGGCCAACATGGTGAAACCCCATCTTTGAAATACAAAAAATTAGCCAAAAAATTATATACAAAAAATTGTATATGAATTGTATTATATACAAAATATATAAATTAAATATTTATATATTTA
>NW_016803120.1:278198-304635 GCF_001698545.2 Rhinopithecus bieti
TTATAAATAAATATAAAGTATTTGTATATATAAAGTATACATAAATATGTATATTTATTTTACAGAAAAATAAATATAAAGTATTTGTAAGCTGGAGTCATCTATTTAACTTCAAACTATACTACAGGGCAACAATAACCAAAACAGCGTGGTACTGGTACAAAAACAGGCCTATAGACCAATGGAACAGCATAGAGAGCCCAGAAATAAGGCCCCACACCTACAACCATCTGATTTTCAACAACACTGACAAAAACAACCAATGGGGAAAGGACTCCCTATTCAGTATATGGTGCTGGGATAGCTGGCTAACCATATCCAGAAGATTGATACTGGACCCCTTCTTTACATTGTATACAGAAATCAACTCAAGATGGATTAAAGACTTAAATGTAAAACCCAAAACTATAAAAACCCTGGAAGACAATCTAGGCAATACCATCCTAGACATAGTATTGGGCAAAGATTTCATGATGAAGATGCTGAAAGCAATCACAACAAAAGCAAAAATTGACAAATGGGATCTAATTAAACTTAAATGCTTCTGTACAGCAAAAGAAACTATCAACAGAGTAAACAGACAACCTACAGAATGGGAGGAAATATTTGCAAACTATGCATTTGACAAAGATCTAATATCCAGTCTCTATAAGGAACTTAAACAAATTTACAAGAGAAAAACAACCTCATTAAAAAGTGGGCAAAAGACATGAACAGACACTTTTCAAAAGAAGACATACATGTGGCCAACAAGCATATGAATAAAAGTTCAATATCACTGCTCATTAGAAAAATGTAAATCAAAACCACAATGAGATACCATCTTATACTAGTTAGAATGGCTATTATTAAAAAGTAAAAAAAACAACAGATGCTGGCGAGGCTGTGGAGAAGCGGGAACACATATACACTGTTAGTGGGAGTGTAAATTAGTTCAACCATTGTGGAAAGCAGTATGGTGATTCCTCAAAGAGCTCAAAACAGAACTACCATTTGACTCAGCAATCCCATTACTGGGTATATACCCAGATGAATATAAATCATTCTATCATAAAGACAAATGCATGCAAATATTCATTGCAGCACTATTCACAATAGCGAAGACATGGAATCAACCTAAATGCCCATCAATGACACATTGGATAAAGAAAATGTGGTACGTATATACCATGGAATACTATGCAGCCATAAAAAAGAATGAGATCATGTCTTTTGCAGGAATATGGATGGAGCTGGAGCCCATTATCTTTAGCAAACTAACACAGGAACAGAAAACCAAATATCTCATGTTCTCACTTAGAAGTTGGAATTAAATGGTGAGAACTTATGAACACAAAGAAGGAAACAACAGACACTGAGGTCTACTTGAGGGTGGAGAGGGTGGGAGGAGGGAGAGGAGCAGAAAAAAGAACTATTGGGTACTAGGCTTAGTATTCAGTGGTGAAACAATCAGTACAACAAACCCCCGTGACACGAGTTTACTTATGTGACAAATCTGCACATGTACCTCCGAACCTGAAATAAAAGTTAAAAAAAATTTTTTTAACTGAAGTGCTTTGTAAATTGTGAAGCACACACACAGAGGCCCTCTACCAGTTTAACTCCTTCTCCAGGGTGACTGTCTCTGTTTCTAGGGGTGGAAAAGGAAGAGGAGAGAGGAATCCACTGGCGTCTTCCAGCTGCAGCTTCCCTGTGCAGTCATCTGTGGGGCACCTCCTCACCCTCCCTCAGACCCGGGCACCCAGCCCGTCATGGGCTCTGATTCTACAGGCAAAGAAACTGTCACCTGCTCAGGGGCACAATGGAACTTCATGGCAGGGCCAGAATCAGCACCCAAGTCTCTCTGGGTCTTAGAAAGGTCTGACCCCATCTGTAAAATTAGAGAATAAAAGGAGGTTCTGGAGGTTCTCCACCCCCACCCAGTAAGTACTGGCCTGCCCCATGCGGATGGCAGGTGTGTCCTCACTTCTCTGTTCAGGTGTCCCTCCCCTGTGGGCACAGCCCTACTTCCTTCCAGACAGGAAGGTGCTCATCCACTCTGCTCAGCCTCCCTGTCTCTCCCTGTCCCCTCCCCTGGGCTGAGGAACAAGCTGCTGCATCAGAGCTGCCTCCCTCTCCCCAGCACCCTCACCCACTTGCCCTCTGACTAATGGCTCACAGAAATCGAATGAGGGGCTGAACCTACAAATAGCTCCCTAGGCCCAGAGCCCAGGTTGTATTCAGCCCCAGGGTCCAGGTAGAGGAGCTGGCTGGGGTTTTCCTGGCCCTGTGAATGGGCTTCGTGCCCCTGTGGTGCTTCTGCCTCCTCTCTCCTGTCCAGTGGCTACCTTAAACAAGCCTGCTCTAAGTGCTCCTGACCATGCGAGGTCCTCTGGGGGAGGCCCAGGCCCTCCAAGATGGGTGTGAGTTCCCTACCCTCTCCTCAAGGTTGGGGCGTGGGCAGAGCTGCCAAGAGTTCCAGCCACTCAGGCTGGCACAACTCAAAGGACTTTACTCAGAGTGACTGCCTTATTGATCCCAAATTCTCTCAACTGTTTCCAGCTGCTTTGGACTGGCCTCAGGGCACCACAAAACAGGCTGATGTCCGGCTGGTCATTGGGCACTTTCTCCTTTGGCCACCACAGTTACCCTAGCTGCACTTACCTTCCTGTTCCCCCTCACACTTATACTCTCCTGCCTATGCCTCTTCCTCCTTCCCAGCTAACCCATCTCAGCATGTGGGT
The DNA here is from genome assembly GCF_001698545.2 of Rhinopithecus bieti. NCBI lineage: Eukaryota > Metazoa > Chordata > Mammalia > Primates > Cercopithecidae > Rhinopithecus > Rhinopithecus bieti. The sequence continues at coordinate 280,922 of NW_016803120.1, forward strand.
TCAGGCATTCATCCATTTGTCTATGTAGGGATCATTTTTTAATTCATTCACTCTATCAGGCAATAAATAGGAACTGGAAAACCAACTATGTTCCAGATATTGCAGCAGGCAAGCACTTATGAAGCACCCAGGCTCTGGAGTCTGATGGTTGCATTCAAAATCTGGCTCTACCAGTTCTTTGTGAATGATCTGTTTAATGTCTTTAAGCCTCAATTGCCTCATCTGTAATGTAGGAACAATAACAGTAACTAACTATAGGGATGTTGTAAGACCAAGTGGGGTCATGCATATAAATAACTCAAAATAGTGTCTGGTATTAAAAGCTACTGCAATACTAATACAATCTGGTTGTATTAGTTGTTCTGCTGCTATTAGCCACTGTCATTATTAAGCTCTGGGAACACTGTTAATAAGACACAGTCCATGCCCTCCAGGGTGATTGGGGGAAAGACAGATAAGTATTTATAATGTTGAGGTATGAGTTGGCTAATAGGAAATGCAGAAGCAGCAGCCCCTGATTAGAATCCTGGTGCAGGCCGGGCGCGGTGGCTCACGCCTGTAATCCCAGCACTTTGGGAGGCCGAGGCGGGCAGATCACAAGGTCAGGAGATCGAGACCATCCTGGCTAAAACGGTGAAACCCCGTCTCTACTAAAAATACAAAAAAAATTAGCCGGGCGAGGTGGCAGGCGCCTGTAGTCCCAGCTACTCGGGAGGCTGAGGCAGGAGAATGGTGTGAACCCGGGAGGCGGAGCTTGCAGTGAGCCGAGATCGCACCACTGCACTCCAACCTGGGCTGCAGAGTGAGACTCCGTCTCAAAAAAAAAAAAAAAAAAAAAAAAAAAAAGAATCCTGGTGCAGCAGAGGAAGGGTGTCAGGAAGACTTCCTGGAGGGGGGATGCTTGAGCCTGGGTACTGGAGAAAATAGACAAGTGAGAGGAGGACATTTCAGAAAGAGAGAAGCTGATACATGCAAGAGAGAGGGAGGTGCGGGAGAGAGGGGGTCAGCCTGCTTGGCCTCCAAGTGGGCAGGAGAAGACCCTCCAGGCTTTGAGGGTGATGCTGAGAAGTCTGGACTTTACCCACTGTGGGATCTTAAGCAGGGGAGCAACCTGATGGAATTGGAACTTCAGAAAAATCACTGGTGACTCATTTGGAGAAAGGGTGAATGGGAAACCGGTTAGGAGTTGTCCAGGTAAGCAGGGGCTTCCATGAAGGCAGAGCAAGGGGCACAGTTTCAGGACAGCATCAGGAATTGGGCTGGACTGATGAGCTAAAGGGAGGTCAGGAAGCTGGGAAGTACAAGGTGGCATGCAGGTGTCCCCTGGAGTGATGGATGGACAGTGTCCTCACTCACCAAGACTAGACTTGCAAGAGGAAGGGCAGATATTTTGAGAGGAATGAGCAAGGGGAGGAGTTCCATCTGGGCTCCTTGGCTGTGAAGTGTCCAAGGTTCCCCCAGCAGAGCTGTCCAGCAGAAAGTGCCTCTGCAGTACACAGTTCTGGGGGTCCCCAGTGTCACGCGGGAGCCAGTGGAGTGAGAAGAGAGGAGATGGGGACAGATCCCTAGGAGGCACCAGCTCGAGGAGGGAAAGCCTGTAACAGGGACTGAGAGGAAGAGGACAGTGTGGATGGGGAGATAGGCAGACAACCAAGAGAGAGAAGTCTCCTCAGCCCAGGAGGAGTGGTCAGTACTGGCAGGGCTGCAGGAGGCCTTGCCATGTAAGAGCAGGAAGGCGCCCAGTGCCCAGCCCTCAGAGCCGGGAGGTGAGCGTGGCGTCGAGGCAACCGTGAGACAGAAGGCAGCCCACAGCGGGTGAGGGGTAGTGGGAGGCAAAGCAGTGGGCAAGGAGCTTGGCCGAGAAGTGGAGTTGAGAGAAAGGGCAGGGGCTGCCAGGGAACTGGGGATGAGAGTTGAAGGTGGATGTGCTGTGTTAAAATAGTGAACTGCATTTGTGCACATATACCCTATAAGCTATAAGAGGTGAGTGGGGTGTGGACCATGGGCTGCCAGGGTCGGTGAAGGATACCAGGATGGCTGGGTGAAAACTTGCTCTAAAAACCGTTGACTGGGTAGCTTTTGCAGAGATGATACCCCGAAACCAAAAGGCCACTGCAAATTCCCTGAAATCCTGGAATGAGACCTTCACCTCCAGGCTGGCTACTTTACCTGAGAATCCACCAGCTATTGACTGGGCTTACTACCAGGCCAGTGTGGCCAAAGCAGGCTTGGTGGATGACTTTGAGAAGAAGTCTAATGCCCTAAAATTTCCTGTACCAGAGGATAAACATACTGCCCAGGTGGATGCTGACGAAAAAGAAGATGGGAAAACGTGTGCTGAGTGGGTGTCGCTCTCAAAGGCAGGATTGGAGAGTATGAGAAACAGCTGGAGAAGATGAGGAACTTAATTCCATTTGATCAGTCCACTGAGGACTTGAATGAAGCCTTCCCAGACACCAAATTAGACAAGAAAAAGTATCCCTATTGGTCTCACCAACCAATCAAGAATTTATAAAATTAAGTCCAGGAAGAAGCTCTGGCCCTTATATTATACCTTCTGGACATTAAAAATAAAAATAATTATACAGTTTTTTTTTAAAAAAGCTGAGCGGAGACAGAGAGAATTGAAAATACAGAAGGGAGGACAATGCTGGTGAATGACGTTCCCGAGAGAGAAGGACCCACAAAGCAGGGGATGTGGGGAGAAGTGCCCAGGGCACAGAAAGACAGGGTGGGCACGGGGGTCCCACCCGCTCCACAGGCAGAGCCCTTCCCTCTCCTGCCCTCTCTCTCCTTCCACCTGCGCTTTTCTCCCTACGAAAGGGCTTGTGCCTTTCTTCCTAGGATCAAGGCCCTTGCTCACCCGCATTCCCGCCCTCTCACCTATTTCCAAACCTCCTCCACAAATTTTCCCAATTTTTCTTCCTCTATTTTATTTGTGATTATTTGCTTTTATTTGTGATTTGTCCTGGACCTGCCAGGTCTCACGCAAGACAATGCCACTGCTAAAGCTAAATACAGTGAAATCATATCAAAGGAGATTCAGACAGAGTGGGTTCTGTTTGCATTTAATGTTCAGAAAGTGACTTTTCAGGATAAGAGAAAGGCCTTGGTTACCTAGCAGGGTTCTCAGCTCAGTGAGGTGCCTTTACGGTGTGAACAGTGTCTTGGGACCCTGATGCTCCTTCCAGCAGCCCCCTGCATCCCTCTGGCGGGGCCATCAGCTCGCTTCTCCCTCCTGACTTCTCCACCACAGCACAGCACCTGCCTGGGAATGCCCTATTGCTCAAGAGCTATCAAAAGCCCACATGGCACAAGGCTGTGACAGTTCACCAGCTTCCACACCTCCTCTCAATCCAGCAACACCGCCAAGAAAAACCCGAGGGCAAGTGAGCAAACCAGTTGTGATCTGCTTGGTAATCAGGTGGCAGTGCGGCAGTCCAGCCCCGCCTTTGGTTCTCCTGGAGTCTTCCAATGGAAGGGGAAGCAGACACTCTGGCACCAGTTTGCTGAAGCTCCAGACTGCCCAGCTGTTCTGTGGGGAGCATCCCAGGAACCGGAGGCAGCCACCATGGCCCAAGGTAGGGAAAGCCCTGTGGCCACTGGAGTTCAGGGATAAAGAGGACAGAGACAGACTGTAGGAAGTCAAGGGGTGGAGGGTGTATTCAGAGAAATAAAGAAGTAAATACAGACTGAGTCAGGAAAAGCAAGAACCCCAGAAACCTCAGTATTCATTGGTGGCTTGAGAACCACCAGCGTAGAGGCTGACAGGTAAACACAGCCACACAGCTGCATGCTAACATGCCTGCCTCTGTAGCCAGGTGGGACAGGGCAGGACCAGGGATGAGGGGATCAGGGTTTCTGTCCTTCTCAGCTACTAGCTGACCCTTTGACATTGGACAAGTCACTTCGCCTCTAGTTTCCAACCCCCTTGCCTGAAAAAGGAGGGATTGGATCAGACAATCTTGAAATTGTCTTCCAGCTCTTAAGTTCTCTGAATCTTCATATCTTCTCCTCTTCCTCCATTTCAGAGGGTCTATTTCTTATCTTAGCTAATCTTCCCATCGCCAGCCTTCTCGCTATATCATCCCCCTCTCTCTGGAAAGAGCTGCTATGAAGATTAAATCGTTAATTGAAATCATTCAGAGGAATAAGCTTTCAACTTCCTCTACAACTGTAACAGCCTTACCTTTATTTATTACTTTTTTTTTTTTTTTTTGAGATGGAGTCTCACTCTGTTGTCCAGGCTGGAGTGCAGTAGCGTGATCTCAGCTCACTGCAAGCTCCGCCTCCCAGGTTCAAGTGATTCTCCTGCCTCAGCCTCCCGAGTAGCTGGGATTACAGGCGCGCGTCACCATGCCCAGCTAATTTTTGCATTTTTAGTAGAGACGGGGTTTCATCATGTTTGTCAGGCTGATCTCAAACTCCTGACCTTGTGATCCTCCCACCTCGGCCTCCCAAAGTGCTGGGATTACAGGCGTGAGCCACTGCACACGGCCCCATATTTATTACCTTTTTTGTTTAAATTTTTGTTTTAAAATTTTGTTTTAAAATTTCCATAACTTTTAATTGCACAAGAAATATAGGAATACATAGTTGGAGTAAAATAAATCAATAATTATAGATATAGTCTATCTATAGACTATAGACTATAGTCCTCTGCCTGCCAACCCCAATGGCAGTCTCATCTCCAGAGTGAACACTGTTACCTGTCTTTTGTCTGCACATATATTTACATTCAGACATATATTTACTCAATGTAATACATAGGATTAGCATGTGTGGTCTTTTTTGGTATATCCATGGTATCATCATGTTGTATGTATATTTCTGCAACTTGATTTATTTCACTACACAGTATGTCTGGGAGCTCTGTCCATACCAGTCAGTACCTATAGATCTACCTCAACTTTTCCCATAGTATCAGTGCAAGTAATTTCTAATCCAGTCCCCTATTGATGGGCATTTAGGTTGCTTTCAATTTTCCAGTTACACGAGCAATATTGCAAGGAACATCCTTATCCATGCTTCTGTGTGCTCATGTTGCTCATGTGGGAGTGTCTTTCTAGGATAACTACGAAGATCACTTACTTTAAAAGTTTTTTTTTTTTTTTTTTGAGACGGAGTCTTGCTCTGTCGCCCGGGCTGGAGTGCAGTGGCCGGATCTCAGCTCACTGCAAGCTCCGCCTCCCGGGTTTACGCCATTCTCCTGCCTCAGCCTCCTGAGTAGCTGGGACTACAGTTGCCAGCCACCTCGCCCGGCTAGCTTATTGTATTTTTTAGTAGAAACGGGGTTTCACCGTGTTAGCCAGGATGGTCTCGATCTCCTGACCTCGTGATCTGCCCGTCTCGGCCTCCCAAAGTGCTGGGATTACAGGCTTGAGCCACCGCGCCCGGCCTTAAAAAGTTTTTCTACAATCTCTGTTTATTTCCTGATCATTTCACCCAATTCTCTTCTCACCTCAAGGAAAACAAATATGCCCAGTAGTCAATGAACCTCCTATTTGAATAGATGGCACCTGGGCTGAAGAGTCATCCCTGTCTTAGGCAGGGATTAACATGGCCCAGGATGTCTCTAGAGAATGGAATTCTGCCCCAGCACTTGCTGCCAGGCAGATGCTGCCATGCCTGCTGAATAGCCTGAGTCATGTGCCCAACCTGAACTGCAGCCAGTTAGTGCTGTCTAATCAGTTGGTCTCCAAAAGGGGTGAGCTTCTTTTTCCACTATTAGGTAAAAGCCAAGTGCTTTCTTAGCTGGCAGTGGATGTGGACATTTTTTTGATCATGAGTGAAAGTCAACAGTGGGCAACAGCTGTTGGGTGATGGGAAGACCACTGGACTGGGCTCAGGAATCTGGTTTAACCGTAGGCAAGATATTTAACCCACCTGAACCTTAGTTTTCTCATCTCCAAGTGTGGATGACATGACATTTTGTCCCTCCAAGGATGTGATGAAGATTAAATGAGATAACTGTTCTAGCATACCTGGCACAGTGCCTGGCACATAGTAGATAGGCCCTCAATAAGATGTTGATTAAATCTGAAATCTGAAATAAGTACAGGGTGATTTTGCAAAAGATAGAGAATTCTATTCAACCTAGCAAATCTGAGTACCTACAATATGCTGATCATTATGCTTAATTTATTTATAATGAAAAACTAGTTTATGAAAAAGATGTGTGTTAAAGTAATCAAAAGCACTCAAAGAGATTTAAGACAAAGTTTAATATTTATTAGAGTATTTTGGTACAATTTGGTTCATATTTGTTTATAACAACTTTATTGAGATATAATTCATATACCATCAAGTTCACCTTTATAAAGTTCACAATTCAGTGGTTTTTCATATACTCACAAAGTTTTGCAAGCATCGCCACTATCTAGTTCCAGAACATTCCGTTACCTCAAAAAGAAATCCCATACACATTGGCAGTCACATCCCATTCCACCTTTCTTTAGCCCCTAGCAAACCCTAATCTACTTTCTGTCTCTATGAATTTGCCTATTCTGGACATTTCATATAAATATAATCATATAATATGTGTCTTTTTATGTCTGACTTCTTTCACTTAGCACAGTATTTTCAAGGTTCATCCATATTTGGTATGTTAAGCATTCTTTTTTTACAGCCGGATGACTTTCCTTTGTATGACATATCATTTTGTTTATCTGTTCTTCAGTTGATGGACAATTGAGTTGTTTCTACTTTTTGGCTATTATGAATAATACTGCTATCATTATTCAGGTATTATATGAACGTGTTTTCATTTGTCTTGGGTATATACCTGGGGATGGAATTGTTAGGTCGTATGGTAACTCTTTGTTGAATGTCTTGAGGAACTTCCAGACTGTTTTCCAAAGTGCTGCACCATTTTACAACCCCATCAGCAATGTATGAGGATTCCACTTTCTCTGCATCTCCACTAACACTTGTTATTATAGTCATCCTAGTGGAGGCAAGATGGTATCTCATTTGTATTTCCCTAGGACTAATGATGTTGAGCATCTTTTAATGTACTTATTAGCCTTTTGCATATCTCCTTTGGAAAAATGTGTATTTAGGTCCATTGCCCATTTTAAATTTGAGTTGTCTTTTTAATTGTAGAGTTATATGAATTTTTTAAAAAAGTATTCTGGATATAAGTCCCTTACCAGATATATGATTTACAAATATTTCCTAACATTCTGTGGGTATTCTTTTCACTTTCTTGACGATGTTCTCGAAGACAAAAAATTATTATTTTGATGAGGTCCACTTCATTTGGTTTTTCTCTCACTGCTTGTACTTCTGCTGTCATATCTGAGAAACTGTTGCCTAGTCTAAGATCACGAAGATTTATGTCTATGTTTTCTTCTAGGAGTTTCATAGCTTTAGCTTTTATGTTTAGGTCTTTGATCCATTTTGAGTTAATTTTTAATAAATGATGTGAGTTACGCATCCAACTTCATTCTTTTGCATGTGGATATCCACTTGTCCCAGCACCACTTTTTGAAAAGAGCATTCTTTCCCCCATTGAATTGTCTTGGCACCCTTGTCAAAGATCAATTGCCTGTAAATGTGAGTTTCTTGCTAGACTCTCAGTTCTATTCCACTGATCTATATGTCTATCCTTATGCCACTACCACATTGCCTTGATCAAGAAGTGCCACTCCTCTAATTTTGTTTTCGCTTTTCAGTATTGTCTGGCTGGTATGGATCCCTTGTATTTCCATATGAATTTTAGGATCCACTTGTCAATTTCTACAAAATGGCTGTTGGGATTTTGTTAGGGTTGTGTTGAATCTGTAGAAAAACTTGTTATTTTAATGATATTGCCTTCCAATCCATGAAGATGGAAAGTCTTTTTATTTATTTAGGTCTTCTTTAATTTCTTTCAATGATGTTTTGTGGTGTAGGTTTTGCACTTCTTTTGTTAAATTTACTAAGTCATTCTTTTTGATGCTGTTATAAATGGAATTGTTTTCTTAATTTTATTTTCAGGTTACTCTTTGCAAACATATAAAATACAGTTGGTTTTGTATATTGATATTGCATCCTACAACCTTGCTGAATTCATTTATTAAATATAATTTTTGGTGGGTTCCTTAGGATTTTCTATATACAAGATTATGTCACATGTAAATAGAAACAATTTTACTTCTTTCCAATCTGTTTGTCTTTGATTTCTTTTCTTTTTCTTTCTTTCTTTTTTTTTTCTTTTTGCCTAATAGCCCTAGCTAGAACCTCTAGTAGAATGTTAAATAGATGTGACAACAGCAGACATTCTTGTCTTGTTCCTTATCTTAGCAAGAAAGCATCCAGTCTTTTACTATTAAGTATGGTATTGGCTGTGGGCTTTGGAATGCAGTGGTGCGATTTGGCTCACTGCAACCTCCACCTCCCGGGTTCAAGCAATTCTCTGCCTCAGCCTCCCGAGTAGCTGGGATTACAGGGGCCCACCACCACGCCCAGCTAATTGTTGTATTTTTAGTAGAGATGGGGTTTCACCATCTTAGCCAGGCTGGTCTTGAACTTCTGACCTTGTGATCCACCTGCCTCGGCCTCCCAAAGTGCTAGAATTACAGGTGTGAGCCACCGCACCTAGCTGGAAGTCCCCTTCTATTCTTAGTTTGTTGAGTATTTTTATCATGAAAGAATGTTGGATTCTGTTGAATGCATTGGTTCACTTTTAAAAAGTCTAAATACAACCAAGACAAAGCAGCTAAGTCTCTGTACTTATTGGCTTATATCTAGAGGCAAAAGACAGACACATAAAAAAGTAGCTAAGAAAGACATCTGGGGCCAGGCGTGGTGGCTCACGTCTATAATCCTAGCACTTTGGGAGGGCGAGGCAGGTGGATCACAAGGTCAGGAGATTGAGCCCATCCTGGCTAACATGGTGAAACCCTGTCTCTACTACAAAATACAAAAAATTATCCAGGTGTGGTGGTGGGTGCCTGTAGTCCCAGCTACTCGGGAGGCTGAGGCAGGAGAATGGTGTGAACCTGGGAGGCGGAGCTTGCAGTCAGCCGACATCATGCCACAGCACTCCAGCTTGGGCGGCAGAGTGAGATTCCGTCTCAAAAAAAAAAAAAAGGAAAAGAAAAACATCTGAACACCTCATCCTAATCCTTACATATTTATATAAATGAACACATGAGCCTAGCATGTAAATTAGCTTGTCAATTAAGCAAATGAGCGATTCAGTTAAGTGTATAGCTCAGTAGGTGATGGAAAGAAGGGTTGGCCAATTGAGGCAGGCTTCATAGAGCAGGTGGGTATTGGAGGAGAGTCGGAATTTGGTTAGAGAGTGAGGGGCCATTCTGAGTTGGGGCTATAACAGCAAATACAAAGACAGGGATTTGCTTGGGGATAGATTGGCTAGAGGAGAGGGCCAATGCTGGGAATGATGAGAAGTGAGAATGCAAGAATAAGCTAAGGCCAAGTATGAAAAGTCGTGTCAAGTTAAGGAATGAGCCTTTTATATGATAGACTGTAGGAGATCTCAGAACTTGTAAAGCAAAAGAACGGCATGATTAAATTGTCTTGAGGAAAGGTAATCTGATAATGCATTAAGAGATGGGAGATGGGGAGAGAGACAGGAGGCAGGAGACCTCATGGAGGCTATTACGGTCACTAGGTATGAGAAGATATTGGAATTATGTGAATGTGGAAAGGGATGTATAGACACTAGAGATATTTTAATGGCAGGCGTGAAGAGAGTTAGTGACATGTGAATGGGCATAGGCTGAGAAGGAGATGGGTGAGCCAATGGTGATTTAAAGGCTGTGAGCCCACCAGGTGACTGGGACCATGGCAGAACCATGGTCAAACATGGAAAAATAAAAAACAGACCCTTCTGGCAGAGACTAGTGAGGTCAGTCTGTGTTTTAGCAGAGTCTCCAGAAGGTTGGGAATGGAACTTTCTTTGACTGTCATCAGCATCCAAGCTCCCAGGGCACTGAGCACACGGCCTGTGGTGGTCAGAGAGCCAGCAGATGGCCGATGGCTCAAGCCTGTAATCCCAGCACTTTGGGAGGCCGAGATGGGTGGTTCACGAGGTCAGGAGATCGAGACCATCCTGGCTAACACGGTGAAACCCCGACTCTACTACAAAAATACAAAAAAACTAGCCGGGTGAGGTGGCGGGTGCCTGTAGTCCCAGCTACTCAGGAGGCTGAGGCAGAAGAATGGCGTGAACCTGGGAGGCGGAACTTGCAGTGAGCTGGGATCTGGCCACTGCACTCCAGCCTGGGTGACAGAGCGAGACTCCGTCTAAAAAAAAAAAAAAAAAAAAGAGAGAGCCAGCAGATGGCTAAAAGAAGAGCAGCTAGCGGCCAGGCACGGTGGCTCACACCTGCAATCCCAGCACTTTTGGAGGCCGAGGCAGGCGGATCACGAGGTCAGGAGTTCGAGACCATCCTGGCTAACATGGTGAAACCCCGTCTCTACTAAAAATACAAAAAAATTAGCGGGATATGGTGGCGGGCGCCTGTAGTCCCAGCTACTTAGGAGGCTGAGGCAGGAGGAGAATGGCGTGAACCCGGGAGGCAGAGCTTGCAGTGAGCTGAGTTCTCACCACTGCACTCGAGCCTGGGCGACGGTGTGAGACTCCGTCTCAAAAAAGAAAAAAAAAAAAAGAAGAACAGCTAGTCCAAGGAAAGTTAACCCCAGGGCAGCTAAACCAAGGAGTAGCTCCCCAGACCTGGAGGCTAGTACAGGGGCAAGTGAGACTGTTAACTTGAGTCCAAGAAAGTGGATGCTGGGGTGAATCTGAAGCCATGTGAGGCTGAAGGGAGCAATCAGACTTGGCCAGGTCTACGGAAGGACTTGGACAGAGGCAGAAAACCATGCCCCTCCGGAGTGTGTAAGGGAGAAGAAGATAGAGGGTCAGAGAGAGAGGAGAGGAAGGAAGAAAGAGGAACCTGCATGCCTGGAACCTCATTAAATCCTTATCCTCACCCTGGCAGGCTGATCTTACGGACTCTATTTTACTGATGTGGAAACTGAGACTCAGGCTAAGTTACTTTCTCAAGTTTGCAGAACTAGTAAGTGGTAGGTAGGATTGGCTCCACAACCCCACTCTTTTGTCTAACCCTGGCTGCCCCATTGCAGGGCTAGAAGTGGCCCTCACAGACCTCCAGAGCTCCAGAAATAATGTGCGGCACCACACGGAAGAGATCACTGTTGACCACCTCCTTGTTCGCCGGGGCCAGGCCTTCAACCTCACCCTGTACTTCAGGAACCGGGGCTTCCAGCCAGGCCTGGACAACATCATCTTCGTGGTTGAGACTGGTAAGAACCCCAGCTGGTTCACAGGAGCTAATTGTGTGTGTCTGGGAGGCGATTTTCGGGGGTTTGGAGGTCGCCATAGAGGGCCTCAGCTCTACTTCCCTCCTAGGACCACTGCCAGACCTGGCCTTGGGGACTCGGGCTGTGTTCAGCCTGGCACGCCATCACAGCCCCAGTCCCTGGATCGCCTGGCTGGAGACCAATGGGGCCACCTCCACAGAAGTGAGCTTGTGCGCTCCTCCCACGGCGGCCGTGGGTCGGTACCTCTTGAAAATCCACATCGACTCCTTCCAGGGGTCTGTGACGGCCTACCAGCTCGGGGAGTTCATCCTGCTCTTCAATCCCTGGTGCCCGGGTAAGGCAGGGTGCCCATGCGGGGCCCTCCTTTCTCTTCTGTCAGTGCTGCCAGAGAGACAGGCTCAAGGATTTCTAGACCCGGCTCCCGGGCCACCCAGAGCCTCCCAAATTCCCTGCACTCAGCATCCGCCCCAACCACCACGAATTAGGGCAGAAAACCTTGCTATTCATTTACTTATTTAGAATTTTCAAGTTATAAACCAAATCATCTTTGCTTAAACAGAAAACTGTTACAATTAAGTTTGATCATGAATAACATCTACCTTCATCATATATTTTTAAGTTAACTAGAGTTTTTTTGTTATAAAAGTAATGAATGCACTGCATTAAGTATTTATGGAATGAAGGAAACGGTTTAAAGAAAAGAAAGAAAAGTATAAAGTAAAAAGTAAAGCCTCCCAGTCTCTAAGTTCCATTCAACAGCAGTTCTATTCTTCCAGATTCCATTCACCTTCAACATTTTCTTTTTTTTCTTTTTTTTTTTTTTTTTTTTGAGACGGAGTCTTGCTCTGCCACCCAGGCTGGAGTGCAGTGGCCGGATCTCAGCTCACTGCAAGCTCCGCCTCCCGGGTTCACGCCATTCTCCTGCCTCAGCCTCCCGAGCAGCTGGGACTACAGGCGCCCGCCAGGTCGCCCGGCTAGTTTTTTTTGTATTTTAGTAGAGACGGGGTTTCACCATGTTAGCCAGGATGGTCTCGATCTCCTGACCTCGTGATCCGCCCGTCTCGGCCTCCCAAAGTGCTGGGATTACAGGCTTGAGCCACCGCGCCCGGCCTCACCTTCAACATTTTCTTTCGTAGTTTTACAAAAGTGTTCTATGCTTAATCGAATACGTACGCCTCTGTGTGTGTGTGATTCTACAATACACAGTGTAAGTGAGATTATGTAATACATACCATTCTCCAGCTTCTTTTTTTTTTTTTTTTTAATTTAACAATTCAACTTTGGGCACATTTTCCTATCGGAGCATTCTTCTTAACAGCTACAATTATTCCACTGTTTGGATGCACTAGATATTTTTAACTAGTCCTCTATGGGCATTTTGGCTGTTTCTAGTTTTTTTTTTTTTTTTTTTTCTTCTTCTTCTTCTATAAACAAAGTCACAGTGAATCTCTCAAACTACCTGTCTCTCAAGCCCTGACCTCTAAATCTAGTTGGGGACAAGGCTAGATACATAGGCAGACACAAGGACACGATGTGGGCAGAAGGGATCAGGAGTAGAGAATGGATCTGCTGTGCCTTTAAGCAGAGGCCAGACTCCCAAGTCTGGCTTCTGACTTAGGGGACGATCCCCTTCCCATCTTCCCTCTCTTTCTACCTTCTCCCCCAGCCTTATCCCAAGGAGGCCTCCTGGGTCACATCAGGACCCAGAGCCCTGGCTGGGTTCTAACGCCTCTAACCACTTCCCACTTCCCTGTCCCTGAATGGCTCAGAATGCTCACCCATCAGCCAGCTGGAGAGACCCTGCCATGGGATCCAGGAGGGCCAGTCGACTGTTTTCCCTGTCTCTGTCTCCTCTCTCTCTCTCTCTCTCTCTCTCTCTCTCTCTCTCTCTGTCTCCTCTCTCTCTCTCTCTCTCTCTCTCAGGGCCTTCTGAGCAGTGGGGAGAAAAACGTTAATGGTGGGGCCTTCTCTCTTGAGCTTGTGCCACACCCAGGCCCTGGGGAGACCCAACACTGGGCCTAGGGTTGGTGGGGGCTGAAGTGCCCTCTGGTGCTGCAGGATGGGAGGGTATTGGCTGGGAAGCCTCACCCTGTAGCTCAAGCCACTGCTGGGCCTGGCTGAGAGGAGGGGCTGTGTGGTCTCAGCCATAAACCTGCAGCTTCTCGCCACACTGGCCCAAACCCTCAATAAAATACATCTCAGCAACGAGGCCTCCTGCACCAGCCTCCTATCAGGCTGTGTCTGAGGCTGCCTCTGAGGAGGGCACCTTTCCCTCAGGGCCAGGCAGAACTTCCAGACAGTTCCAGAACCCTGTGAAGAGGACGTCTGAGCCCATGGCCTTTTGTTTGTTTGTTCTTAACTTTAAAAATATAATTTTTAACTTTTATTTTAGGTTCAGGGGTACATGTACAGGTTTGTTATGTAGGTAAACTGCACATCACAGAGGTTTGGCTTGATGTACGGATTATTTTGTTACCCAGGTAATAAGCATGTTTCCTAACAGATAGTTTTTCAACCCTTACCTTCCTCCCACCCTCCACCCTCAGATAGGCCCCTCAGATAGGCCCCATTACTTTCAATGGCAAAAACTGCAATTACTTTTGCACCAACCTAATGTTAAGATATTTTTGAATTGGCTTCAAAACCCTCTGTTCATATGGGCAGCGTGTGTATGTATATATATATATACATTCGTGCTATAAACATGGTTCATAATCTGTAGAGACTTCAGGTATCACATACAGATTTCCATGTCCATGTACATGATTTTGCTGCCTTATGTCTCTACGGTATGGAATTCCGCAGTGGAGTTGTACCGAAGCTAACTAACTACTCCCCAAGAATAGGGCGGTAGGTGGTTTCCAGCTTTGCAGTATCACAAACGGCACTCAGATGAACAGCTTCGTGTCTAAATCTTTGTGCACATATGAAATGCTTTGCCTGGATTAAATACCTACAAAAGGAATAATGAGGTCAAGGCCAACCCTTAAGGTCTGGTTTGCTCTTTTCCAACCAAGATTAGTATAGCGGAAAGAGCACAGAATATGGAACCAGCGGGCTGTGTTCAATTTCCAGCTCTGTACTGATGTGTGATTTGGGCAATTTACTTAATCACTCTGAGCCTGTTTCCTCAACCTTAAAATGGGGATAGGATGTAAATGTGCTTTGTAAACCAAGAAATTCCACCAAAGGCGAATTTTTATTATTCTACCTCGTGTTCATCTTGAACCTGTTGGTGGTGTTGGGAGCATGGACTCCCTAAGACCCACTGCCTCGTGCTCCTCTTGGTGTCGCCAGGGACCCTTGCTCCAGAGCTGTTTCCTCTGGGACTATGGGGATGAGAATGGGGCAGGAAGGGAAAGGCGACTTTTCTGCTTCGTGCCCTCCCACTCTGGTTCCTAGAGGATGCTGTCTACTTGGACAGTGAGCCCCAGAGGCAGGAGTATGTCATGAATGATTACGGCTTCATCTACCAAGGCAGCAAGAACTGGATCCGCCCGTGCCCCTGGAACTACGGACAGGTGAGTCTCAGCCCTGCTTATGGCCCATCCTGGCCCTGAGCTTGTGGGGAGAGGGAGCAAGGCGCACATGAGGTTCACCTAGAACTGCTGACCAACACTAACTAAATGGCACGAGGAAGATGTGTGTTGTGAGCCCAGGTTGCCCGAGGAGCAGCCATAGGGAGTGAGAGGGTCTGTCCTTTGCTGATCATGTCTGATTTGGACAACAGGAGTTAAGGGAAAGGGCAGTTAAAGGCCCCTTACCCAGGAATTCCACTGAGCACGAGGGTGAGGATGGAGGGCATGACAAGCACCACGACAGTGATGATGGCATTTGGGTTCATTAAACTGTTTTTCCTCTGGGGTCCCATTTTCCACTCTTTCACTTCATCCTCACAACCCCTGGTGACTGACCCTAGCATCAATTCTGTCACACCAAGGACAACTTGCCCCTGAACGTTTCAGCCAGAAGCAGGACTGATGAGCCGCAATGCATCTCCCTCCCTGTGGCTATTGTCTCTCTATTTACATGTCTTTTTGATAAGATATCTTTTTAATTATGAAAGTTAATACATGATTGTTTAAAAAGCTTTGCAAAGAGACATTACAAAAATGGATACATGAAGGTCATCCCAAGCACTGTCACCAGCTTGGTGTATGTTCCTCTGCATTTTGTTTTCTACACACATTCTAAAATGCTACTTTATATGTAAAAATAATGTCATATTAATTGCAATGCTCTGCACCTCCTGCCTTTCTAAAAGCCTGCCTCTCTTTTCAAATTCAGCCTGCAGCAGGGGCTTCAGGAAGTCCAGCACCAGGCAAAGAAGAGGGCTCTCGAGGCTGAGCCCCACGCCAAGAGCACTATGGGAGGGAGGGATCAGCTCTCGGCCACTCAGAAGGCTGTCAGCTGGGAAACCCTGGGGATCCTCGTGGAGCCTTGTCTCAGCTTCATATGAATTCCTCCCCTGGACCTGCCCAAATAGAACTCCAACACATGTGTCCTTCCAGCCCCAGCCTGGGCCCAGGGTTGGCTATAGCCAAGACGAGAGATAGTGGCCTCAACTGGCCCCAACTCATATCCCCGGTCCTCACTCAACATGGGCAGATTGGGCATCATGGAGAGACCTGGACAGGAGTTGGCTGCCATCTGTGAGAAACAGAAGTGAGGGGTTGCTGCTTTCTCAGCCCTGGGTCCCTCTGTTTCTGTCTTTCTTTTTTTGTTGTTGTCTTGTTTTTATTTTTGAGACATCATCTTGCTCTGTCACCCAGGCTGGAGGGCAGTGGCGACATCATAGCTCGTTGCAGCCTTGACCTCCTGGACTCAAGTGATCCTCCTACCTCAGCCTCCTGAGTAGCTGGGACTGAAGGCATGCCCCACTACGCCTGGCTAATATTTTTAGTTTTTGCAGAGACGAGGTCTCACTATATTGCCCAGGCTGGTCTCAAACTCCTGGGCTCAAGTGATCCTCCCGTCTCGGCCTCCCAAAGTGTTGGGATTACAGGTGTGTGCCATCGCACCTGGCCTATTTCTGTCTTTCTTCTTCGTTAAATGTATATTGGTTGCCTGCTCAGTGTCAGGCAGGGTGCTAAGTGCTAGATATATGAAAATGAATACAACATTGTCCCTGATCTTACAGTGTAACGGGGACTCAGACACATAAACAGGTCACTTATCATACAGTGGAACATATAAAGACTGAGAGATAGGGGCACAGTGTTCTGAGAGCCAAGGGGAAGAGCTCTTGGTTGGGCATGGGAGTATCATGGAATCTTCCCGGGAGAGGAGATGTTTGAACTGAGTTAGCCAAGTGAAGGATGGTGGGAAAAACATCCCAGACAGAGGGAAGGCATGAGCAAAGACATGAGGGTGGGAAATGGTTCGGCCCACTGCAGGAATCTGGTGTTGCTGAAGAAATAATGGCGGGGATGGAGGGGGCGGGGGCGGCGATTATTGAGACCTGAGGCTGCAGAGGTAGGTTGGGGCCAGGTCTGGGAGGAACTTATGTGCCTACTGAAGGAGGTCAGAGCTTTGATTCTCTAGGCTGTAGGGGGCCTTTGAAAATTGTAAAACAGAAAAGTGAGCTGATCAGACTATCCTCTGGGGAAGATTGATCAGAGAAGCCTCCTAATTCTGCGTGTTGCCCAGTGTTATACAGGAGTGAATGCATTCTTTTACACGCGTTCTACAAGGAGGTACAGAGTTCATGTAATGTGCTGCGCACCATGCCAGGCCTAAGGTCCAGAGTTGTGAAGGGAACTGGACTGGAGCAGTGCCGAGACTCAGGCAGGAAAAGACAGACTTGACTACACCACGTAGCCGAGTCTCATGAGGAGAGGGGACATACCCAGGGCTGTGGAGCTAAAGCAGGCTCAGGCTCGGGGAAGGCCTCACAGGGAGTGGCATTCACACCAAGTCTGAAGGACCAGGAGGAGCCAGCCTACCTTGGGTGGGAAATTCCCTAACTCACATGTAATTAGTCAGCCTAGAGCCCCAGTGAATCACGAGTGCCATGGCAGGTTGGCAGCCTCACTTCAGCAGCAGCTGCCAATGCTAAGCTGGGTCAGCAGGTGAGTGTGGAAGCAGGGGCGATGTGGTTTTGGTAAGAACACCCCCTGGGTCTCTAGGCGTGTGGGGATTGAGAGGAGAGGAGGAGCCTTTTCAATCGGTCAGACTTACTGGGGAAAAGCCCAGAACAACCCAGGAGTAGCAACAGTCATCTGGAGTGAAGGGGAGGGATTTGGTGTGCAGGGCATACATGCCAGTGGAATTGTGACCCTAGAGCTTTGAAACCCCACACCTGAATGGGAGGAGATTCATGGCTGTTCTGTTTGACACAGTTACCTTCCAAGTGAATTTATGTTCCACTGGGGTTGAGGGGGGAAGTCATTACTTTTTACATATTCCCACGTGACAAGCATGGGTGCCTTCCCTCTCGGCCTCTCCCCCTGAAGTTTGAAGAGAAAATCATAGACATCTGCCTGAAGCTGCTGGACAAGAGCCTGCACTTCCAGACTGACCCAGCCACAGACTGTGCCCTGCGGGGAAGCCCCATCTACGTCAGCAGAGTAGTGTCTGCCATGGTGAGGTCCCTGGCGTGCCCGGGGAGGGAGGAAGCTATGCAGCGGGAGCCCTGCCCACTCACAGTTGTCCCCTGCAGTGGGTGAAAGAGGGACCCTCTGGCAAAGCCATCTTGGATGAGACTGACGCCAGAATGTGGGTGACAAGTTTTCTCAACCGAGCTCTGAAACAGCTGGGTGTGGGTCCTCACCTCTATGAACTCCAAATTACCTGTTTTGAGAACGGGTGAGTGTAGTTTCGGTTTGCGAAATGGTCTTGTTGTTTCTAAATTTCCTCTTTTCTGAAGTGTTTTTTAAAGGTCTCACAGGTAGGCTCCAGCTTTGCAGGGGATGGGAGGACACGGGTAAGGGGCAGATAGGAACATAATAATAAACTAATTCACAGTGGAGCAAAAGTCAGAAGAGTCAACACCCATCCTTAGTCCTCCCCAGCAAGTCTGGAAGTCCGCAGCAAAATGCTGTTAAAGTCTCTCCTCTGTTTCTCAGGCCCATGGCTCTTTCAAGGCAGCCTACACATGACATGTTGAGGAAATGGATGCTTCTAACACTTCCGTATATGGCTTCTCTTCAGATCAACAGCAATGATGACAATGGGGTGCTCAATGGAAATTGGAGTGAGAATTACACAGATGGCACCAACCCTGCGGAGTGGACGGGCAGCGTGGCCATCCTGAAGCAGTGGTATGCCGCAGGCTGCCAGCCTGTGCGCTATGGGCAGTGCTGGGTCTTTGCTGCCGTCATGTGCACAGGTAGGATGTAGAAAGGACCCCATGAAAAGGTCGAAAGTATAGCAGCTCACGTATGAGCCTTCTGAACCATTCCCATCCCAGTCCCACACAGTTCACACCAAGGGACATTTGGAAGGAGGTCCTTTCCCTCTCTGAAATGTCTCGACCAGGCACGGTGACTCACACCTGTAATCCCAGCACTTTGGGAGCCTGAGGCAGGTGGATCCCAAGGTCAGGAGTTCAAGACCAGCCTGGCCAAGATGGTGAAACCCCATCTCCACTAAAAATACAAAAATTAGCAGGGCACGGTGGCAGGCACCTGTAATCCCAGCTACTCGGGAGGCTGAGGCAGGCGAATCGCTTGAACCCAGGGGGTGAAGGTTGCAATGAGCCAAGATCATGCCACTGCACTCCAGCCTGAGTGACAAGAGTGAGACTCCCTCTCAAAAAATAAATAAACAAAATAAAAAAGAAAATGTCTCATCACGGACCTCAGACTGCACATGTCTGGGCTTATGTCAGACCATGGTTCTGAAGTGACAGTCACACGTCCCAGGACGCCTGACACCCTTACTTCTTCTGAGCTTAGGCAACCTACCAGCATATTCCTAAGAGCCTGGCTGGGAACTGTCTAGGTTCGACAGGCTGAGTAATTAGGAAACTACAAACTGATTAGTGTCCTTTCTGAGCACAGAGAATGGGCTCAATGAAGATGTGTACATGCAAGGGAAACGTGAGTTAGGGCTGTGGTGTGGGCCATGGGGCCAGAGCAAGATGGCAGCCCAAGGAATGAGCTTGAATTTGGAGTTGTTGAGGGCCTGATGGCCTTACTCCGGCCAGAGGGCTAGGGGCAGGGAGAAAACGTGAGGTCAGCTTTTCAGATAAGGAATGGGTACTACATTAGTAGAGGAAAAACTGAAAAATACATGTGGGGAAAAGAGCAAATGGAAGTTGGTTTGTGGGTGCCAAGAGGAGGAGATAAGGAGGAAATCATGAGGGGTGATACTTGGAAATGAGTCACACACTGGAGGTGAAAGGAGGAGGCCTTCTGCCTCACCCAGGGCCAAGTGCTTGCTCCGGGTCCTCACCCTTGCCCTGCCCCACACCCAGGCCAGCTCTCAGCCTCTTGGCTTGCGCATCCTGATTAGGGTGGCAATCAGAAGGTTATTTGTTGTGTTAAGCTGGGGAGAGAGGCCAAGCAAGGTTTTCGCTCACAGGACTCTTTAGGGGAATCCAGGAGTGCCAGATCTGCCCATAACTTGGTGTTTATTGGGGGTTCAGGCCTTTCGGGTGGAATTTCGTGTGTGACAAGGTTTAGTGCATTTCGTGTGCTTGTATATACTGGGCTCATCTCTGGGCTGTTGGAAGAATGCAACTTCCCTGAAGGAAGCTCAGAGAGCCCCAGGCATCTGTCCAAGGGCACGAGGAGGCGTTGCCAACCGAGAGAGAGTGACTTTGCACAGTTGATGAGAATGATCAGTAAGTCCCAAGCTTACTCCTCTGCAGCTGCAGAGCCAGCTCTTGAGTTGATTGAGTTGAGTTGGATGAGTTGAGTGCCCAGGTATAAGAAACAAGGATTCCACAGCTTTGAAACTCCAAGTCATGAAGATTTTGGTGAAGTGAGAGGTCTGAGTCCTTCAGGAAGCAGGCACAAGACTGACAGGTAGAGACTAGATCTTGTATAAGATAGAGAGGGAACCTTCCAGTGTGTGGAAAAGCCTAGCATCTAATGGATCAGGTATGTGTGTGTAGAAGGAGTGAGCCAGGTTTGGTCGGGTGTGGTTGTCTGGAACTGCTTGATGAGAGAAGTGGAGCCAGTGAATGGAGATTATGCAATGACAGTAGACCAATTAACATGTTTGTGAGAATCATGGCCCTTTAGTGGCCTGGAAAACAAAGGGTTGGTCAAAGTAGGTCAAACGTGGCCCAGTCCCCTGCAGCTCAATCAGCACCAACCTTCCCCAAAAGGGTTACCATGTTATATATTAATAAATACAGCAGTTTGAAAAACTCATTCCTTCATCCAGCAATGAGTCGTTATTCTACACCAGGGACTCACTGTGTTCCAAGAGCTCTTGAATACAAGATGGGTAAGACCCAGCTTCTGTCTTCAACTAAAGTTAAAATTAACGATTTAGTCAAACTCTTTAACCTCAAACAGTTCCCAAAGCATGTTTTTTGAAAATATATATGTTATTAGTTCATAGCCACAGTAACTAATGTTTATTGGGGACTTCCTTTGTGCCAGACACTGTGCTAAAACTCTGATGGCCAGCGTAGCGGAGAAGCATGTGGACTCTGGAGGCAAGATGCGTGAGGTTGTATACCAGCACTACCATTAATCGGCTGAGTAACCTTGGTCAAGTCATTTAACTTGTGCCTCGGTTTCCTCAGATGTACGGTGGGGAAAGTAATGGTACCTACCTTATAGGATTATTGAAGGGATTGAGTGACTTCATACTGGAGAGTGCTTAGAATAGTGCCTGGCTATAGTGAGTGCTCAGGAAGCATCAGTTAGGGTCATCTTGTCTGATCACCTAAATGACCTTATGAGATGGGACCTACCATCTCCATTTTTCAGAAGAGGAGATTGAGTGGTGGAGCCGGTCTCATACCCGAGTCTGGCTGGCTCTTCAAGCCATGTGCTAACCATCGGGCCTTACCACCTCATGAGCATTGCTAGCAGCTGCCATTAATCCAGCACTAAGTCCCTCAGGAAAACACTGGGCACTTTCACTTTTACTAATCCTGACCACCACCTGCAGTCAATATCATTATAGCCGTTTCACAGATGAGGAAGCAGGCTTAAAGTGACCTGGGGACTCTGGTCTGACTCAGATGTGCATCTCCCCTCTACGGCCCTGCCTCCCCGGGTGGCCTTTCTACGTGTTGACACATCGACTTCAACTTCCCGTAGAAAAACCACAAAAGGAGGCTTTGTGTGCTTCAAAGATGAGGTTATAATTTTGGGGGATGTGCTGTGTCCTTGGCATCCATTTAGTTGCCTGTTACTTGAGAATTTTAGAGAACTCCCTGGCCTACCCTTCCTGTGTCCAGGGCCAGGCACCCTAGAGCTCTAGGCTCTCAGGCTCTTCCTGTTCTGGCCGTTCACTCTCTGACAAGGTTGGAACCCTCAGCTCTTGGCTGAGGTCTGGGAAGTAGCCTGGATGCCTTGCACGATAGCAAGAGAACAGACAGAACAGTGATGTTTTGTTGCCTGAAAACTCCCCAAAAGCCAGGTGTGGAAAAGCCACCTAGTGTATAATTTCATACATATGAAATGTCCAGAGGAGGCAAATTCATAGAGATAGAAAGTAGAGTGTGGTTGCTTAGGGCTGGGAGGAGGGGATAGTTGGGAGTGACTGCTAATGTAATGAGGTTTCCTTCTGAGGTGAAAATGTTTTGGAGTTAGACAGTAGAGATTGTTGCACAACCTGTGACTATATTGCAAACCACTGAACTGTACACTTTACAAGGGTGAATTTTACGGCATGCGAATTATATCTCAAGAAAGTTGTTTGAGAAGCCAGGCATCCTGGGAATATGCCTGGTCTATTCTTGCCCATAACTGCGTGGGGTTGGAAGTGGGGTAGGGGAGAGCAATGACTTGGGCTGAGGGTTGGGAGGTACTAATGTGTGACTGTAAGTGGATGTATAGCACCATCCCTCTTCTGTAAAATAGGGTCCAAGGTCCCAGGGGAAGCGGAGATGGGAAAGGGTGTGGGAGATGGGAGGCTGCCTGGTTGGGACTGTGACTGGGCCCTCCTCTTAAACTAAAGCAACCCAACTTGCATGTCTTTTATACATCAAATCCTCACTTATGATGGGCTTGCATATAGAGCCCTCTGCTTAATGCTTTTTTGAAAACCCCTGAGCTAGATATTATCTAAGATTTTTCTAACTCAGTTATGTAGGGGCCTTTATAAAGTATCCCATCTTCATTTCAACACAGTAACTCTTGTTCTTATTGTTTTTACCCTTACGTCTCAAAGAAGGAACCGCAGCCAAGGCCCTGGTGCATTATTTTACTGCAGCCTTTTCTTAGATCCCAGTTCAAACTCTTTTGTGCAATGCCTTGGACTAAACACAAACCTGCCTTATTTTCCACTGATTTCCATTGACATAAGATAGCATGGAATGTTCCCTCGTAAGGTTGTTGACTAATACATGGAGAGTAGATAGAAAGATGTCTGGCACATAGTTTTATCTAAATGTTAGCTATTATAATTAGTCTGGTACTGTTTTAATCTCTGCCTCTTGGGCTCCAGGGGTTTGGCTGGGTCTTATTCAAAAGGTGTTTCAGCCTGGTGCGGTGGCTCCCGCCTGTAATCCCAGCCCTTTGGGAGGCCAAGGCGGGCAGATCACGAGGTCAGGAGATTGAAACCATCCTGGCTAACACGGTGCAACCCTGTCTCTACTAAAAATACAAAAATTAGCCAGGCGTGGTGGCAGGCGCCTGTAGTCCCAGCTACTCGGGAGGCTGAGGCAGGAGAATGGCGTGAATCTGGGAAGCGGAGCTTGCAGTGAGCCAAGATCACACCACTGCACTCTAGCCTGGGCAACAGAGCCAGACTCTGTCTCAAAATAAAATAAAATAAAATAAATAAATAAGTTGTTTCTAGCTATCCCTGAAACTTCAGTTCCCCTCTCTCCCACTTTTTTCCCCTTTTATTTCCTTTCTTCCTTGGAACGTTTAGAGTTAAGTTAACTATATTCCTCATTTCATGGCACTTACCATAATTGGTCTGCTCAGGCCCCTCTTTTGTAAAAGGCCCTTCTTATTAAAATCAATTAATTAATTTCCTCCTTTTATTTTATTTTATTTTATTTTATTTTTTTGAGGCAGAGTCTCGCTCTGTCGCCCAGGCTGGAGTGCAGTGGCGTGATCTCGGCTCACTGCAAACTCCACCTCCCGGGTTCATGCCATTCTCCTGCCTCAGCCTCCTGAGTAGCTGGGACTACAGGCGCCCGCCACCACGCCCGGCTAATTTTTTTATATTTTTAGTAGAGACGGGGTTTCACCGTGTTAGCCAGGATGGTCTCGATCTCCTGACCTTGTGATCCACCCACCTCGGCCTCCCAAAGTGCTGGGATTACAGGCTTGAGCCACCGC
>NW_016803120.1:304933-341002 GCF_001698545.2 Rhinopithecus bieti
GCACCCGGCCTAATTTCCCCCTTTTATCTCATAGCCCACTTCTATTCACCTCTCTGCATGATAGGGAAACATTTTCATGTGTTTAATATGTAGCACTGTAGTTGGATGTGTTTTCACAAAACAATCATATTATTATCTTTGTGTAGTGTTTTATTCAGTATGGTTTTGGTTTCATGTATTGTATTTGTCTTTTATATACATATGTATATAGTTTTATTTTTATTTATTTTTTAAGGCCAGTGTGTATTTTTTATCCTTAGAAGTTCCACTGAGTCTTTTTTTTTTTACCTCCCATTTCTCTTCTCATTATGTCCTTGTTTTTCTATAACTCCTCTCGAGCACTTTGAGCATATTTATAATATATAAAATAGCTCTTTGAGGTCCTTGTCTCCTTTTTTTGAGATCAGCTTTTTAAAAAATAATTTCAACTTTTATTCTAGATTCAGGGGGTACCTGTGCAGGTTTGTTATGTGGGTATATTACATGATGCTGAGGTTTGGAGTATGAATGATTCATCACTTTGTGCTAATTTCATGATCTCTGGCATTTCTGAATCTGGTTCTATTGATTAATTTTTTTTACAGGCTATGGGCCATATTTTCCTGTTTCTTTGCATGCTTACCCATTTTTTATTGTGTTATGCTGTTAAGAACTGAATTTTGTTTTATTCCTTTAAAGGACTTTGTGCGGTACAGCAATAATAAATTCCTTGCAGATTAATTTGAGCCTTTGAAAGTTTTTTTGTTTTTTGTTTTTTGTTTTTTTTTTGAGACAGAGTCTCTCTATTGTCGCCCAGGCTGGAGTGCAGTGGCGCAATCTCGGCTCACTGCAAACTCCGACTCCCGGGTCCTGAGCAGCTGGGACCACACGTGCCCATCACCATGCCTAGCTAATTTTTGTACTTTTAGTAGAGGTGGGGTTTCGCCATGTTGACCAGGCTGGTCTCGAACTCCTTGAGGTTTGCATTTAAGCTTTGTCTTGATGGCTCCAGAGCGGTCTTTACCCTAAGCTTAATTTAGCCCCACTACTAAGTCATGCCTCTTCTGAAGACTCTTATCAAATGCTCAATGTATTATGAGGCCTCTCCACTCCATTGCTTTATCTGGCCTCCTGGAATTTCATCCCCAGGCTTGCACAGATCACCACTCAGCCAAAGACTTGAAAGACCCCTCTGCAGATCTCTGGAATACTCCCTCTGTTCAGCTCTCTCCCCTGCATACACTCCACCCTGCAAATTTCAGCCCTCTAGGCTTCCCTCAATTGTGATCTCATCTCGTTAACTCGATAAGACTGCTGAGTTCTTTCTGGGCTTCCCGTGCCTGTGTGGTGGCCTGGACGCTGCTCTGGGAAGTCCCTCAGTTGCAATTTGTCTATTATTGTTCTCATGATCATACTAGAAGTATGTATTTTGGGGAGGAAGACAACAAAAGTAGTGCTTCCTGTTCACATAATATCAGGGGTGCCTGCCGTCAATACGACTTATCACGGTTGACGTTGACCTTGATGCCTGGCTGAGATGGTTCAGTCTTTGCCAGCAGAAAGTGGCGGGGGTGAGGCTACAGTTTGTATCTGTACAGTCAGTTTGTCCAAACCAGGATCTAATGAGGAACCAAACATAACACCTGGTTGCAATGTCCTCTGTGTCTCCTTTAATATCAAAGAGATCCTTTAATTCAGTATGTGACTTGGTTGAAGACACTGAGGCAGGTGTCCTGCACAACTCTGCCTTTCAGACTTACCTGAGGGCTTCACTGTGTTGTTGGTCTTCTTATGCCTCTGTTCTTTGTATTTTGCAACTGGAAGTTAGATATAAAATATTCATATTAAACATTTGGACTAGAGCCCTTTTTAAACAGTCTTCTGATTGTCCATCCCCGCATAAGCAGCTGACATTTTTGTCTTTTCTCTACTAGTCCAGGAAACTGACTTGTGTGAGGATGGAGGGAGTGATTGTACTGCTCACTGTGAAAGGGGCCTTTTTTGCCATTTAAGACCCTCCCGGCCGGGCGCGGTGGCTCAAGCCTGTAATCCCAGCACTTTGGGAGGCCGAGACGGGCGGATCACGAGGTCAGGAGATCGAGTCCATCCTGGCTAACACGGTGAAACCCCGTCTCTACTAAAAAATACAAAAAACTAGCCGGGCGAGGTGGCGGGCGCCTGTAGTCCCAGCTACTCGGAGGCTGAGGCAGGAGAATGGCGTAAACCCGGGAGGCGGAGCTTGCAGTGAGCTGAGAACCGGCCACTGCACTCCAGCCTGGGCGGCAGAGCGAGACTCCGTCTAAAAAAACAAAACAAAAAAAGACCCTCCCCCCGCCACACACACCCAGATAACCCTTACAAATCTGCCGCAGAGCCGCAGAGCAGGTCTCACAGCTCCATGGTAACTGCCCACTGCCACCTTCTGCGCTGCCGTTTTCAGCTAATACATGGCCCAGGTCCTACATGCTGTACTTTGCTCCTTCAAGGTTGATATCCTTGTTTCCATGTCCTATTTCTCTGTAAACAGTGCTCATTTGTACTTCTTGAGTAACAGGTTATTGCACTTTGATGACTAGGGTTCAGTTCTTAATTGCCCCCACCCCCTTATCAAAAAATAATTTTGGTAGGGCCTTGTCTTAGTGCAGGCTAGAAGACCGGAGGTTATCGTGGAAAACAGATGGTATACCTTTGCATACTTAAGGTACTGTTAAGGAAACAAATAAGATTTCATTTCCTTCCCATTACAGGTGAGAGAGAGAACAGTTCAAATATGATCTAGTGATGGCATATCTGAAAGACCAAAGCAATATGATCATCTTGGTTATAAGGGACGATTAAAGGCATGGGATAAAGAGCAGAAAGTGATATATTTATCATTTGGAAGCTTAATGCATTCAGGGAGAAATTAAAAGGTGGTAAAAGTCATCACGTTTACACTCAATTACTTGGACTCTACGAGGTGAAGTTTTGGCCACATTTCTCGATAAAAGCCATGGGATTGTGGCAGTAAAGCTAACTGAATGCATTTCAATAAATTGAACTCTAACTTTCCACTGAATTTTTCTTATGAAATTAGGGCCACATTTCCACATGGGGACAAAAAGAACTTTACAGCCAGTCCTAAAACATGCTAGATATTTTATTTTATTTTAGACAGGGTCTCACTCTGTCACCCGGGCTGGAGCACCCAGGCTGCAGTACAGTGGCGCCATTATGGCTCACTGCAGCCTCAACCTCCTGAGCTCAAGCAATCCTCCTGCCTCAGCCTCCTGAGTAGCTGGGACCACAGCACCATCATACCCAGCTATTTTTTTTTATTTTTTGTAGAGGTGAGGACTCACTACGTTGCCCAGGCTGGTCTCGAACTCCTGGGCTCAAGCAATCCTCCCTCTTTGGACTCTCAAAGTGCTAGGATTACCAGCCTGAGCCACTGTGCCTGGCCCCATCCTCATCATTTTAATACACCATTAGGACATGGTCCACTACCAGTCAAGTGGAGTTGTCTTTCCCGAAGGCAGGAATGTCTTTCATTTTTGTATCCTCTTCATCTAATTGACTACCTGGTCTCAACACTTATCACTGAATGACTACTAAATGGCTGAATGAAGAAACGTAATTGCTGAGGCTGAGAATGCGGTGTGATATACCTTGATAACTCTGTGGCCCCTTCCCAACTCTGAGATCTCGTTCACCTTTGCCCAGTTGTCACTGCATCAATGCTTGTGCATGTAGCGTATGCATGTCCATAAGCACAGATTCCCCACGTGGGTTTCCCTTTTACGAGGGACTCAGAGCCCTCAAAATCATCAGTGACAGGTCACCTAAATCTCACGTCAAGCTGTGAGTCATCAGGACTGAGAGTCCGCAGGAACAGGTTAAAGGTGCCTTACTTTAACAGGAATATAATGAGCACCTACCCTGTGCCCAGCCTTGTACTAGGAATGTAGAAATGCAAGAAAAGTCTTATATGAGCTCAACTCTAGGGGGATGTGTAATTTGGCAGACAAGATAAGGCAGACACATTAAATTACAGACAGCCAAATCCAGTGCTGAAATGTGTGACACAGGCGATCAGGGTTATGTGAGGGCACGAGAAGGGATGAGTGTGGTGTGGAGTCATTGGTGAAAACTTCACAGAGGAAGGTGCATTGAGACTGAGGTGTGGTTGGGATGTCCAGTGGAGTTGCAGTGTTCTGGCCTGCAGTTAAAAGCATGAGAGGCTTTGAGATCAGAACCGTGGGTTTATGTCCTGCCCTGGCTTTTCTCTTTCTGCCATGTGACCTTACCTCTCTAAGCTCCAGGTGTCTCATCTTTAAAGTTGGGATAATCATATGGGCATGAAGAGAACTAAGGGAGATAATCCCCGTGCCGTGCTTGGCACCACGTCTGGTACCTATGATGATGTCTTTGACTAGAAAGGCTGGAAGACAGTAAGTTCAGTGGGGGATGTGTTCAGTGACAGCGAGGTCTCTAGGCAGGCTCAAGATTCAAATTCAAGAGTCCTGGGCACAGAAGTGGGAGAGAAAGCCATAGTCGGGATGAGCTCTTTGTGGGAGGACAGAACCAGAAGGACAGAGGGAGCAAGGCCGCCGGAAACATGTGTGTGCACGGCTTCTGCTGCACAGATCTGAGCGCCTTGAAGCTGATGCCTTCGCTTCACCCCCTATGTAAGAAACCATTCTTGCCCCTCTGTAACTTCATTCTGTTCCACTGTGACAATCTGCTCCCCATCCAAGTCCTCTCACAAGCCATGATGAGCAAAGGGTGAGACTGGATCAGTGCAAATCCATCACCACTCAAAGCTTATGCTCTACAGACAGTTGAGCTTGGTACCCAAAGCATCACACAGCCATTAGGACAGTGGTGTGTTGAACTCAGAAATCACCAGAACAGGCAAAAGATTCACAAGACACCATCCATCCATCCATCCATTCATCTATCCAGCAAAGATGCAGCAAGATGCAAAATGGGCCTTGCCCTGTATTATTAATAGCTGAGTAATGATAAAGATGAATAACACACAATCCCTGCCCTCAGGAAGACAGACTTGTAAACAGTTCATCACAAGCCTCGTACTCTGGTCTCATAGAGAACTTCAAAGTGCTTCAGGATCGGTTACTTGTGTTAGGGTGGGACAGCGCCCATCAAGTCATGTTTAGCAGGAGTTGACACCACTACTGACCCTTCAGGTGACCACTCATGAACTCATCCATCCGGGTGAAGGGCAGGGGGAGGCTTGCTCCCTGCTCTGCCTCCCTGCCCTCCTCCTTGGCACATTTTCTTGTTACTGTGAGTGTCATCCACCCTCCTGACTGTACTTTTCGCATAAATGTGCCCCTGCAATGCTGCTCTCTTGTCTCACTGCTGTCTCAGGGTCCTTCAGTGACAGCTTTTCAACCTTCAGCCTCACCTCTGCAGCTGTCCAGTGTCACCTCCACCTACAACCCACTTAGTCAGCTCTACCCACTGCCTGCCCTAGTTCTTCAGCCCTGTTCAGACCTGCCACGCGAGCTCAAGGCTCCCTTTGGGCTTCTCCCCTCCCTTTTCTGGTCCCATCCAAGGCCTGTCCCCACCCTGGCCTGGAGAGGCTCTGTGTCAAAGTGCAGAATAAGAAGAGGGTGAGCTAAAATCTGTATGCAATTAAATGTTTAAACTAAAAATTATAAGTTTTTATGAAATGACAGTAGTGTGTGTGAAGAACCCTTAGAAATAACCATATTTTTGACTCGGTCATTTTACCCCTTAGAATATGTCCCAGAGGAGGGGAGATATTGATCTACAAAGGTATTTATCACAGTATTTACAACAGGGGGAAAACTGAAAACCAACTAAATATTTCAAAATAATCACCACTAAAATCTTGTTTGGGCAAATATTTGATAATATAGGAAAATGCTTGGGATGTAAAATTAGGTAGAAACACTAAGATGCTGAACTATATGCATTCTGCTGAGAGCTGGACTCAGTATTGACTGCAAGCTTAGCAGTGAAAGCAGGATTTTAGTGGTAGCTCTGCCTCTTATTAGCTGTGTGACCTTGGTCAAGGTAGCAAACTTTCTTAGCCTCTGATTCTGTGTCTTCAAAATGGAGATAATAATAGTAGCCGTCATATAGAGTTGTCTTGAGGATAATGTGTGTGAAGCATTTAGCACTATGCCCAGCTGGTAGATACTATTATTGTCATTATTAAATTGAGTGGGTTGTCATTGCTGGACATGAAGGGACAGGGATCCCCAGAGCATTTCATGGTGGGATTTTCCTGTACTTAAAAGAGCACAGAGGCCAGATGCGATGGCTCATGCCTACAATCCTAGCACTTTGGGAGGCCGAGGCAGGCGGATAACTTGAGATCAGGAGTTCGAGACCGGCCTGGCCAACATGGTGAAACCCCATCTCTACTAAAAATACAAAAAAAAATTAGTTGGGCATGGTGGTGTGCGCCTGTAATCCCAGCTACTCAGGGGGCGAGGCAGGAGAATCGCCTGAACCCGGGAGGTGGAGGTTGCAGTGAGCCGAGATTGCATCATCACACTCCAGACCCGGGGGACTAGGGCTAGAGTGAGATTTTTTGACTTTGGAAAAAAAAAAAAAAGCACAGAATGGAAATACGGCAGAGGATAAAGAAAGGGAGTTGGCTGGCAAACAGAATGCATGGCCCCCAGGAGTAAAGACAACACTCTGCCTTCTTTCAATAATGTCTCTACCAGGTAGAAACTCTCACTTTTCTAAGCTCTTGTTACATGGTTTTCTTTCCTTGTTGGCTTGATCTGTGATGCTTTCCTAGAGAGGCTTCCAAGATCATACATCCAGGAAAAATCATGCAGAACGTTTTGCTTGAGAATCTGATGGTCTCAAGCAATCATTCTAATCACAGAAAGGAATAGAATTCCAGCTGTGGCTTGAAGATGGAGATTTAGGGCCAGAAGAGAAGTGCAGTTGAGTTGGGCCTCTGAGTTTTGCCAAAGGAAAGGCATGCCTGTCCCACCCTCCTGGCGTAAGCAGAGCTCACAGCTTGCTAGACTTTATTGGCTCAGGCAGTGCTTGTCTGAGCAGTCAGCATCCCGACCTTTGCATAGAATCTCTCCCATGAGCTCCAGAAGTGGGGAAGGAGGCTGGAAATACCACTATTCCAGTGTTCCAAACAGCTCCAGCATGGTCCTGCAGATGACGAACGGAAGAGGTCTCCAGGTCCAGGCCCCAAAGTCTGGGAATACACAGGTCTGGAATCTACAGCTCATGGGTGACTTTTTCTGCCCTTTTTGCAGTGATGAGGTGCCTGGGGATCCCCACCCGTGTGATCACCAACTTCGACTCTGGCCACGACACAGATGGAAACCTGATCATAGACGAGTATTATGACAACACGGGCCGGATTTTGGGGAATAAGAAGAAGGATACTATCTGGTGAGAAACAACCTCTCAACCTATTTCTAGGGCCACACATCAGAGCCAAGCCCCATGGCAGGAGGAAGGGCAGGACGATGTCCGTGAGTCTGCTCCCTCCCCTTCACCTCCTCCACCCCCCACCCCCAACGCCAAGGCTGCCCCCACACCTCTTGCCAATCTTCATCTGGGAGACAGCTGAACAAAGCCCATTTGGGGTTTAGAAGTCTCACATCATAAGAACGTTCTGCCACGGGTTGAGGTTTTCATCTTTGTCACCTCCTTCGCAGAACCTCCTGGTTCTGTGGGGCCTGGAGAAAATTTCCCCACTGCCCTCTGAAGGTTTGTTAAAAAAAAAAAAATCAACTCACAAAATCAGATCAATAGGAGAAAAGGCATACGCATTTATTAACGTATACACAGGAGCCTTCAGAATGAAGACCCAAAGATACAGGGGAAATTGTCCAGTTTTATGCTTGGTCTAACAGAGTATGGACAGCCACGTAGAAATATGCTTGGACAAATGGTATGACCTAACGCTAATAGACTGAGCCGGGAAACCCAGCCCTGTCTGTCTACATTCTGCTTGGCCTCTCTGAGCATGAGTTCCTTCCTTCCCAATATGGGGCAGAACCCTCTCTAGAATGAGGGTCTTTTGACCTACAGTCAAACAAGGTAGGTCAGATAAAATTTTTTATGGCCAGTTTTTATACAGAAAGGCAGAGGGAAAGCCAGGGTAATATTTTTAGGTTTTAAGACTGCCTTTGGGGAAAAGGGGTTCTGGTTTCCATGACCTTCCCACCTTGGGGAAGAGAGATTTTAATTTCTATGGTTAGCCATGGGGGTAAATGAGACTGAGAGACAGGAAGACAGGAAAAGGTCCCAAAAAACACTTCTGCTTCTGAGACCTTCATTTTGGAGTATTGTTTCCTGAGTGCCAACAGTTCTGACCACAGGATGGCCTTACCTCCGAATACAAAGACGGCGACTGCCTCTGTGCGTCAGCGACACACACAAAGGAGCCACGAAGACTGTTTCATGAGACAGTGAAGGATTTTTGACTTCAGTGGACTCTGGAAGCCTTCACTTTCTGTTCACACGCTGAGTCTGCAGAGGGAAACTCTTTTCTGGGAGGCAAACAGAGGTCCACGAGAGGAAGACCTGTCACTAATTAATTATTTTTTTGAGCCAGGGTCTGGCTTTGCTGCCCAGGCTGGAGCGCAGTGGTCTGATCAAGGTCAATGCAGCCTTGATCTCCCGGGCTCCACTGATCCTCCACCTGAGCCTCCCAAGTAGCTGGGACTATAGGCATGCGCCATGATGCCTAGTTAATTTTTTTTTTTTTTTTTTTTTTTGAGACAAGGTCTTCCTTTATTGCCCAGGTTAATCTTGAACTCCTGAGCTCAAGCAATCCTGTCACTTCAGACTCCCAAAGTACTAAGATTACCGGCATGAGCCATCGTGCCTGGCTATCCACAGATGTTTCAAGCCCTGTGTGTGTGCTAAGTCTGTCTTTCTATCCAACAATTCATTTGCTCGTCCATCCCTTGCCTTCTTCTAGAAAGACCAAGCAGTACAACGTCTCCCTTGGTTCTGTTTGATACAGGAACTTCCATGTCTGGAATGAGTGCTGGATGGCCCGGAAGGATCTGCCCCCTGGATATGGAGGCTGGCAGGTGCTGGACGCCACACCTCAGGAGATGAGCAACGGTGAGGCTCTTCAGAAGAAAGGCAGGACCCGCTCCCATGGAAAGTGCCCCACCCCTGCCCAGCCCTGCAACAAACGGCCCACCGAGGCTCCCCTGTTCTCCTTCAGGCGTCTACTGCTGCGGCCCTGCCTCTGTCAGAGCCATCAAAAATGGAGAAGTGGACCTGAACTACGACACGCCCTTTGTGTTTTCGATGGTGAATGCTGACTGCATGTCCTGGCTCGTCCAGGGAGGGAAGGAGCAGAAACTTCACCAGGACACGAGTTCTGTTGGCAATTTTATCAGCACAAAGAGCATCCAGAGTGATGAGCGGGATGACATCACAGAGAACTACAAGTACGAAGAAGGTAAGTAAGTAAGCCAGCCCTACTCAGAGCCCCAGTCCTGCAGGAACCTTCTCCTACCCCAGGGAGCCAGAGAGCAGCTGAGAGGCAGGACCCAGCCCCACTGTCGCCTCAGCCGTTCAGTTTTGAGGCCCTAGTTGGGGTGGCCTCACGGCCTCACTTCTTCGTCACACCCCCACCCCACATTCTGCAGGCCAGCGAGCTCCCGCCACAAGGCGCTCACATGGACTGTGGAGCCCAAACAGAATATGAATCCTTCACCCCTGCTTCCCACCCCAAAATCAGCCTCCCACTGAAGACGGCAGGGAATTTAGTAAACACTATGCCACTCATTTATTTTATTTAGGGTATTGTTTAATTCATTGTGTTTCACTGAGTCTTTGGAGGACAGGCTGAGGCGAGCCCAGATGTTCACTCCCACCCCTCCTCCCTGCGGGGCTGGCAGGACCAGAGGCTGACTCTGAGGTGATAGCCCTGGCAGCAGAGCCACAGGGGAGGCTATGTTAATCTGGTATAGATGAATGCCTGGAAAGTGAGAAACGCCAGCCACTAGGTTCAACTACGAGGGAACCAGGCAAAAATATCCAGTCCGTGAGGGCCGAGGCAGGGTGAGGGCCAGAGCTGGGATCTGGCTGGGGAGGATCTGAGCAGGCGCAAGGCAGGGTGGGTAGAGGGCAGCAGGGAGGGCTGAGCAGTTGCTGGGAGTACTGATGAGTGGGTGTCTGTGGTTCGTCTACATGGGCCTCGGGGACAGACACAGGGAGGCTCCAGAATTCCCCACCTGGAAAGGGGATTTGCAGTAGGGGGCGAGTGTTGAATACAGCCCAGCAGTGCCATTACCACCCTCTCCCTGCGGCCTCTGGCCTCATCTTGGCTGGGTTGCCACAGAAATGGATCCTGAGGCAAGCATTCAAATACAAGTGGTTTATTTTTGAGGCTATCCTGGAAATGCTGGTAGCAGAGTGAGGAAGGGAGACAGGGAAGGGGAGGAAGTGAATATAAGAGTACATTTTCAAGCCTGTTAGCACAGTGACAGCTGGCTGGGAGCTCTGGGAGTGGGGTTGCCAGGAAAAATACAGGACAAATAATGCTTTAGTGTAAATATGTCCCAGGCCAGGAGCTGTAGCTCACACCTGCAATCCCAACACTTTGGGAGGCTGAGATGGGAGGATCGCTTTAGCCTTGGAATTTGAGACTGCAGTGAGCTATGATGGCAACACTGCACTCCAGTCTAGGTAATAGAGTGAGACTCCATTTCTAAAAAAAAAAAAAAGATGTCCCAAATTCTTGTTGTTTGTTTCAAATTAAATTGCCTTGTATTTTTGTTTGCTAAATCTGGCAACCCTATCACTGATTCGTTGTGAAGTGCTGAACAACACTGCAGATTCATCGCACCAGAGAGGCACGGGGCTAGGGTGTTTATCCATCAATTCCTGTCGGTCATGAGTTGAGGGCTGTTCCTAGGGGATGCAAATTCTCTAGCACTTCTGGCCCGCCCCATGCATGAGCTGAGTCTGCTCTGGTAGCAGAGAAAGTCTCAGACAGAGTTGCAGGGGCTGCAATTTGAAAAGCAGGGCCTGTGGGCACTGAAATGGCAAGTGCCAAGGGGATATGGGCGGAGCTGTGACCACATTTGCTACAGAGGCCCACAGGGTCCCCTGTGGACTCAGGGGGATTGGAGCCATACCCTGGTGGGCCTGAGTGTCCTGCTCAGGTGCTCCTCGGGCCAGCAGTATTCAGTCTCCTCCCACCCAGCCTGGCAGGGTCTGGGGTTGCACAGACCGCAGATGCGCTAAATCGGATTCCCATCTCTCTGGGCCCACTCTTTTTAAATTTAATTTAATTTTATTTTATTTTTGAGACAGAGTCTCGCTTTGTCGCCCAGACTGGAAGGGCAATGGCGCGATCTTGGCTCACTGCAACCTCCGCTTCCCGGGTTCAAGCAATTCTCCTGTCTCAGCCTCCCGAGTAGCTGGGATTATAGGTGCCTGTCACCACGCCTGGCTATTTTTTTTATTATTATTATTTTTAGTAGAAACAGGGTTTCACCATGTTGGCCAGGCTGGTCTCGAACTCCGGACCTCAAGTGGTCAACCCTCCTTGGCCTCCCAAAGTGGTGGGATTACAGGTGTGAGCCACTGCACTCAGCCTTTGGGCCCATTCTTACTGAAGCAAATGTCTCCAGATTCTCTTTTGTCTGGAACTGGGCTTAGAACGACCTGCAGAGCAAGGGTATAAAAGTGACCTCTGCCTCAGGATGTTGTGGCAAATGCATTGAAGGGGTAGAACTGGTCCCTGAGGAGAGTAAGTACTCAACAAAGGCAGCTTCTGGAATTCTAAGGGAGGCGTGGGCAAGTATTCCTGCACATGCGGCCCACAGGGACCCCTGGGATAGAGCAGGGAAGCTGAGGCCACTCTGGGAACTCCGCACACCTAGACCTCCTTTCATACGTATTTACTTATTTACTGTGCTGCTCCTTTCTCTCAGTTTCCAGGAATTAGTCTATCCCTGAACAATAATCTGGCTCTGGAACAGGAAATCACACCATGCCCTGCTGTCTTTAAGAGGTTTATTTCTCTGCATTTGTGGGCCTTTGTCTTTCCCTTGAGGACGTTAGGATAGAGTTGAGCAGTCACAAGCACCGGTTTTAAAGTTGGGCAGGTTTGGTTCCCGCCTGGGCTCTGCTCCTTACTAGTTGTGTGACTCGGGCAGGTGACATGACTTCTGTTAGCCTCCTTTTCTTTATCTGTGTATGGAAGAATAAGAAGAAGAAAAATGGTAATGGTAATACACCTTGCTTGTGGTTGATACGGGAGGATGGGTGTGAAGTGGCCAGCAGAGCCTGCCTGGGAAAGCACATGAGGCGTGGAGGGACTGCTTGTTACTGGGAGTGAAGGCCTGAAGTTGTTGGTGGAGATACTGGGTGGGGGATGGCGCTCAGCCTTGGTGTACCCTGGTCAGCCTGGCTCGCAGCTGGTGCTGCGCTCTCCCCACCTTCAGGTTCCCTCCAGGAGAGGCAGGTGTTTCTGAAGGCTCTGCAGAAGCTGAAGGCTGAAAGGTTCCATAGTTCCCGAAGAGGAGCAGATTTGCAACCTTCCAGGCCCACTCCACTGAGCCAGGACAGCCCTCGGAGCGTGCATACACCTTCCCTTCGACCCAGTGATGTGGTCCAAGTCTCCCTGAAATTCAAGCTGCTCGACCCGCCCAACATGGGCCAGGATATATGCTTTGTCCTGCTGGCCCTCAACATGTCCTCCCAGTTCAAGGACCTCAAAGTGAACCTGAGTGCCCAGTCTCTGCTGCACGATGGCAGCCCCCTGTCCCCATTCTGGCAGGACATAGCGTTCATCACACTCTCTCCTAAAGAAGGTACGCATATGCGCAGTTTGTGTACGCAGAGTCGGTTCTGGCAACATTGGTGTGGTCAAGCCGGCCAACAGGGTGCTGGGGGCAGACCCCTGAGACACCGTGATTCCTACTGTCCCCTCTGGCATGATCCCCCTCCTTCCCTCTTCTCCTTCCTCCTTCCTTCTTTCCTTCCTTCCTTCCTTCCTTCCTTCCTTCCTTCCTTCCTTCCTTCCTTCCTTCCTTCCTTCCTAGTATCTCCTCTCTGCCTCCTTTCTCTTCCTCCTCCTTTCCCACCCCAACAAAAGTAGCTGGTTTTGTAGGAAAAACCTGAGATTTTGAGTCTCTGAGACCTTGGTTGGAGCCTTAGCTCTCCCATTTCCTAGCAGAATGGCCTTGGGCAGCCATTTTGGCTCTTTCCAGAGCATTTCCTCATCTGAAAAGCTGCCACCTGCTTCCCCAGAACTTGGTACTTGTTGACTCTCTCTTCTCTGTGGAAGAGAGACCCCAGGTCCAACCCAGGTCTGGCTGATTTTCTCAGCTACTCTCATCCCATCCTTGTGTTCTTTCTTTAGCAAAGACCTACCCCTGCAAAATCTCCTATTCCCAGTACAGCCAGTACCTGTCAACAGACAAGCTGATCCGCATCAGTGCCTTGGGTGAAGAGAAAAGCAGTCCCGAGAAAATCCTGGTGAACAAGATCATCACCTTATCTTATCCGAGCATCACGATTAACGTAGGCAGAAGTCCTGCAAATGGCTTGTGGGGCCCCTTGGATCTGGTGGGGAGGGGGTGAAGCCCTGTGAGAGGGCAGCCTGGGCCTGCTTAGTAGAGCATCCTCTCCCTCCTTTGCCTCTTCTGGTGCCCCAGGAGGGAAAAGTTTGTCTGAGAGGTCTTCATCCTCTTGTACCACCCACTAGAGGCCCTATGGATGGGTCCTTGAACAGGTGCCATGGACAATAGACGAGCTCCCTCTTGTGCCACTCCTGTTGTTGGCCTTCCCCATGGTTCAACATAAGGAAAGTGAGCACAGATGGAGGGTCTCTGGTCTGGGGAGAGCCCTGTCTGAAAGTCAGTTCAGATTTGCCATTTTTTGGCTGTGCATCCTCAGACAAGGCCTTGGGCCTCTGCTTCTTGAACTGTCAGAGAGGGGATTAGAGTAGGTGGCCTCTGAGGACCCCTCCTGCTCTGACATTCTGTGATCTTCCAAGTGGGAAGATTTCAAGGGCTCCCTTCCTTCCCATGCTGTCTCCCCAAGGCCAACCAGCCTCCTAGACCCTGTTAAGTAAGCCCATGGAGCCCCCTCCGATGGGGAAACATGAAGGTTTGGCTAGAACTTGGGCTTTGAGATGGCATCTTAGCAAAGAAGCAATACGTTTTTAGAGAAGTGACAAGAGAAAGGGAAAGGACCTTGAGTCTCAAGGGGTGGCAAATTTGGGGAAGGCAAATACATGGGAAACTCATGGTAGATAAAACTTAGTTAGAAAGTCTGTTGTGTAGATTCCTCTGGTGCCCTTTCCAGGCTCATAAAGGTCTGAAGTCATCTCTGGTGATCAGCCTTTGTCCTTCTTGGTAGAGAGGGGAGGGGGACACCTTTGTAAATTTATGTCCTGCTTTTAGGCAAATAAGGGGCAACCAGAGAGCTTTTCTTATATCTGCTTCTTCTCAATTGTCTTCGGCTCAAAGTAATTCTTATGCCAAAGTGGCATATTCGGGGATGGCGTATCCTGCCACCTTACAGAACAGTGCCCTTCGTAAATGTCTGGTGAGTTGAGGAATGAGAACTAATTCTCCTTCCCCTCCTGGTCTGTTTAGGTTCTAGGAGCAGCCGTTGTGAACCAGTCACTCTCCATACAGGTGATATTTTCAAACCCCCTCTCGGAGCAGGTTGAGGACTGTGTGCTGACCGTGGAAGGAAGTGGCCTCTTCAAGAAACAGCAGAAAATCCTGTAAGTGCTGCAAGTGCTCAGCCTTCTCTTCTGCTCCTCCCCCGCGAGATTAGCACTATCCTTCTCCCTGGACATGGGCTCCTGGGCCAGACTCACGACACTGAGGAAGGGAAAGTGGAAGCACTCCCTCACACTCAGGAAGCTGGGTGGAAAAGGGCTCTGGGGTCATCATCATGCCTGTGGTTTTCTGGCATGCTGCATTCTCTGTTGCAGCCTTGGGGTCCTCAAACCCCAACATCGAGCGAGCATCATTCTGGAGACTGTCCCCTTCAAGAGTGGCCAAAGGCAGATCCAAGCTAATATGAGAAGCAACAAGTTTAAGGACATCAAGGGTTACAGGAATGTTTATGTAGACTTTGCATTATAAATTCTGGAACAATGCGCCGGACGTGTGCCTTTCAAGCTTCAGGAAAAGGAGCAAGTTCAAATGCGAGCTGTGCCATTCCCCACCACAACAGAGGCTTCACAGGGCTCCAGCGAGAGCAGCAGAGGGGACGACGTGTTCATTGTCTGTCTCCCCGTCTCCACTAGAAATGTAAGCTCCATGAGGGCAGGGACTTTGCTTTATTTACCTTGTACCCCTACACTCAGAACCATTTCTAGCTATGCTAGGCACTCAATACATATTTTTTGAATGAATGAATAGGGTACTCCAGCATCCAGAGAACAGGTAGGAAATGTCTATGGATGGATATTTCCCTGGACCATTTGCACAGCTCCCCTGGACTCTTTTCAGGGCCCAGGGATTCCACTGTGTCCCATCCAGAGATTCCAGGGATTCCACAGTCTTCTATCCAGAAGCATGATTTGGCACAGAGGTCAGAGGATACTGGTAGGACTTGGCCATGACTTACTGCCCCCTGCCCCAGATATCCAGGAAAGAAAAAGACAGGCTGAACAGCTCACTGTCGTTGTGTTGTTGCAATAGCTAATTCCCTAGTATGAATAACCTTCAGACCTTGCTCTCCTTTGCCCCACGTAATCATCACTTTCCTATCTTTTCCCTGGATGCTGGAGTCTCCTATTCATTCATTCAAAACAGCATTTATCCAGTGCCTAGCATATGCCAGAAATGGTTCTGAGTGTAGGGGTACAAAGTAAACAAAGCAAAGTCCCTGCCCTCATGGAGCTTACATTTCTAGCGGAGGCAGCGGAGATAAACAATGAACACGTCAACAAATGAGATACCCACAGGTGGTGTATCAGCCACGATCCAGTTAGAAAAGCCAAAAACTCACAGGTATTTCTACATACTACCTGCCTACCATCTTTGTGTCTTGGGGAAAAAAAAAAAGCCTGGGAGACCTTTCACCCTTGGCCTTCCTTTGAATCTTTTCCCATATCACATCGAAGAGGTCCCTCAGTCCTAACAGGACCAGTCTATTCACTCAAACTCACCGATGCACTGTGGTCCTGGATGGCCTTGGGTTGGCTGGGGAGATAAAGCCACCTGAATAACACAATGAGGTAGACTTTGAGTGGAGAATGGAATACTCTCAGAGTTTTCTAATAGTTGCAGCCTGTGTTTGTGGTCATGCAAACTCCACCCTTTCTGGGTCCTACTGAACACAAAACAATTCTGAGCATTGTCTCCTCTTGTGGCACTGCACAAAGTTCTGCACAAAGAAAGACATGATGCACTTGCTCTCTCAGTACTGGCTACATGACTGAGACAGCTGTCCCATTAAATACACTCACAGTAAATAAAGAAGATAAAGATTTCCAGTATGTATAAACCAAAGGGTATGTGTAGTTAATCAGAGGGATAGAAGGGCATGTGGTAAGAATTAGGGAAAGTGGGGAAATAGTCCTGTGAGAGAGTGGGCTGAGAACCAGGAGCTACTGGCAGGGAACTGGAAGTAACTTAAAATTATTTCATCTTATAATTATTACCTGACAATCATGAGAAATAGTTTAAGGAAAACACCAGAGACAGCAACATCTTACAGACACAATGACCTCTGAAGCACATAGAAGGTTTCAGGAACTGCACCCTAGGACTCTTTAATGAGTCCTGGTTTTAACACTACATTCATGAATTCTTTCATTCAACAAAGATTTACTGAGTTTCTACTAGGGGCCAGTCCTCTGTATGTTGAGCGCCAATCCCCTGGGCCCACTTTTCTTTCTCTATACTTTGTCTCTGTGTCTCTTTCTTTTCTCAGTCTCTCGTTTCCCACCTGATGAGAAACGCCCACAGGTGTGGAGGGGCTGGCCTCTTTCAGCAAAGGTTGTCTTTCGTTCATTCGTTTAACATTTTTTGAGTTCCTAATGTGCTGAATGTTCTAGGTGTAGGGAATAGACCAATAAACAGGGCAAATAAGGTTCTCCTCAACCCATTCCCAATGGACAACCTCACAACCCCTCATCCCCCACCCCCAGTGGAACTCAGTATCATTTTCTTTCTTTCTTTTTTTTGAGACAGAATCTCACTCTGTCGCCCAGCCTGGAGTGCAGTGGCCCCATCTAGGCTCACTGCAAGCTCCACCTTCCAGGTTCTTACCATTCTCGTGCCTCAGCCTCCCGAGTAGCTGGGACTACAGGCGCCCGCCACCACGCCCGGATAATTTTTTGTATTTTTAGTAGAGATGGGGTTTCACCATGTTAGCCAGGATGGTCTAGATCTCCTGACCTCGTGATCTGCCCGCCTCAGCCTCCCAAAGTGCTAGGATTACAGGCATGAGCCACTGCGCCCAGCCCTCAGTATAATTTTCTTCTGACAACATTCAGCTCAGCTCCAGGCAAAAAGGGTTTTTGAAGGAATTTCTTTTTCCTTGTTATGTGTATCCTTGGTGGATCTGCCAGTGAAGAAACCCTGCCCACCCATGGCCAAGAGGTGGGCATGCAACTTATGCTGAAACAATCAGACACTTCTCCCAGGACTTTGACTGCAGAGTGAAGTGGGTTAGAGAAGGGAGAAACCTGGAGTCCATCCGTCTCGGCAGCAAAGACCCAGAGACAGACCAGCTTCTGTTCCAGCTGCCTAGTCCCTCAAGCTGCCCTGGAGTCCATCCTTCTCCTAGTCCCGAGTCTGATTCTCCTTTTCCCCATCAATCTAGGAGCTCCTTCATACTCTTGTTTTTTTTAAGTTGACCAAAATTAGTTTTGGCTTTGCTTGCATTCAAAGGACAATCATGAGATAAAAGGACTTTATCTAGTTCAGAGAAATTGGGTAATTAGTTTAAGACCACACAGCAAAGTCTGTCTGATTCCAAATTCCCACCATGTCACACTGCCCAGTTCTCCCATAGGCCTGCACTTGGGTCCTACAGGTGTCTTTGTTAGTGTCATACGTTAGCCTGAAGTTCAAGGAAGTGTCAGAAGCTCTCATTCACCCCAATCTGGTGAATAACTGGAGAGGTGGGAGGTGGCTGTGTGGAAAGGGCAGGCAGCAGCAAGAGCCACACTTTGTTTCCCAGAGCCCACTCCTCCTTTAGTCCCTGGCCCTCCAAGCCCAACTGTTCAGTTTTTCTTCCTCACCATCTGCCCGCTGACCAGCAGCCAACCAAGGAATGCGCAGCTGGTACCACCTCTCTACCTGTCCCTGAGACCCAATTTTCTAGTATCCAGGAACCACTTGGTGCCAGCTTTGGGGCTGCTGCCTTTTCAGGAGTACAGACAAAAAGAATTTGGTTGCAGAGCGCTGATCTCAGACATACTCAGCTTTCCTCCAACCCCAGAGGATGGGCTTGCCTTCAGACTCCATGAGAGCCTGGAGCTTCCTGATGGTATCCTTGATGACCCTCAAACTCAAACCCTGCTAGCCTGCCAGATTCTCAGGCTCTTATCTGCCAATTACGAATGGGCAAGTGCCCCAGATGGAAGAGTGGCAGCCAGTGTCAAGTTCACTCTCTGCTCTTCTTCTCCCCAAGATCTTGATCCCTCAAGTCCTCACTGCCTTGATGCCTTCAAAGAGATATTTTAAACATTTCATTCAACTTTTCTAATGGTTCCCAATAGAGAGGATGTTAACAAGCTAGTCTGCTGTATTTAGATACAGAAATTCTTGAGAGATTTTAAAAGAAGGCTGAATAGAGAGACCTTCTCAGCGGTGGCTTGGATCAAGGCTAATGTGAAATCAAATGTGTGGGGTATGAGTTGGAAGACCTCAGTTGGAGTCTAGGCTTTACGATAAGCTGTGAGATGTTGGGAAAACCTCCCTTCTGGAGCTTAGAGGTAAGTTTCTTGTGTGTGGAACACATAGGTAGGCTACAGTGTGCACTTTTAGCCTGCTCCTTGGCTCTGTTTG
This sequence comes from Rhinopithecus bieti, assembly GCF_001698545.2. Taxonomy (NCBI): domain Eukaryota; kingdom Metazoa; phylum Chordata; class Mammalia; order Primates; family Cercopithecidae; genus Rhinopithecus; species Rhinopithecus bieti. The sequence goes on from NW_016803120.1 coordinate 323,893, forward strand.
GGCTCCTTCTTTGTTCTTTCATCATTTGCATCATTTTAATGTGCTCTTCTGCAATACCATATTTCATTGTTAGTCTTACATTCTTTCTGGAATGAGGCAGTATTTAATTGATCTTACATTCACTAAAATAAATGTTAACTATCTGAACCTATTTTCTCATCAGTAAAATTGGAATAATGATCCCTTAATGTAGTTTACAAGATTGAGGTTCAGATCATACAAGATAATGTATGCAAAAGTGCTTTGTAAAGCAATGTGCCAGCATAATTAACTTATTTGCACCTGGGAGTCATGTTGAATATCTTTTCTTCTCTGCCCTCCACCTGATATTCTGTCCATTAGCACGTCATAGCCATTTAACCTACATCTCCATCAAATCTGTCCATGTCTATCTTCTTTTTTTTTTTTTTTTTGAAGGTCATGGGGCACAAGGCTGTAATTCTTCTAATGGTAATGGCAGTAACGTAAGTCTGATACACAAGCAGCATGTATTCAACACACTGATACCCGATAGCATGTCAGGAAAAGAGAACAGGCAATGCAGTTTAAGGGGGGAAAACTGAGAAGTCATAACTATTCCAAAGATGTGAAGGAAACTACAAAAGATATGGACCTGCTTCTACTATAAAAAGAAAATGAAGCACTTCTCTGGGGTTGCTATACCAACTGTTTCAGCCCATTGTAGTCTTGCCTCTTTCAGGGCTTTAGCCACTATTTCATTTCATGGAAAAGCAGACATATCCTAACAGAGTGACATTTACCAAAAGAAAGAGGGCTTATCAGTGAGCAGCTTAATAAAGAAAAAATTTTATCTACGCTTTGCAGTTTTCTTTTCTTTTTTGTTTGAGACAGAGTCTCGCTCTGTTACCAGACTGGAGTGCAGTGGCACGATCTCGTCTCACTGCAACCTCCACCTCCCGGGTTCAAGTGATTCTCCTGCCTCAGCCTCCTGAGTAGCTGGGATTACAGGCATGTGCCACCACGTCCGGCTAATTTTTGTATATTTAGTAGAGACAGGGTTTCACCATGTTGGTCAGGCTGGTCTCAAACTTCTGACCTCACGATCCGCCCGCCTTGGCCTCCCAAAGAGCTGGAATTACAGGCGTGAGCCACTGTGCCTGGCCTGCTTTGCGCAATTTTCAAAAGCCATTATTTCTATTCAATTTTGGGTACTTATCACTACAGTGCTGGATGCAAAGTTTATGTAATAAAATCTTATTGAATGAATGAATCATAGGATAAATAATATAACTAGTAATTCCTTAAGATCATAAATTCCATTACAGTAACCCTGGTAGGCAACTCTATAAAATTTTGGGCTCCAAGAAGAGGTCAATGCATGCCATAAATGTGTTTGATCTGCTGTAAAGTATATTCACAGTCTTCAAAATGTAATGCTTAAATGAGATAAAACTGGTTGGTTACCACCCCCAAGTTAGCATATGCCAGCCTGCACAAAGGTAAATATCAAGAACTTTAACTGCTCAATTTGAATTAGCCAAAGATTCCTTCTAGGAATCTTAAAAAAAAAAAAAAAAAGGGGTGTGAACACTTCAAGCACTTATTTTCAGATGCATCAACTGACATAAATTAAAAATGGTGCAAACTAATAATTGAACACTAGCAGCATAACAAAATAGAATTTTCACTTTCCACTTTGAGTCAAAGTGGTTTGCTCATGTTTGTTGAAATCAGAACTGAAACAATGACATGTATAAAAAGAATAGATAAAAGTGGTTCTTCCATTAAAGTTCCATTCCCTGCTCTCAGCTGATGAAGGCATGAAAACTCAATGGAACAGTTAGGCGGACTCCAATCATCTCAGCTGGAAGCACTCTCTGCTTAAACATACTCATCTGGCCCACCCTCATTCCAAATTCAGGCACAAATGGCCTCCCCGAGGCTTTATGACTTGCTTTCTTCTTTTTCTTCTGATAGCGTTTCCCAGATTGGCTCCTTGATGTGTTCTGGTAACTGTTCTGTGTCTTTGTCACTTCCATGGCAACCCCTTCAGGTAAGTTTCGCTGAATATATTCCAGGTAGACATCTGCTGTGCTTCCAGTTAGATGTTCTAACTCTAAACATCTGTAAAGTGTTCTCATTTCATACTGAACTCTGTGCTTCTTGTAAATATGCACTGATTTGAGAAGAGTAAATCGCTCTGTTTTCCTTGGAGGTTCGTGTGCTTTAATAGAGATACCAAGTTCTTTAGCAGCAAGCACAGCAAAATATTCATAACTGTCCAATAACAGCCTTATCGTGACCTTTCACTAAAACCGACAGGCGCTTATATAATGTGTCTGGTTCATCAGAGATCGTTATCACAGGTTTGGTCAAATCCTTTGGAACATCAACATGTAGGTTTGAAAACTGTACCCACTTCATATTGGTACTGAGAAGAAAGCCACCATTTTTGACTTCATCGCCCTTAGAACTGTTTATAGAAAAATTCCCCAATCCCTGCCTGAGGCGCCGGCACACGGCCCCGAACGCTGTCCGCGCCGCCATCTTCTTCTTTTTTTTTTTTTTTTTTTTTTTTTTTTTTAATTGAGATGGAGTCTCACTCTGTGGCCCAGGCTGCAGTGCAGTGGCGTGATCTTGGCTCACTGCAACCTCCACCTTCTAGGTTCAAGCAATTCTCCTGCCTCAGCCTCCTGAGTAGCTGGGATTACAGGCACGGGCCACCACACCCAGCAAATTTTTGTATTTTTAGTAGAGATGGGGGTTTCGCTGTGTTGGCCAGGCTGGTCTCGAACTCCTGACCTCAGGTGATCTGCCTGTCTTGGCCTCCCAAAGTGCTGGAATTACAGGTGTGAGCCACCATGACCAGCCTATGACTATCTTTACTAACAGCCCCCGGAGTAGACCACCATCATCCTTCACCTGAGCCATTACTCTAGTCTCTTATTTGTCATCTCTCTTCCCTTTTTGCCCCCTTTAAATCATTTCCCCCATATTAGCCAGTATTTAAAAAATGCAAATCTGTGTTACAACCTTGCTTCAAATATTATTCAATGGCTTCTCACTGCTCTGAGGATAAAATCCAAAATTCTCAGCTCAACTCTGCAAGATTTAGCCCTTGCCTTACCTCTCCCTATCTCTCTCTGTGATGCAGGCCTACTGACTGCTTTCAGTTGCTTCCTGCCTTAGAGCCTGTGCACGTGCTGTTTTCTCTCCTCTGGCGCCAACCCTTTTCCTATTACCTAGCTAACTCCTGTTTATCCTCCCAGTTTCTCAGCTTAAATATCACCTTCTAAGAGAAGCCTACCCTGACCTTCCACACCTAGGTCCGAGAGCGCTCGAACTTCTCTTTTACAGCATTTAGCACACTACAGAGAAATAGCTAATGATGTATGCGCTTAGTATTGTTTGTCTCCCCCTGCTGGAATAGAAGCTCCTCGGTGGCAGGGACGCGTCTAATTTACTGCTGTACCTAACCCGGTTCCTAACAGTTCCCGACAGCACCTGCCGGCACCTAGCGCAGTTCCCGACGGCACCTGCCGGCACCTAACGTAGTTCCCGACGGCACCTGCCGGCACCTAACACAGTTCCTGACGATAGATACCAGTACCTAACGCAGTTCCCGGCGGCACCTGCCGGCACCTAACACAGTTCCTGGTGCATGACAGTGCTCTGTAAGTATTTGTTTCACAAATAAATAAACAGATCCTTCTTGAATCCACACCAGCTAAGGGGTTTTCTGCCAGAGGCTGGAGAGTAGAAAGGTGTGGGTGCTGTGGGGCAGACCTTTCTGGTCACCCCCTTCCTCCATCCTCCTTACATCTCCTACTCGCTTTTCCCCAGCCCAACCCAAATGCAGCAGCATCTGTCTCGTCATGGGCTCCTCAAAAAAGTGCCCCGACTGAAATACTGCCAGAGACTGGATCTCTGTGGAGCTCTCATGGGAACTGTGCCAGGAAAGAGAAGATTCTCTTTGCTAGTACCAGAAGGAGAACACATTCCCCAAAGGGAGACCAGCCCACAACCCCCTCATTGCCCTCCCAGGTGAAGGGTTCTCTGTGGTGAAAACAGTTCTTTCAGCCAGACTTTTCTTTCCCCTGACAGTTTTTGTTACTTTAAAAATATTAACATATAAATGTATGTTCAGGGCACAAAGATACAAAGGGTATATAGAAAAAAGCCTTGTCCCTAGGCACTGAGTTTCTCTATCTAGAAGCAATAATTTTCTAGAAATAGTCTATATAAACAAAAGCAAATTCATATATATTCTCCCCCCACAGACATACCCTTTACACAAAGATAGCATACTATTCACACTGTTCGTTCTCTTCCTCACTTATTCCACTTAACAATACAGCCTGGGCTGGGCGCGGTGACTCATGCCTGTAATCCCAACACTTTGGGAGGCCAAAGCTGGGGGATCACTTGAGCCCCAGAGTTCAGGATCAGCCTGGGAAACATAGTGGGACCCCATCTCTACAAAAAATAAAAAATTAGCCAGATGTAGGCGGCATGTGCCTATAGTCCCAGCTACTCTGAAAGCTGAAGTGGGAGGATCATTTGAGTCCAGGAGGTTGAGGCTGCAGTGAGCCATGATTGTACCACTGCATGCCAGCCTGGGTGACAGAGCAAGACTCTGTCTCCAAACAAATGAACAAACAAATCAAGCTTGGAGATTGTTCCATATCCTTTTATATAGAGCTACTTCATTCTTTTACACCTTTTTGTATTTTATTGAATGCATGTCCCATAATTTATCTACCCAATACCTTATGCATGGATGTTTAGGTAGTTTCTAGTCTTTGGCTATTATAAATATCAACGCCTTGAATATACTTGTATAAATCTTATTTTACACCTGTTTGATCATTTGTATGATAAATACCTAGAAGTAGAATGACTGAAGCAAAAGTATAGACTTTTTTTTAAGTTAGAGCAAGTTTATTAAGAAAGTAAAGGAATAAAGAATGGATAATCCAATGCCGTCCCCATCAAGCTACCAATGAGTTTCTTCACAGAATTGGAAAAAACTGCTTTAAAGTTCATATGGAACCAAAAAAGAGCCCGCATGGCCAAGACAAACCTAAGTCAAAAGGACAAAGCTGGAGGCGTCACGCTACCTGACTTCAAACTATACTACAAGGCTACAGTAACCAAAACAGCATGGTACTGGTACCAAAACAGAGATATAGACCAATGGAACAGAACAGAGTCCTCAGAAATAATACCACACATCTACAGCCATCTGATCTTTGACAAACCTGAGAGAAACAAGAAATGGGGAAAGGATTCCCTATTTAATAAATGGTGCTGGGAAAATTGGCTAGCCATAAGTAGAAAGCTGAAACTGGATCCTTTCCTTACCCCTTATACGAAGATTAATTCAAGATGGATTAGAGACTTAAATGTTAGACCTAATACCATAAAAACCCTAGAAGAAAATCTAGGTAGTACCATTCAGGACATAGGCATGGGCAAGGACTTCATGTCTAAAACACCAAAAGCAACGGCAGCAAAAGCCAAAATTGACAAATGGGATCTAATTAAACTAAAGAGCTTTTGCACAGCAAAAGAAACTACCATCAGAGTGAACAGGCAACCTACAGAATGGGAGAAAATTTTTGCAACCTACTCATCTGACAAAGGGCTAATATCCAGAATCTACAAAGAACTCAAACAAATATACAAGAAAAAAACAAACAACCCCATCAAAAAGTGGGCAAAGGATATGAACAGACATTTCTCAAAAGAAGACATTCATACAGCCAACAGACACATGAAAAAATGCTCATCATCACTCGCCATCAGAGAAATGCAAATCAAAACCACAATGAGATACCATCTCACACCAGTTAGAATGGCAATCATTAAGAAGTCAGGAAACAACAGGTGTTGGAGAGGATGTGGAGAAATAGGAACACTTTTACACTGTTGGTGGGATTGTAAACTAGTTCAACCATTATGGAAAACAGTATGGCAATTCCTCAAGGATCTAGAACTAGATGTACCATATGACCCAGCCATCCCACTACTGGGTATATACCCAAAGGATTATAAATTATTCTACTACAAAGACACATGCACACGTATGTTTATTGCGGCACTATTCACAATAGCAAAGACTTGGAATCAACCCAAATGTCCATCTGTGACAGACTGGATTAAGAAAATGTGGCACATATACACCATGGAATACTATGCAGCCATAAAAAAGGATGAGTTTGCGTCCTTTGTAGGGACATGGATGCAGCTGGAAACCATCATTCTTAGCAAACTGTCACAAGAACAGAAAACCAAACACCGCATGTTCTCACTCATAGGTGGGAACTGAACAATGAGATCACTTGGACTCGGGAAGGGGAACATCACACACTGGGGCCTATCATGGGGAGCGGGGAGGGGGGAGGGATTGCATTGGGGAGTTATACATGATATAAATGATGAATTGATGGGTGCTGACGAGTTGATGGATGCAGCACACCAACATGGCACAAATATACATATGTAACAAACCTGCACGTTATGCAGATGTACCCTAGAACTTAAAGTATAATAATAAAAAAAAAAAAGAATGGATAATCCATAGGCAGAGCAGCAAAAAGTATAGACATTTAAAGTTTTGGTAGAAACTACTTAATTTCCCTCTGTTCTGGACTGAATTGTGTCCTCCCCAAAAATTCATATGTTGAAGCACTAGCCCCCAATGTGACAGCATTTGGAGATGGGGACCTACAGGAAGGTAATAAAGGTGAAGTGGGGTCATAAGGATGGACTTCAGTCCAATAGGAATGATGTCCTTATAAGAAGAGGAAAAGGAAAGACACCAGAGATCTTTCTCTTTCCGCGTGGACGCAGAGAAGAGGGCGTGTGAGGAAGACAGCCTTCACCAGACACCAAGCGTAAAGGCCCTGATCTTGAACTTCCATCCTACAGAAGGGTAAGAACATAAATATCTGTTGTTTAAGCCACCCAGTCTGACTAACACTGTCCGTAGAGGCTGCACCAATTTGGAGAGGCTGCAGCAATTTATTATTTATTTATTTATTTCTATTTTTTTGAGACAAAGTCTTGCTCTGTTGTCAAGGCTGGAATGCAGTGGCATGATCTTGGTTAACTGCAACCTCCACCCACCAGGTTCAAGCGATTCTCATGTCTCAGTCTTCCGAGTAACTGAGATTACAGGTGCACACCACCATGGCTGGCTAATGATTGTATTTTTAGTAGAGACTGGGTTTCACCATGTTGGCCTGGCTGGTTTCGAACTCCTGACCTCAAGTGATTCACCCATCCCAAAGTGCTGGGATTACAGGCATGAGCCACTGCGCCCAGCCAAGGCTGCACCAATTTAAATTTGCACTCCCACTAGTATTAGAAGAGAGTAACTATTTTCCTAAATCGTCACCAACTCAAAATGTTGTCAGACCTTTCTACCCCACTGCCCAGATCCCCTCCCCACAGGCAACCAATATTTTTTGCCATGTGTTTTATATCATTCTATAGACATCTCAGGTATATGCAGCAAGTACAGCTGCCCTGAGAGTGCTGCTAGTAACACAGGTTTACAAGCCCAGGTAAGGCCAAATATGAGATCCTTGCCTTGTCTCTTCAGGAACTAAAGAAGGAAAAATTGAAAAGGCATAGGGCCTGAGTTCCAAGATAGTTCCCAGCCTTCTCAGGTGGAGGGGCCCAGACCAGGTAGGCTTGGAAGAGTTGGGGCCCCAGCTTCTACTTTTAAGACATTTATTTTTCACCAACAAATTCTACTTCCTTATCTCTTTCACACACATAAATTCCAGACACACGTGTTCTCTCTATTATCAAAACAGCCCATGAGCATCTCGCAACTTGCAGCCCCTGTCACGTTTAGGGCCTGAGATTTGGAGTTGGATATGGGACTCCTGTTTGTGGCCTCCTCTCTTCCAGAGTCTTCCAGTGCAGTCCAGATAACATCTCTGAGAGTCTCTTGAGGCCACTGAAGCAAAAGGCTTCAAGGTTTGTTCTAGGCTTCTCCAGTTGGCAGGTCTTCCCCATCCTACCCCCTCCCTCAGGGCTGCCAGGCATATCCCTGCCTGGGCCTCCTGGCACAAGAGATAAAATGAACAGGGCTACTCCCAGCAACTGGTCCAGGAGATACCAGCAGGGAGGGAGCAAGAGAGAAGAAACATGTCAGGGTGCTCACAGGAGTAGTTGGGGGGAAGTTTTGCTCTTTCCAGATTCTTAAGCCAACAAAAGTGCCTTCATCATTTTCTGTCTGAAAGACAGAAAGCCCAGAAGGAGCCCAGAAGCAACAGTTCAAGACAGGTGCTTCCTGCAACCAAGTGGATAAGAGGAGCGACCTGCAGCCATGGGACAGGGTGAGCCAAGCCAGCGCTCCACAGGTCTTGCTGGACTGTATGCAGCCCCTGCAGCATCACCTGTTTTCATTAAAGGAAGTGGGATGGATGGTGGGTGGGGAGGTGGTGGTACAACCATGGCAGGGGAAGGGGTACTGGTGATGGTGAGCTGGCTGTGGAGCATCGTGTCATGGTGGGTGCTGGTGGAGGCAGAGGCGATGGTGGGGTGGCTGTGGAGCGTGGTGTGATGGTGGGTGCTGGCGGAGGCGATGGTGGGATGGCTGTGGAGCGTGGTGTGATGGTGGGCGCTGATGGAGGTGATGGTGGGCTGGCTGTGGAGCGTGGTGTGATGGTGGGTGCTGGTGGAGGCGATGGTGGGGTGGCTGTGGAGCGTGGTGTGATGGTGGGTGCTGGTGGAGGCGGAGGTGATGGTGATGTTGTTATGGGGTGGTTATGGGGTAGGATGTTGGGGTAAACTGGTCATGATAGCTGTATGATGATGGTGAGATGGTGAAGTTGGTTAACATGGGTTTATATTCTTATCCCAAGGTCATCATAGCATAAGTGTTCACAGCTTACTGATACAAATGAGAGACACCCTGTGATACAAATGAGAGACACCCTGGGTAGCATGAAGGTGTCACATCTTCTACAACAAATGGGAGAGAAGGAGAGGTGGGAGTCAGGGAATCCACCTAAAAGGGGCAGCAGGCAGACACAAAGCAAGAAACCAACAGAGGTGGTCAGAGTCGCAGCACTCTTGGCAGGAATTATTATCTCCTGGCCTGAGAATTGCCTGGCTGTTCTGTGTCCAGGGAGAAGCAAGAGGGTAGGCAGAGGGAAATGGTGCAGGGGTGTGGGGACAATGGGATGCAGCTATGGTTCTGTTTCTATAGAAACTGCCTCACTCCCCACCCTGGTTGGCCAGTCTGGTGTGCGGAGGGCAACTGGCCCTGAGACCAACACCTGAGAGGGAAATAAAAGAATTCTGGGTGAATTCAGTAAATCATCTCAGCCACGTCTTGTGAAAATAGGGCAGACACCAATAAATTGTCCTTTTTTTTCAAACGGAGTCTCTCTCTGTCGCCAGGCTGGAGTGCAGTGGTGCAATCTTGGCTCACTGCAACCTCCGCCTCCTGGATTCAAGTGATTCTCCTGCCTCAGCCTCCCGAGTAGCTGGGACTACAGGTGCCTGCCACCACGCCCGGCTAATTTTTTGTATTTTTAGTAGAGACGGGGTTTCACTTTATTGGCCAGGATGGTCTCGATCTCTTGACCTCATGATCCACCCACCTCAGCCTCCCAAAGTGCTGGGATTACAGGCGTGAACTACCGCACCTGGCCAAATTGTTCTTTTTATTCTTAGAGACCAGACAAATTAAAAACCTACTCAATCAGAGAAACACATTCAAAGATATCAGGAGATTGTTTAGTCCCAAACCAGAGGATGCCCCGGGCACTAAATTCTTTCCAGGTAGTGGGTGGCAGAGGGCCCAGTAGCCACCAGATGAGAATCACTGAGTATGAGCTCATGGCATGCCGCAGTGGCTGCAGCTGACTTGTGCTGACTTGCGAGAGGCAATTGCTAAATTTTGAGGAATCCTGTGAACCAGTTCTTAAACAGAGGCATTATTAAAAATTAAACTGTATAAACTTACAAGTAAAAAATTTGTATTAAAAAGAAAGATAATAAGTACTCTAAACTCATCACCTCCTACATATTTTACTCCTTTTCACCTTTATGTTCTTGAGGGTGTTTACGTCTCCTGTATCTCTGTGCTGGAAAAACCACATGATGATGTGCCAGTCCGCGCCTCTTCACAGTTCTGCGCTTGCTGACATCACCTCAGTAGCTTCAAACTGGCCACAGAGGGAGTATTTTACACCACAGAACTTGGCAAATGCTGTAACTCAGTACGCCCTTTCCCCTCACCACCCCCTCCCCCCAGCCAGTCGTTAAACACATCACTGCTTGAGGGGCACATGTGCGGCAGCGCCGGGGTGTTGTGAAAGGCAGAGAGGGAGGAGGGTGGGATACTGTGCGCCTCTGAAGAGCATTCCACATGGTCTCCGTGTTAACGCAACTTCTCATGGTCTGTGGTACAAATAGGAGATGCTGGGAAAACACAAAGGTGTCATTGCCTCAAGACCCAGTGGGAGAGAAGGGGAGGTAGGAGTCAATGAATCCACCTAAAAGGGGCAGAGGCAGAGATAAACCAAGAAACCAGGCAGACCTAAAGAATGCAGAAATCTCAGGGGCCCTGCGAGGGTCTGGCGGCACAGGTGGGGGCCTGAGGCCCCTGTGATGCATCTGAGAAAATCTTCTTTAAGGCTGTCCCAATGTTCTCATCCATTCACTGACGGAGCAAACACTGATTGGCTATCTATTGAGTTCTGCTGGGCAGAGGATGCAGATAGGAGAAAGCACTGTACCTCGGGGAGCTTCCCCCAGTGAAAGCGGGAGCAGAGGGCTACTCAGGTGACAGGTATCAAATGGGATAAGTGCTGAAGAAAGTGGAGCGGAGTACTGTGGGAGCCCAGAGGACTGACCTCTTCCAGGAGGAGTCAGTGAAGGCTACAGAAGTGGGTGCCTTTGGATCTTGGAAGATGAGTAGACATCTGCCAGGTAGAGAAGAGATGGTGGGAGCCTTGCAGACCGAACCGGAATCCAAATGAATTCTAGTGACTCTCGCCATAACACTATGGTCATTACTTGGGTTCAGATACACTGAGGCTCGAGTCATATGACTTAGGATGTGACTAAGGCATTCCACCATCCAAGCCAACTCAACCAGTCTGCAGAGGGAGGGCTTATCCTGGGCCTCAGCACAAGCTTTGTGCTAAGCAGAAAGAGGAATCATTGTTGGTTTCTGAGTGCTGCTGTACTTCAATTTACAAATCCCAGCCTCCCTGTGGCTACTTTATCTATAGCCATGGCCTGACCAAGCCAAGTGGAGGAGGGGGATACAGGGATGCAAGGGGCACCCAGGGACACCAGGACCAGACACAGAGAGGTTTCTTCCCTCCTCTGCACGCTTTAACATTTCTTCATATTCAACGATGTCAGTTCTTTTGCCCTAAATAGACATCATTGGCATCTTCTATCATCCCATCACTAGTGAAAGAAAAAGTAGAACATCGTTCCCCTCTACTCTTCAACTCTAAGGCAGAGAGACTGGGAAATGAGGGAAATTTGAAGTAGGGGTATCCTGAATTTGACAAGATATGTCTTGTAGTCTAAAGGACATTGCCATCAGGGTCATATCACTTCCCTGAAGTGGGTTAGACCTCATTTCATACCTGCGAGCAAAAGCCATAGTTTCTCTCTTGTGGCAGCTGAGCCAGTACAAAACACTGCAGGCTGCCTTTCAGACCAAGGAGATTCCCAATGGCCTTCTGCCATCAAAGGAACAAAAAGTGCACAATTCCTTTGCTGCAAGAAAAAAACCTAAAATTTTTTTTCCAGCATTGTTCCTTAACTTGGGCTTGCTGAACATATCTTTTGACTTCTTTACTCCTTGTTTTTTTCTTCCCTCTTGTATTAGTCCATTCTCACACCGCTATAAAGACATACCTGAGATGTAATTTGTGAAGAAAATAAGTTTAACCAGTTCATGGTTCTGTGGGCTGTGTAAGCTTCTGCTCCTGGGGAGGCCTCAGAAAACTTACAATCATGGCAGAAGGGGAAGCAAGCACATCTTCACATGGTCAGTGGGAAAGAGAGAGTGAAGGAGGAGGTGCTACACACTTTTAAACAAGCAGCACTAAGGGGATGGTGCTAAACCATTAGAAACTGCCCCCATGATCCAATCACTTCCCACCAGGCCCCTCCTCTAACACTGGGGATTACAATTCGACCTAATAGTTGGGCTGGGACGCAAAGCCAAACCATATCACTTCTGTTAAATGAGAATTGATTAACAGACTGTCATAATACTCTTGAGCCACCTACGTGAAGGGTTTTTGTGGGCTGCATAGTGCTGTGAGTTTATAGTAAGACTTTAGGTCAAAAAGCCACCATGCACAGTCTCAGGCGAGTCAGTTCCACACTCAGCCTCACTCTTCTCATCTATAAAACAAGAGAATTGGACTCAGTGATCTCAAAACCAGCTCTAAAATTTAACTGATTGTGCTCTAAGAAAAAATGAGTAGGGGTGAGAAAGATTTTGGGTTTTATTCATTGCTTGTGGATTGGGACCAGAAAAAGGAGGCCAACAATGAGAATAAGCATTACATTTATTAATAATAGTTACAACAACAGCAGTTTCATTTATTGGGACTTATGTGTAGCTGACACTGTGCTAAATGTATTACACATCATCTAATCCCCACAACTATGAAAGGAGGGATGATTATTCTAAGGAAAAGGAAACTGAGGCTCAGGGTGGTTAAGTTACTAGCCTGGGATTGCGCAGCTAAAACGTAAGTGGAGCCGAGGATTTGAACCCTGGTCTCTCTGACTCCAGAATCTCTGCTTGTACTTATATTGTCACATTTACTTAGTTTCTATGACTTCTCTCTTTCCCACAACAGCCCTGGGTATCAAGAGCTGCGACTTTCAGGCAGCAAGAAACAATGAGGAGCACCACACCAAGGCCTTCAGCTCCCGGCGCCTCTTTGTGAGGAGGGGGCAGCCCTTCACCATCATCCTGCACTTCCGCGCTCCAGTCCACGCATTTCTGCCTGCCCTGAAGAAGGTGGCCCTCATCGCACAAACTGGTTAGTGAGACAGGCCTAGACTCCCGGCAGCAGGCCTGGGGGTTTCTCTCCAGCAACCTGTTAGGGAATCAAGGGGCAAACGGCCCACACTGCAGCTGGGCTGTAAGAAGTCCTGCCCACCTGGCAGGGCAGTGATGAGGGTGCCATGAGATTATGTGCCTGGTAAATGTTGTTTATGATGAGTCAGAAGCTGCCTAGCAGCAGCATCACCAAGGGCCTCTTTTCGGTTGCAAATATAACAGTAGCTTTGTAGAAAATTCTGGATGGGGCCGGGCGCAGTGGCTCACACCTGTAATCCCAGCACTTTGGGAGGCCGAGGTGGGTGGATCACCTGAGGTCAGGAGTTCAAGACCAGCCTGACCAACATGGTGAAGCCCCGTTTCTACTAAAAATACAAAACATTAGCCGGGCATGGTGGCGGGTGCCTGTAATCCCAGCTATCCGGGAGGCTGAGGCAGGAGAATCACTTGTACCCAGGAGGTGGAGGTTGCAATGAGCCAAGATAGTGCCACTGCACTCCAGCCTGGGCAACAAGAGCAAAACTCTGTCTCAAGAAAAAAAAAAGAAAGAAAGAAAAGAAAATTCTGGATGGAATTGAACCCAAGCTAAATATAACATTTAATTGCCACTGTTTATTGAATCCATACTACCTGTCAGGTGTTGGGCCAAGTACTTCACACACAATAGTTCGTTCAGTTCTCCTATGGGCCATGAAGCAGGTACTGTGATAATGCCCATTTTAGAGACTATGATGTGGGTCTGTGGGTGCCAAAAACCTGTGCTCTCCTATCACTTTCTTGATGGGTCTCATTTCTAGACAGGTCACTTTCATTATCCTCAGAAACAACTTTCACCTGCTCCATCTTTGAAATACCCTGACCTTGGCCGGGCGCAGTGGCTCAAGCCTGTAATCCCAGCACTTTGGGAGGCTGAGATGGGTGGATCACGAGGTCAGGAGATCGAGACCATCCTGGCTAACCCAGTGAAACCCCGTCTCTACTAAAAAATACAAAAAAAACTAGCCAGGTGAGGTGGCGGGCGCCTGTAGTCCCAGCTACTGGGGAGGCTGAGGCAGGAGAATGGCGTTAACCCAGGAGACAGAGCTTGCAGTGAGCCAAGAATCGGCCACTGCACTCCAGCCTGGGCGACAGAGCGAGACTCCGTCTCAAAAAAAAAAAAAAAAAAAAAAGAAATATCCTGACCTTATTACTCTGAGTTGTGACCAAGAAGTCCCAATGACAGACTCGTCACTGTGTGACTGCAGGAGAGCAGCCTTCCAAGGTCAACAGGACCGAAGCCACATTCCCAGTGTCCAGTCTGGGGGACCGAAAGTCGTGGAGTGCAGCGGTGGAGGAGAGAGATGCCCAGTCCTGGACCATCTCTGTGACCACACCTGCGGATGCTGTCATTGGCCACTACTCGCTTCTGCTGCAGGTCTCAGGCAGGAAGCCACGCCTCTTGGGCCGGTTCACATTGCTCTTTAACCCCTGGAGTAGAGGTAAGTTTGGACCTGGGCCAGCCTGGGCTGCACGGGGACTCCAGACACTGGAGCTGGGGTGCAGCTCTGGCAGGGAGCACCTGTGCCAGGTACCTGCAGCAACCCTCTCTAAGGACAGCACCAACACCCAGTCTGTGCCAGGGCCTTCTACCTGGATGAACCAGCTCTCAGACCCAGGGTCCTGTTTTGGTGTCACTCCTGGGAGAAGCAGGTTGAGGCTTCCCACTGAAAGTGAAAGCTTGTCTCATCACCAGACCCTGGTGCTGGCTCAGGCTATTTTGGTCACAGGAGTTGAGACTCACTGAGATGACCCTGGGAGAACTGCCCTTCATTATAACAGTGCAGGGGTGAGAACTGGAGAGGGCCTCAGGAATGGCCTGAAGATGGGCTTCTCTCTCTCTCCCTGCCATTCTGTCTCCAGAGTACACTCAGGCTTTGCGGGACCTGAAGCTGATGCAATTTGGGGGGCCCTCTTTAAGAAAAAGAACATGCCATTTGGAATTGATAAGGCCCCCTGCCAACCAGGGCCCCAGGAGGTCTGTGTTATTCCACAAGCCTCTGCTTCTGCTTCCCAGGAAATGTACTGCTCCCTGTCTTTCCTCCTCTCTTCTGGCTCGTTCTGTTCTTGAAGATTTCTGGGCGCTCTCCAGACCCACCTACCCAAGTGTCTGATGGGACCCTACCATTCACCAGCCTGTGAGCGGCTTCCCTGGGGTCAGGTGACCTCCTGTGGGCCCCCCATCCACAACCATGACCACCTCTAGCAATGCTCAGCCCTAGCTGTGGCTGGAGCCATGTCGTCTAGAAATGGCCATCTGACATAATACATGTCCAAATAAGACCCAAAGTAGGACCCATCGTCTCTTCCTCCCCACTCTGAAGATTGTGTCTGTCTTTGTTTTTAAATCTACCTCACCCACCTTCATCCTTGGGCTCCCTGAAGGGTTTGTTGGGAGAATGAAAAAGAGTTTCTCCCGGCCTTCCTGTCTTTACAACATCAAACGAGTACACAGCCCTTTTCCTCTCAAGAATTTTGCTGCCAACGTGGCAAGGCAGGGCTGGGAAACTGGCGGAAACACGGGGAGATGGAAGAGCCTTCCCAGGTTCTTAAGGTTGGCCTCATGTCTGGTCCGCAGCTCCTGACTGCTTTTCTCTGTGGTACCTAAATCCCAGTGGGTTCTCTCTCCACTTCTCCTGTCCAGGGCAGGGTCCTCCCCCACTTCAGGTGGCCCCACCTGTCCTCAGCTCAGGCCCTTCTTTCCTGCTCCGAGGGCGCAGGTGGGTGGGTCAGCACATGGGAGCTAGTATTCATCCAGATGCCCCACGTGGATGAATATAGATGCAAGACCCCTCGGCTGGGGCAGGCCCTGTGGCTCTCCACGACTGGCAGAAAGCCCTTCAAGTCGCTTCCCTCCAAAGCTGAGGCTTTGGTGTACCCCCAGATCACCCTGAGTCTGCTTCCAGAGCCGGGCCGTGGCAACAACCGTAAAGACCTGGCAAAGACGGTTCTAGGACAGTGCTTGGCTCAGGGCGCCCACACTCTTGACTCCAGTGCAAGGAGTCCTGCCTTTGTGCTCAGTTTGTAGGGACCTGCCTAGGGAGGGCCTCTCTACCTGAGTATGGGCGGAGGTCTCTGTCTGGGCAGGGGAGAGTCATTGGCTCCGCTCATCCGGGAGGTGACTGGGGAATTTTCAGATGCCCTGGCATCGCAGCGTCATCTTGGCATGCTTGGAGATGGGGATTCAAAAGGAGATTTTACATCGTTTTACATCCTATGATAACAGTTGGAGCCCTGCTCATCGGCCAGGCACTTTATAAAGGGGGCTACATACGCCCAAGCAGAGAGGAGGAGGCTGGCACTGCTCGTGCTCTCATAAGCTACTTCCTAGAGCCCTGCAGATCCTGGGGCCAAACACCTCAGTTTGAAGTAATGTCAAAAAAAACAAAAAACAAAAAACAATGATGCCTAGTTGACTTCAGAGAGTACTCAGGATGGAAGGCAGAAGTGGAGGGCTACTTGGGCATATGGTTCTGTGATTTTAGACCCCAGATTTTTCAGGGCTTCTTGATTTCTGTTGCCTTATCCTTCTGTTGCCCTGAGGACCCTCATCCCCAGATGGATCCCTGGAGGGCTCCAGAGAGGTTAGCCCAGCAGCTCCTGTGGATGGTTTGGAAATCCTTTTCTCTCTCTAGTCCCCAGGAACTAGTCTAACCCCTGTCCACTTCACCTCGGCCATTGGGTCAGAGTGATTAGCCCTCAGCAAGCAGGGCAGTTGCCCTCCTGCTTCTAGCTTCCCAGAGTGGGTGATGGCCCCCTTAAAAGTCGCCCACCCTCCTCATGATGGCCAGCCCAACTCTAGGATGAGGAAAGCAGGAGGGGCACTGGGAAGAGACCGAGGGAGCCCTAGACTCACTTGGACACCGCCAGGGCAGAAATCCAACATTCTGACTTCCACTTCTCAACCCCGCTGCTCCTTCCCACCCTCCAACCCTGTCTTGCCAAATGTTCCTCTTCCTTCTGCTCACATCCATCAGCCTATGCTTAATTGTCTTTTTTCTGAAACACCAGGTTTTTCTTTTTTTTTTTTTTTTTTTTTTT
>NW_016803120.1:341330-351225 GCF_001698545.2 Rhinopithecus bieti
GCTCACTGCAAGCTCCGCCTCCCAGGTTCACGCCATTCTCCTGCCTCAGCCTCCCGAGTAGCTGGGACTACAGGCGCCCGCCACCTCGCCCGCCTAGTTTTTTGTATTTTTTAGTAGAGACAGGGTTTCACCGTGTTAGCCAGGATGGTCTCGATCTCCTGACCTCGTGATCCGCCTGTCTCGGTCTCCCAAAGTGCTGGGATTACAGGCTTGAGCCACCGCGCCCGGCCCAACACACCAGGTTTTTCATCACAAATTGAATTTATGGGAAAGACATACAAGCCACTTGGAAGCTCCCTGGCCTGTTGCCAATTTATCCAGGGACGATAGTGTTTTGGCTGTGAACAATTAGGATTTTCTTTTTTTTTTTTGGAAACGGAGTTTTGCTCTTGTTGCCCAGGCTGGAGTGCGATGGCACAATCTCAGCTCACTGCAACCTCCACCTCCCAGGTTCAAGAGATTCTTCTGCCTCAGCCTCCCGAGTAGCTGGGATTACAGGTGTGCACTATGACACCCGGCTCATTTTTTATATTTTTATTAGTGATGGGGTTTCACCATGTTGGTCAGGCTGGTCTTGAACTCCTGACCTCAGGTGATCCACCTGCCTCAGCCTCCCAAAGTGCTGGGATTAGAGGCGTGAGCCACCACGTTTGGCTGATTTTCATTTGTTTTAAGAGAAAGTCTCTCACTCTGTCACCTAGGCTGGAGTGCAGTGGCACCATCATAGCTCACTGCAACCTCAAACTCCTGGGCTCAAGTTTCCTCCCGCCTCATCCTCCACACACCTGGCTGTTTTTTTTTTTTTTTTTTGTAGAGACAGAGTCTTGCTGTGTTGCCCAGGCTGGTCTCAAACTCCTGGTCTCAAACTGTCCTCCTACTTTGGCCTCCCAAAGTGCTGGGATTATAGGTGTGAGCCACTGCACCTGGCCAACCAAGATTTTTAAGGTTGTTCTTGTCTTCCTGGCTGACCATAAGGGCCACACGCTGACTGACCCAGGGACTCTGGGCTGGGTCCCAGTGGGGGCAGTGAAAGAGGGACTTCCTCCTCAGTCTTCATTAGGCCCAGAGCTGACGGGGCGGCCTGCAGCCAAGCCTAATCTCGGCAGGGAGGACAGAGGCCTGGATGTGGAGGGTGGACCTGGCACCCTACAGGCCCTCATCCCTCCCCACCTCTCACCAGACGATGCTGTGTTCCTGAAGAATGAGGCTCAGCGCACAGAGTACTTGTTGAACCAGAATGGTCTCATCTACCTGGGCACAGCTGGCTGCATCCAGGCAGAGTCCTGGGACTTTGGCCAGGTACTAGGGCCCTCTAGGGGAGGAGCGTGTAGAGTGACTGTCCCATAACCTTGCATGTTCAGGCTAGACAGAGCTGATAGGTCCAAAAACCCCTGGTCATGAGACCATTTATTTAGCCTGTTTCAGCCTTGTGGTGCCCCCGCTTCCTCTGGGCCACATCAGAACATCCTCCAGAGCTACCAGAATTCTTTTCCTTAAAGCTGTGGCAAATCAAGCCTCAGTTACATCCCCACTGTCTTCGAGATAAAGACCAAATCCCCGTAGCCCAACATCTACGGTCCTTCCAGCCAGGCCCCTGCTCTGCTTTCCCCATGAACCACCCCATGTTCCAACTGCTCACCATCCTCAGAGCAACAAGCTGAATGTTCCCTTCGCCAGGAAGGGCTCCCCACCCTTATCTCCTGGCAAGCTCCCGCCCATCTCTCAAGACCTTCTCGAAGCCTTCCCCAACCCCCGAAGGCAGAGGGAACCTCTCCACCGTCCTGCTCTGTGCCTGCATCTCTACAAGAGCCCTGGCCATGCTGCTGTGCTCTGTAATCTAAGGGGCTGCGCTGCATGTCCATCTCCAGTCCTAAACCATGGGCTCCTCAGGAACAGGAGGAGTATCCTCCACTCCAGGTTCAGGGCTGGTAGGGACAGTCGGGGTTCACTACATGGAAATGGAATGCAATGCAACAAAACGAAATGGTACAGCACGGGTCCCCGAGAGCTCACACCCTACCGGGAGTCAGACAATAGAATAGGCAAAGGACTAGATGCCTGGGAAAGGAACCTGGGTCACTTGAGAGGTGGGGGGAGGGAGCCAGAGCTCCTCAGAGGGATGAGGCAAGGGAGGCAGGTGTGGAGTGCGGGTCTGGGAGAAGGACGAGATAATGAGGCTGTCCTGCGGGATGAGTGCCTGACCTGAGGACCCTTCATCATGGCCCTGTGTGGTCCTTAACAGTTCGAGGGGGATGTCATCGACCTCAGCCTGCGCTTGCTGAGCGAGGACAAGCAGGTAGAGAAGTGGAGCCAGCCAGTGCACGTGACCCGTGTGTTGGGTGCTTTGGTAAGTGAGAGGCTGGGGAACCAGAATAGAGTGGGGGTGAGACAAGAGCCCTCTGAGAGACCTGCCCCACCACCGTGGCCTCAGAAACCCCCAAATCACAACTGGCCCCCTTCTCCCAGGGTGTGGGGACAGTTCCTACAGAAGGGTCTGAGGAGGAGAAGAAGACAGGCAATAGCATCCACAGGGGGGAGAAAAGCAAAGAAATGTGTCCTCCCTCAGGACACAAGCCCGCAGAAGACTAAGCCTCCTTCCCGCCCACACCCAGTCCCATCCTGGAGCTTAGGTCCATGGGAAGGAGCTGGTAGGGCCCGTCTTACCCAGTGCTTGCTGCTGCAGTGATCAAAGGGACTTCTTTTACGTTTCTGAATTGTTCATAAGAATATGCAGACCATGATGGTAACTTGGTGCTTTCCCTTGTCCCTAAAAATCCTCTCAGAGGAGTCCTGTGTTCACCATTCCCTCTTTGCCACCGAAGTCCCCTCTGAAAAGGTGGTGAGGGTCCAGACCAGCCTGTGAGTTGAAAGAAGCTTGGGATAAGTGGCCTCCGGGACCCAGGTGCAAACCACCTTCAACGAGGGTGGAGGACTAAGAACCGGTGAAACCAGCCCCCAAGGAAGGGCAGCTCTCCTGCTCCTCTTTGTGGCTGGAGCCAGAGGACTTGTTAAGAAGGGCGGTCCTGGGCTCCAGCCCTAGGGCTATGGCCCAGGGGCCTAGGATGGAGCCCAGGAGCATGCAGGTTTAACCAGTACCAGGTGGCTCTGATGCTGGGGATCTGTTCACCACGGTTGGAGTACTGCGATGAGCCCTCCTTACCCATGCCCTGGAAGCTGTCCTGCCTGAGGGACTCATACTGACATCCACACATTTCCCCAAACAGCTGCATTATCTCAAGGAGGAGAGGGTCCTGCCCACCCCGCAGACCCAGACCACCCAGGAAGGGGCCTTGCTGAACAAGCGCCGGGGCAGCGTGCCCATCCTGCGGCAGTGGCTCACCGGCCAAGGCCGACCTGTGTATGATGGCCAGGCCTGGGTGTTGGCCGCTGTTGCTTGCACAGGTTGGTCCCCTTGTCTCCTGTACAGAGTGCCCTGCCTCTTGGGTTGTTCCCTGGCCTCCCATGTGGGAGGGACATCTCCAAAAGCAGGTGCTGCCTCCCTGCGGCCACATTTCCCCGTCCCACTACACAGAAGTAGTTGCCCCAGGCAGCTCCTCCCACCAGCTTCTGCTGCTTTTCCCCTCAGGAAAGTTGGGCTCATTTGCAAACTCCGTTCCCAAATTCACTTAATTCCCCAACCCTGCCCCAGCAGAGCAGCTCCACCGCACTGTGTTCTATGCTCCGTTGCCTTCTCCCCTGCTGTATACCCTGCATGTGGTGGAACCTGTGCCTTACTGATCAGCCTTCATGCATCCTGTTCTTGGCTGCCACTTCTAGGTTCCACACTCCTCTGTTTTCCAGGTTTTCAGTGCCCAGAGGAGACATTGCAAATCCTAGCCTCCCACATGCCCCCAGCCCAGTCTCTAGAGCGCCCCCTGACACTCCACCCCTCTTCTCACAGTTCTGCGATGCCTGGGAATCCCTGCCCGTGTGGTGACCACGTTTGCCTCAGCACAGGGCACCGGCGGGCGCCTGCTCGTAGATGAGTACTATAATAAGGAGGGACTTCAGAACGGAGAAGGCCAGAGAGGCAGAATCTGGTGAGAAGCCTGAGGGAGATGAGGTTTCAGTCCAGGAAGGGCTCCAACCCTACATGGCACACCTCTGCAGGAACCCCACCCCCTGCGTGGCCCTGGCATGGAGAGTAGGCTTTCAAGACTCTTAGAGGCTGCGCTGATGGTCACTCCTTCCTGGGAGTGCCATAGCCACTTTGACACAGTGACCTCCCATCCCACTGGAACAACAACAACTCTGCCAGGCTGCGTTTCCAGAACCTCTTCAGCACTCCTTTTCCTTCCCACTTGAATTTTTCTCTTTGCTACATTCAGGATCTTCCAGACTTCCACAGAGTGCTGGATGACACGGCCTGCCTTGCCCCAGGGTTATGATGGATGGCAGATTCTGCACTCAAGTGCTCCTAATGGAGGTGGAGGTAAAGCCTAGGGGTGGGTCCAGGACCACGCAGGGCTACACAGAGCTGAAGAAGTCCCCTGGAGAGGACTCGGGAGCAGCAGGCAGTCCCAAAGGGGTCTGCATCCTCGAAAACAGTAGAAGCACAAGGCATGACAGCAGCCAGCAGAAAGCTGACCTGATGCCAGTGGGCTCATGGGAATAGAGGTGCCTGCCATCCTGGCTACGAGGCTGTAGGGAGACGAGGCACTTTAGAGCCGCGGGTGAGGGAGTTGGGTCACAGTGAAGGGCAGAGGATCTTAAGATGGCAAGTGACTGTGCTAGGCCAGGGGCTTGCAGCAAGGGGTTCTGAAGTTCTGGACATGGATGAAGAAGGTACCGGATAGGCTCAAGCCCAGAAAAAGGAAGCTTCAGGACCCACTAAAAGATAGCTCTTCCTCACCCAGGAACAGAAATGGCACAGAGCCTGGCACCTAGTAAGTGCTCAAGAAAGGTGGCCCTATTCCTGTCATATCCATAGTAAAGCTGGCTTGAGAGCTCCTCTCTCTAAGTGTGGCCCTCTGAGCTTCTGCCTGTCCAGTTCCTGAGAGAGCTTCTGCCAGAGGCCATGACCAAAAAGTTTTATTACTAAATGGTTGATCACTAAATAGTTTCACCTCTGTGATTCTCTCAGAAACCCTGCCTGGGGCTCACCTCTGACTTGGTCCTTGGGGAAGGAAAATAGGCTAGAGGATGGGGACTGAGGTGATGCAGTTCTGAACTGAGCAGAGGTCTAGGCATGGCTCCCATGCTCACCAACCTTTCTCTCCTTCAGTCCTGGGGTTCTGTGATCTGGTGCCGGTCAGAGCAGTCAAGGAGGGGACGCTGAGGCTGACCCCAGCAGTGTCAGACCTTTTTGCTGCCATAAATGCCTCATGTGTGGTCTGGAAGTGCTGTGAGGATGGGAAACTGGAGCTGACTGACTCCAACACAAAGTACGTTGGCAACAACATCAGCACCAAGGGTGTGGGCAGTGACCGCTGTGAGGACATCACTCAGAACTACAAGTATCCTGAAGGTATGGCCAGGGAAGGGCCCAGGCTTCTCAGTATCTGAAACAGCAAGCGAGGGAAAGGGATGGGCCTGGCAGACGCAGTCAGAAAAAGCCTTGTCCTTCCCCCGTCATATAAAACAGGGTTTCTCAACCCCATTTGACACCATTGACATTTGGGCCCAGATATGTCTTTGTTGTAGGGACTGTGCACCCTAGGACATTCCTGACCCTCAGAGGAAGTGTAAATTCTTTCGCATAGGAAGATTCAGTTCCCTGCAAAACTGTCCTCAGAGACAGTGTTGACTTGTCCCCAACCTTCCTCTCTCATCGTTCAAGGGGCGAATTCATAGCACTTGAAAAAGAACTTGGTCCTTGAGCGGTTTGGAAGAGACACACTGTATCGGTGGTGGATCTGCCTGACACAGACGTTTTTGGGCTAAATACGGCCTTAGAGGCTTGCAGAGCTCTCATGACTTTGGCATTTGAGCAGAAGTGGGTAAATGGTTTTGATTCCCAGGGTTTTATGAGAAGCGTTTATACCACCCGGGTAAAAGGTCAGCTTTGTTTCTTCCCTTGTCCAGGGTCTCTTCAGGAAAAAGAGGTGCTGGAGAGAGTTGAGAAAGAGAAAATGAAACATGCGAAAGACAACAGCATCCGTCCTCCCTGTCTCAAGACTGCCAATCCTCTGTACCTGCTCTTGAAAGCACCTAGCTCCCTACCCCTGAGAGGGGATACCCAGATCTCGGTGATGCTGGTTAACCACAGTGAGCAGGAGACGGCAGTGCTGCTGGCAGTTGGGGTCCAGGCTGTGCACTACAACGGTGTCCTTGCTGCCGAGCTCTGGAGGAAGAAGCTGCACCTCACGCTCAGTGCCAACCTGGGTAACGCTCTATGGCCCCACCAGACACCCCCCCACACACACACACACAGCCCCTGCCTTGGGCAGGCAGCAGCCACAGGGCACCCCCTGCAGTCTCTAGAGATGGCTTTGAGCCCCTGCTGCTCACTCTCGTGTTCTCTGTCATTCACTCATTCAACACATATTTTTTGGGCCCGAAGCAGGAGAAAAACATGATGCCAACTGCAGTCAGATAAGTAAACAGACACTTCGCAGCAGTGTGAGAAGTGTTTGCTGAGTTTAACAGAGTGGAATGGCAGGAGAGCACCTCCCCCGCAGGCTGGAGTAAGCTGCCCCCAAATAAATTGTACTGCATTGAATCTGGAAGGATGAGTAGGAGAGTAATGGCCAGAAAAGTAAGTCACAGCATTCCAGACGGAAGGAGTAACATGTGCAAAGGGCCCTGCTCATCTCTGAGGTCCTTATTTACTTGGTCTGAGATGGGGTCCAGGCATTGTTTTTTTTCTTGCTTTTTGTTTTAAACACCCTGTGTTATTCTATGGTTAAGATTCCCTGAAGTAGAACAATTGCTTTTAAATTTTGCTGCACATTAGAATCACCTGGGGAAGTTTGACGCTCAGCCTGTATCTCAGGCCAATTAAATCACAAATTCCATGGTGGACTGGATGCAGTGGTTCATGACTGTAATCCCAGCACTTTGGGAGGCCAAGGCGGGTGGATCACCTGGGGTCAGGAGTTCAAGACCAGCCTGGGCAACATGGTGAAACCCCAACTCTACTAAAAATACAAAAATTAGCCGGGCTTGGTGTCACACGCCTGTGATCCCAGCTACTGGGGAGACTGAGGCAGGAGAATCGCTTGAACGCAGGAGGCGGAGGTTGTAGTGAGCCAAGATCATGCTACTATAGACTCCAGCCTGGGTAACACAGTGACACTCTATCTCAAAAAGGAAAAAAAAGAAAAAAGAAACTGCATGGTGGAACACATCAGAATTTTAAAACTCGAGTAATTCCAGTGTGCAGACAAGTGTGAGAATCAGTTGACGAGAGCTTGTCTACAGCGTTGCAACAGCCTTCTAACTGGTCACCTCACCTGCAGTCTCTGTATCATTCTTCCCTTTCCAAGCATGGGAGGAGTGGAGTCGGGGTGGGGGGTGGCGTGAGAGCTGGACAGGGCCCAGGTGACACAGGGTCTTGTCTCTCTTGCTAAGGACTTTGAGTTTTGTTCTCTGGGTAATGGAAAACTGGTGGAAGGTTTCAACCAGGGTAGTCAATGGAATCAGAAATTCATCTTAACAAGAAAGAACTTTTGGCAGAATGGAATGGAAAGGGTCATATAAGAAAAGTGCTTCTTAACGTTAGCCGCACATTGCGTCATCTGGGGAACTTTTTTTGTGGGGCGGGGAGGGGCAGCCTTCTGAGCCAGAGTAGGCTCAGAGTCTCTGATCATCTGGAAACTTTAAAACTGCTGATGTCTTGGCCTCACCGCCAGAGTCTGATGTAACTGATTGGGGTGGGCCTGGTGTTGGGGTTGTTTTGTAAAGCTCCCCACTTGATTCTAATGTGCATCCAGAGTCTTGAGAAGCACGGAATTGAAGATGAGAAGGTTTTGTAATCATCAAGTCAAGAAATGAAGGCCAAACTAAGCTAGCAGCACTTAGAGTTAAAATGTATTATGGAGTTGGGATAGATGGGGCTTGTGACTGTGTGAGTGTGTATATGTGTGTGGTGGGTGCTTCTGGTTTGGGTGAGTCACTAGAACAGGAAAATGGGGAAGAGCAGGTTTGGGGAGAAAAGGATGAATTTGGTTGTGGCACATTGTGTCTGAAAGCCCGTGACACGTGCACGTGCAGCTGACCAGTGGGCAGCAGGAAACCTTGGTAAGATAAAGTTCTGGGCTGGAGCTCAGATGTGGAAATCCCAGCACAGGGGGGCCAACAAAGAGTCAGGGCATAGATGAGCTCACAGCAGTGGGGAGAGGACAGTGAGGAGATGAGAAGGTGAGGAGGGAACCCGGCAGCAGCAGCAGCATTTAGGGGCGGTCAGGGGAAAAGCAGGGTAAGGGAGGCCAAATAGTCAAAGAAAGAAAGGAGGCACCCAGCAAGATCAGCAGAAAGGGCACAAGGTGTCAAGGCTGAAGAGCACTATTAAGAGAGTGGGCTTGCAGAGAAGCTTCCTGGGCGTTAAGACGATTGAGTTGGGAAAGTGAGACAAACCGTCTGGTCCTCCTTGGAGGCATGATAGAAAAGGTGAGGCTGCGGAGTGGTCAGCCAGGGACACTGGACAGAGGGAGAGAGCTGAACCTGCTCCTATGCTGAGGAAAATACGCAGGCAAGAGGGAAAGAATGAGCTCAGGAGAGACGCGTTAAAATTGACAATGCTATGCCTGGGGATATGAGACAACTAGAATCACTAGCTCACATTTATCAGGCACTTACTGTTTGCCCAAAATGATGTTAAGTGCTGTATGTGCATCATCTTGTTAGGCCTCACAACAATGTTCTGAGGCAAGAACCATTGCTATCCCCACTTTACAGATGAGGAGATGAGACACAGAGAGGCTCGATAATTTACTCAGGTTACACAGCTAGTGTGATGGGGTCAGGAGGGGCACAGATTTAGAAAGCAGAGGATTCACTTGGGCAGGGGGGATACCTCATCCCCGGAGCAGTGGTGACAGTAGGAGTCAGTATTTCTTCTGTAGGGTGACAGAGCAAGACCCTGTCTCTAACACAAAACAAAACAAAACCCTACAAACAACACAAACCATCCCACTAGGAAGGCATTATTACACAAGGACACTGAGGCTCAAAGAGCTTAACTTGTTCCAGTTCACAGGGACCCTTCCCCAACCCCACTGAGGTGGTCTGCCAAGAGTGTTGTTGAGGGTGGTGATGGGGATGAGGGTGAGGAGTGAGGTCTTGAGTGAGTTCCAAGCGTACAATTGTTGGGGAAAATGAGGCATCTTTCTGGTCTCAGTGAGGCCCTGAGTCCTTTGCATTGTGTGTGTAACTATGGCTGTTTCTGGGGTACACACACCTGTTGGCACTGACTCCACCTGTCATGTGTTTCAGAAAAGACAATAACCATTGGCCTGTTCTTCTCCAATTTTGAGCGAAACCCACCCGAGAACACCTTCCTTAGACTCACCGCCATGGCAACACACTCTGAGTCCAGCCTTAGCTGCTTTGCTCAGGAAGACATTGCCATTTGTAGACCACATCTTGCCATCAAGGTAGGCACCAGTCCTCCCCTGAGTTGCCCTCATCTGCCACCACTCAGGTCCCCATTTCAGAAGGAATCCAAGCCCCTTCAGAGCAGATGACTGTGCTGCAGGATTACCAGAAAATGCTACATTTAAGAGCTCCTTCCCTTGAAAGACATAGTTTCTTCCATACCCTATTAAGGTGTAAATCTTCCAACTTCTTTAGTTAGTTAAGTAAAGGTTTCTAAAATTGGGCCCTTCCCAGTTGCTGCCTCCTACCTACAAGGATAATAGCCTATGTTTCTTTAGCACTCCATACACATGCCAGAGCGTTTTCACCTCCTCTCTCTTCTTTTCCTTCCTTTCTTTCTTTTCTTTTCTCTTTCTTT
>NW_016803120.1:351678-377152 GCF_001698545.2 Rhinopithecus bieti
AAAAAGGAAAAAAAAGAAAAAAGAAACTCCATGGTGGAACACATCAGAATTTTTAAAAACTCGAGTAATTCCAGTGTGCAGACAAGTGTGAGAATCAGTTGACGAGAGCTTGTCTACAGCGTTGCAACAGCCTTCTAACTGGTCACCTCACCTGCAGTCTCTGTATCATTCTTCCCTTTCCAAGCATGGGAGGAGTGGAGTCGGGGGTGGGGGGTGGCGTGAGAGCTGGACAGGGCCCAGGTGACACAGGGTCTTGTCTCTCTTGCTAAGGACTTTGAGTTTTGTTCTCTGGGTAATGGAAAACTGGTGGAAGGTTTCAACCAGGGTAGTCAATGGAATCAGAAATTCATCTTAACAAGAAAGAACTTTTGGCAGAATGGAATGGAAAGGGTCATATAAGAAAAGTGCTTCTTAACGTTAGCCGCACATTGCGTCATCTGGGGAACTTTTTTTGTGGGGCGGGGAGGGGGCAGCCTTCTGAGCCAGAGTAGGCTCAGAGTCTCTGATCATCTGGAAACTTTAAAAACTGCTGATGTCTTGGCCTCACCGCCAGAGTCTGATGTAACTGATTGGGGTGGGCCTGGTGTTGGGGTTGTTTTGTAAAGCTCCCCACTTGATTCTAATGTGCATCCAGAGTCTTGAGAAGCACGGAATTGAAGATGAGAAGGTTTTGTAATCATCAAGTCAAGAAATGAAGGCCAAACTAAGCTAGCAGCACTTAGAGTTAAAATGTATTATGGAGTTGGGATAGATGGGGCTTGTGACTGTGTGAGTGTGTATATGTGTGTGGTGGGTGCTTCTGGTTTGGGTGAGTCACTAGAACAGGAAAAATGGGGAAGAGCAGGTTTGGGGAGAAAAAGGATGAATTTGGTTGTGGCACGTTGTGTCTGAAAGCCCGTGACACGTGCACGTGCAGCTGACCAGTGGGCAGCAGGAAACCTTGGTAAGATAAAGTTCTGGGCTGGAGCTCAGATGTGGAAATCCCAGCACAGGGGGGCCAACAAAGAGTCAGGGCATAGATGAGCTCACAGCAGTGGGGAGAGGACAGTGAGGAGATGAGAAGGTGAGGAGGGAACCCGGCAGCAGCAGCAGCATTTAGGGGGCGGTCAGGGGAAAAGCAGGGTAAGGGAGGCCAAATAGTCAAAGAAAGAAAGGAGGCACCCAGCAAGATCAGCAGAAAGGGCACAAGGTGTCAAGGCTGAAGAGCACTATTAAGAGAGTGGGCTTGCAGAGAAGCTTCCTGGGCGTTAAGACGATTGAGTTGGGAAAGTGAGACAAACCGTCTGGTCCTCCTTGGAGGCATGATAGAAAAAGGTGAGGCTGCGGAGTGGTCAGCCAGGGACACTGGACAGAGGGAGAGAGCTGAACCTGCTCCTATGCTGAGGAAAATACGCAGGCAAGAGGGAAAGAATGAGCTCAGGAGAGACGCGTTAAAATTGACAATGCTATGCCTGGGGATATGAGACAACTAGAATCACTAGCTCACATTTATCAGGCACTTACTGTTTGCCCAAAATGATGTTAAGTGCTGTATGTGCATCATCTTGTTAGGCCTCACAACAATGTTCTGAGGCAAGAACCATTGCTATCCCCACTTTACAGATGAGGAGATGAGACACAGAGAGGCTCGATAATTTACTCAGGTTACACAGCTAGTGTGATGGGGTCAGGAGGGGGCACAGATTTAGAAAGCAGAGGATTCACTTGGGCAGGGGGGATACCTCATCCCCGGAGCAGTGGTGACAGTAGGAGTCGGTATTTCTTCTGTAGGGTGACAGAGCAAGACCCTGTCTCTAACACAAAACAAAACAAAAACCCTACAAACAACACAAACCATCCCACTAGGAAGGCATTATTACACAAGGACACTGAGGCTCAAAGAGCTTAACTTGTTCCAGTTCACAGGGACCCTTCCCCAACCCCACTGAGGTGGTCTGCCAAGAGTGTTGTTGAGGGTGGTGATGGGGATGAGGGTGAGGAGTGAGGTCTTGAGTGAGTTCCAAGCATACAATTGTTGGGGAAAATGAGGCATCTTTCTGGTCTCAGTGAGGCCCTGAGTCCTTTGCATTGTGTGTGTAACTATGGCTGTTTCTGGGGTACACACACCTGTTGGCACTGACTCCACCTGTCATGTGTTTCAGAAAAGACAATAACCATTGGCCTGTTCTTCTCCAATTTTGAGCGAAACCCACCCGAGAACACCTTCCTTAGACTCACCGCCATGGCAACACACTCTGAGTCCAGCCTTAGCTGCTTTGCTCAGGAAGACATTGCCATTTGTAGACCACATCTTGCCATCAAGGTAGGCACCAGTCCTCCCCTGAGTTGCCCTCATCTGCCACCACTCAGGTCCCCATTTCAGAAGGAATCCAAGCCCCTTCAGAGCAGATGACTGTGCTGCAGGATTACCAGAAAATGCTACATTTAAGAGCTCCTTCCCTTGAAAGACATAGTTTCTTCCATACCCTATTAAGGTGTAAATCTTCCAACTTCTTTAGTTAGTTAAGTAAAGGTTTCTAAAATTGGGCCCTTCCCAGTTGCTGCCTCCTACCTACAAGGATAATAGCCTATGTTTCTTTAGCACTCCATACACATGCCAGAGCGTTTTCACCTCCTCTCTCTTCTTTTTCCTTCCTTTCTTTCTTTTCTTTTTCTCTTTCTCTCTCTCTCTCTCTCTCTCTCCTTCTCTTTTCTTTCTTTCTTTACCCTGTGAGGTAGAACTGTTCCCATTATTCAGATGAAAACCACTGAGCCCTAGAGAGCAACATGCCCACGAGAATAAAAACAGGACGTTCTAGAGGCTTATGGCTCTTGGTCCAGCCCTCTTTCCATGTGTCTACCCTGGCCAAAATGAATGAGATCTGATCCCTGCCCTCTAGCACGTTATAGTTTAGTTAGGGAGACACAACATTTGGTCTTCCAGGTAAGTGCTTTAATAGATGCACAAAGTTGCTATGGAATAAGTGAAGCAAAGGGGATTAATTCCAGCTGGTGGGTTCGGGGATGACCTTAGGAAAGAGATGACATCTATGCTGGGCCTTGAAAAATGGGTACCCTTTCAGTACAGAGGTAGGGGAAGGGCACTGAGACAGAAGAAGACAACAAAGAGGTGCAATGGAAGGTAGCCTGAGGGGTGTGCTGGGGATGGGACAGTCCCTGATGGGGCTGGGATGTCACTTAGTCATGGGAAGAACAGGTAAGGTGGGAGAGGGGGGTTGGGGGCACACCGTGAAGAATGTTGAATACAATGTAAACTGAATTCCGAAGACAGTGGGAAACCCTCCAAGGGGTCTGCCTAGAGGAGAGGCGATGTCAGAAATCATCAGTGATGGACCAAGGGTGGGAATAAATGCAGGAGGCGCAGGTTGAGCGGTAGAAAACGTCAGCTGTGAAGCTTGGGTCAGCTTGGCAGAGATGAGGAAACTTACTGAGGAGGGTACAGGGGTACATGGGAGGAGAGAGTGACTGCGGCTGTACCCTTGGCATCCACACCAAGTATTGCCTCTTCCCACAGATGCCAGAGAAAGCAGAGCAGTATCAACCCCTCACAGCCTCAGTCAGCATCCAGAACTCCCTAGATGCCCCCATGGAGGACTGTGTGATCTCCATCCTGGGAAGGGGGCTCATTCACAGAGAGAGGAGCTACAGGTAAGTGATGGAAGGCTTCTAATCTTCCTGAAATGTCTCAATGGGTCAGAAAGGTGGGGCCCAAGAGACAGACTCTCTCTTTGCCATGTCCATGCAGACAGCAGATACCCCCAGAAACTGAACTAAAGGATTAGGGCTACCAAGTGGCTTCCCTCATCTTGGGACCACCATATCTGCAAGAGGATGGGAGTGAGGCAGGCTGTGTGGGCCCCTTGGGCACCCACCTGCCCTGGTTGCTGCCCTGATCTTGCAGGGAGAGCCTGGGTGTTGCTGTGAATGTAGGCGAGGGCATTAGGGCTAGGTATTGGAGAGTAATGAAGGGAGGCCAGGCTATCTTTCATTGTGGTCAGAGGGCTACGTTCCGGTAGTCACCACCACAATACACAATTTTGTTTAATTTATTCCCTTTTATTCCCATTTTCACCACCACCCTTCATATCCTTTTATTTGTACATGTAAAATGTGTACTGTTGCTTTCATGAGCCTGTATTTTTAACTTTACATATAAATTTATATTTAATTGCTTTTCTTTTCACTCAGAACTATGTTCTTTTTTTTTTTTTTTTTTTTTTTTTTTTTTTTTCTTGAGACGGAGTCTCGCTCTGTCGCCCAGGCTGGAGTGCAGTGGCCGGATCTCAGCTCACTGCAAGCTCCGCCTCCCGGGTTTACGCCATTCTCCTGCCTCAGCCTCCCGAGTAGCTGGGACTACAGGCGCCCACCACCTTGCCCGGCTAGTTTTTTGTATTTTTTAGTAGAGACGGGGTTTCACCATGTTAGCCAGGATGGTCTCTATCTCCTGACCTCGTGATCCGCCCGTCTCGGCCTCCCAAAGTGCTGGGATTACAGGCTTGAGCCACCGCTCCCGGCCAGAACTATGTTCTTAAGATTTATGCCCATACGTCTTCTGCTACAAAATATTTCATCATGTACACCCACCACTTTCTACCACTCCACTCCACAGAGATGGGCACCCAGAGTGCTTCCAACTCTCTGACACTGCAAATAATGTTGCAGTGAACATCCTCACACAAGTCTCCTTATATACTTGTTTGAAAATTTGGTGGAGTCTGGGGATATATATACACCCAGGAATAGAATTGCTGGGTCACAGGATATGATGTGGTTTGACCAGGTACTGTCAGCTTTGCAGAATGGCTGCAGGAGTCTCCACTCCCTCCAGCAGTACATGAGAGTTTCTATATTCCTACCTCTCCTTCCTTCCTGGCAATACCCAGCTATTAACATTTTCTTCCAGTCTAATAAAAATGAAGTAATATCTTACTATTATTTTAATTGCAACTCTTCATATGTTTGTTAGCCTTTTATGTCTTCCCGGTAAGTAGTTTGTCTTTATTTTGCCTATTTTTCCTTTGGTGTTTCTGCACTTCCTTCTTACTGATTTGTAGAAGTTTCCTGTATAGTCCAGGTATTAGTCCCTTGTTGGTTTTAGATGTTGCAAATATCTTCTTTCATTATGTCTACTGCATCCTTAGTTGAATAGACAGTATAAAGTTCAAGATACCTACTCCTACCATCCCTGAGGTCCCTAGCAGGTGTTTGGGTTACTGAGCTACTACCTCAGCCTCATGAAACTTAATGAGTCATTCTTGCCAAGAAATCGAGAGGAGGGACTGTCAACACTTAACCAGACTTTTGTGATCTCCCAAATCAGTTGTGGGGCAAAGCTCCCCAAAGGAAGTCTGTCACCAAAAGAAGGTTTATAGGCAGGCCAGGAGGTTGCTGACAAGATTCCAAACGCCATCTGCTGACATACTGACATCCTCGCCATAAGCCTGCTACATCCACTGTGCTTAGCAATAAGCAAGGGTTCCAAAGCTATAGCTCTTTGTATTAGTTTGTTTTCACGCTGCTAATAAAGACATACCCGACACTGGGAAGAAAATGAGGTTTAATTGGAGGTTTAACAGTTCCAAATGGCTGGGGAGGCCTCAGAATCATGGCGGGAGGCAAAAGGCACTTCTAACAGGGTGGTGGCAAGAGAAAATGAGGAAGAAGCAAAAGCGGAAACCCATGAGAAACCTATCGGATCTCATGAGACTTACTATCACGAGAATAACATGGGAAAGACCAGCCCCTGTAATTCAATTACCTTCCCCTGGGTCCCTCCTCTGAGGAATGGGTGATAGAACTCAAGTTGAGATTTGGGTGGGGACACAGCAAAATCATATCATTCCGCCCCTGGCCCCTCCAAATCTCATGTCCTCACATTTCAAAACCAATCATGCCTTCCCAACAGTTCCCCAAAGTCTTAACTCATTTCAGCATTAATCCAAAAGTCCACAATCCAAAGTCTCACTTGAGACAAGGCAAGGCCCTTCTGCCTATGAGCCTGTAAAATCAAAAGTAAGCTAGTTACTTCCTGGATACAATGGGGGTACAGGTATTGGGTAAATACAGCCATTCCAAATGGAGAAATTGACCAAAACAAAGGAGTTACAGGGCCCATGCAAGTCCAAAATCCAGCAGGGCAGTCAAATTTTAAGGCTCCAAAACGATCTCCTTTGACCCCAGGTCTCACATCCAGGTCACACTGATGCAAGAGGTGGGTTCCCATGGTCTTCGGCAGCTCTGCCCCTGTGGCTTTGCAGGGCACAGCATTCCTCCCAGTTGCTCTCATGGGCTGGCGTTGAGTGTTTGTGGCTTTTTCAGGCACACAGTGCAAGTTGTCAGTGGATCTACCATTCTGGGGTCTGGAGGATGGTGGCCCTCTTCTCACAGCTTAACTTGGCAGTGCCCCAGTAGGGACTGTGTGTGGGGGCTCTGACCCCACATTTCTCTTCTGCACTGCCTTAGCAGAGATTCTCCATAAGGGCCCCACCCTTGCAGCAAACTTTTGCCTGGGCCCCCAGCAATTTCCATAGATAATCTGAAATCTAGACAGAGGTTCCCAAACCTCAGTTCTTGACTTTTGTGCACCCACAGGCTCAACACAGCTTCCATGTGGAAGCTGCCAAGGCTTGGGGCTTCCACCCTCTGAAGCCACAGCCCAAGCTGTATGTTGGCCCCTTTCAGCCACGGCTGGAGCAGCTGGGACACAGGGCACCAAGTCCTTAGGCTGCATACAGCACAGGAACCCTGGGCCTGGCTGACTAAACCACTTTTCCTCCTGGGCCTCCGGACCTGTGATGGGAGGGGCTGCCATGAAGTTCTCTGACATGGCCTGGAGATATCTCCCCCTTGATCTTCAGGATTAACATTAGGCTCCTTACTACTTATGCAAATATCTGCAGTCAGCTTGAATTTTTCCCCAGAAAATGGGTTTTTCTTTTCTATTGCATAGTCAGGCTGCACATTTTCCAAACTTTTATGCTCTGCTTCCCTTATAAAACTGAATGCCTTTAACAGCACCCAAGCCACCTCTTGAATGCTTTGCTGCTTAGAAATTTCTTCCACCAGATACCCTAAGTCATCTTTCTCAAGTTCAAAGTTCCAAAAATCTCTAGGGCAGGGGCAAAATGCCACCAGTCTTTTTGCTAAAACATAACAAGGGTCACCTTTGCTCCAGTTCCCAATAAGTTCCTCATCTCCATCTGAGACCACCTCATCCTGGATTTTATTGTCCATATTGCTATCAGCATTTTGGGCAAAGCCATGCAACAAGTCTCTAGGAAGTTTCAAGCTTTCCCACATTTTCATCGTCTTCTGAGCCCTTCAAGCTGCTCCAATNTTCAGCCACGGCTGGAGCAGCTGGGACACAGGGCACCAAGTCCTTAGGCTGCATACAGCACAGGAACCCTGGGCCTGGCTGACTAAACCACTTTTTCCTCCTGGGCCTCCGGACCTGTGATGGGAGGGGCTGCCATGAAGTTCTCTGACATGGCCTGGAGACATCTCCCCCTTGATCTTCAGGATTAACATTAGGCTCCTTACTACTTATGCAAATATCTGCAGTCAGCTTGAATTTTTCCCCAGAAAATGGGTTTTCTTTTCTATTGCATAGTCAGGCTGCACATTTTCCAAACTTTTATGCTCTGCTTCCCTTATAAAACTGAATGCCTTTAACAGCACCCAAGTCACCTCTTGAATGCTTTGCTGCTTAGAAATTTCTTCCACCAGATACCCTAAGTCATCTTTCTCAAGTTCAAAGTTCCAAAATCTCTAGGGCAGGGGCAAAATGCCACCAGTCTTTTGCTAAAACATAACAAGGGTCACCTTTGCTCCAGTTCCCAATAAGTTCCTCATCTCCATCTGAGACCACCTCATCCTGGATTTTATTGTCCATATTGCTATCAGCATTTTGGGCAAAGCCATGCAACAAGTCTCTAGGAAGTTTCAAGCTTTCCCACATTTTCATCGTCTTCTGAGCCCTTCAAGCTGCTCCAATCTCTGCCTGTTACCCAGTTCCAAAGTCACTTCCACATTTTCAGGTATCTTTTCAGCCATGCCCCAATCTACTCATACTAATTTACTGTATTAAGTTTGTTTTCATGCTGCTGATAAAGACATACCTGAGACTGGGAAGAAAAAGACGTTTAATTGGACTTACAGTTCCACATGGCTGGGGAGGCCTCAGAATCATGGCAGGAGGCAAAAGGCACTTCCAACAAGGTGGTAGCAAGAGAAAATGAGAAAAAAGCAAAAGCAGAAACCCGTGATAAGTCCACCAGATCTCATGAGACTTATTCACTATCACGAGAATAGCACGGGAAAGACCAGCCCCCATGATTCAATTACCTCCCCCTGGGTCCCTTCCACAACTCATGGGAATTCTGGGAGATAGAATCCAAGTTGAGATTTGGGTGGGGACAGAGCCAAACCATATCATTCTTCCAAACAAACTCCAGTATGATTACCAGGAATTGAACCAGAAGGAAGTCACAGATGACAAAAGGAACAACAGATGTAGCTTGGAAGCCCTTAGGATGTATCTCTTCTCAACCATGCAGTTGCTTAGCATTGGGCGGTTCCTTTCTTCTATTCCTTTATAAACACTTCCATTTTAATAGCAAGGTACTTAGATGTTTATTTCTGCATGGTCCACCTCTTCAAGCAAGGAAGGATCAAAGTCACTGGGACCAGCAGAGCAATGAACCTGGGACAGAACTAGCACCTGCCTTTTCCTTTATTTCAGATTTGGTTCAGTGTGGCCTGAAAACACCATGTGTACCAAGTTCCAGTTCACGCCGACACATGTGGGGCTCCAGAGGCTCACTGTGGAAATGGACTGCAACATGTTCCAGAACCTAACCAACTATAAAAATGTCACCGTGGTAGCCCCTGAACTTTCAGCTTAAACTTCCAGCTCTATCACCACTCTCCTGCCAACCCTTGCTCTACAATCTAAACCAAACATGTGCTAGGAAGAGAAACTTCACGTCTCAGTGTTTGTGTTGCTATAAAGGAATACCTGAGGCTGGGTAGTTTAAAAGAAAAGAGGTTTATTTGGCTCACAGCTCTGCAGGCTGTACAAGAAACAGTGAGGGCTTCAGGATGCTTCTACTCATGCAGGAAGGTGAAGCGAGCCAACGTGAGCAGAGATCACAGGGCAAGAATGGGTGGCAGGGGGTAGGTGCCAGGTGCCAGCCTCATTTTAACAGCCAGCTCTGGGGTGGGGGAGGGACGTATAGAGCAAGAACTCACTCATTACCCCAAGGACGGAACCAATCCAGAGGGATCCAAACACCTCCCATTAGGCCCCACCTCCAACACTGGGGATCAAATTTCAACATGAGGTTTGCAGGGTTGAATATCCAAACTACATCACTTTATCAGACAAATGAGTAGTCATTCAGGATAAGCAGAAGAGTGACCAAGAACAAAATCAGATTCCCAGAAATCAATAGACAAGATGTTTATTTCTGTTACCTCAGCTAAGGCAGCCATGAAGACAAGTTGTCTTACAATAGACACTATTGGGCTGAAATGACAAAAAGAAGCCTTTGAAAAGATGCTCAGTTACCTGTACAGAGTACATTCAGATTGTTCAGGTTCAGGTTTTTCGCAACCATTTTACTGCTCATTAATACATTCGTAACTTACAGGTAAGGGAAAGGATCTAACACTTAAATCATTCTTATATTTCTGATGAAGTGGGATATTATCCCAAAATGGAATTTTTAGGTAATCTCAAAATTATATTGATGAAGCTGGGCTCGGTGGCTCACACCTGTAATCCAGCACTTTGGGAGGCTGACGTGGGCAGATCACCTGAGGTTAGGAGTTCGAGACCAGCCTGGCCAACATGGTGAAACCCCATCTCTACTAAAAACACAAAAATTAGCTGGGCATGGTGGTGTGCATCTGTAGTCCCAGCTACTTGGGAGGCTGAAGCCAGAGAATCGCTTGAGAACCTGGGAGACGGAGGTTGCAGTGAGCTGAGATTGTGCCACTGCACTCCAGCTTGGGGGACAGAGTGAGACTCCATCTCAAAAAAAAAAAAAAATTTACATTGATCAGTGCTTTCCCTGATCATTATCCTTAAAGATCCAAACATGACTGAACAATGTTATACAATATAGGACCTGAAAGAAAAATTCAGTAGATAGGTCTTTATATTAGCGTTCTACATTCATTAAGTATCCCACAATTAAAGTCTGATGTTAATAACATGAATTTGGTCCAGCAGAGAAATATAAAAGTATATAAAACATAGGCTCTATATGAAAGGATAAAAGAACTAGTCTCCTGTTGTACAAAGTTATTGTATGTTATTTTGTTGCCTTGGCACTCTATCAGTCTGATTCTAGTTCCTTCCCTTTATGACACTTGTTAACAGTACAAAATGGCACTTCAAAACAGTCAATTAAAACTCATTTGGCTTAAAGAATTTCAACCCCAAGTATACATTAGTCACTTAAAGAATGACTGCTGTTGCTGATTATACCTAAAGAGGGCAGAAAGGCATATGTGATGAATTACACCTACAGAAGGAAGACGATGGGCATGAGAGGTGGCGGAGACCTGCAGGACATGCATAAGGCCCTATTCAGCTCACCAGAACATACATCATTACAGGTTTACGCTGCTTTCCAATATGCAGTCTTCTAGACCGATGCAAAAGTACAATTAAGTGGTGATGGTTTTGCAAAGGGATGAACTGAAAAGGCCCTTAAAATTACATAAAATCTCTAATACACTAAAAAATTTTAATTTATAAAAATTTGGTATTTACATTTGGGGACACACATAACAGACGACAACACAAGTAGGTATAAAGAAAATAAATCTGTTCAATAAGGTGGGCAAACGTAACAAATGAGCTCAATGCCAATATATTTGTGAGACAGGGAGTAATCTGGGATAATATTCAGAAGGACTTGCTGATAATAATATATAACATGGTGAAATACTAAGATGAATTTTGGAGTAATCTTTTATAAATAAAGTGTTTTTGTTCTAAATATACTTCTGATCAGAATCAGATTTTTAAACCTACAAACCCAATGAAAGCAATGTTCTAGTCTCAATCCACTGTATTTCTGGTAAAAAAAAAAAAAGAAAGACACTTTTGAAGGGCACTCCTTTAATCACTGGCCAGTTAGCATTTTATTGAGACCATCAACATCTTTACAATGAAAACAACATACTTTACTGTAAAAAGAGAATAAGGCAGCTTTCCTAGGAATCTCTGAGAAATGACTCAAGAATGAGAAATCATGCAATTATTTTTCATATATAGCACAGAAAAATATATTATATGCATATGGTTTATAAATAGGTGCCAACCTGGCCTAACCAACAATCTTTGGTAATAGTGTCTCTTGTTAAATATAGACAGGCACTCACTTTCAATCCAGCAAGCATTCTAGCTCCATTTTAAAAGCAGACATCAGAGCCTGACCATGATGGTGAGAGGGGGAGAAGAGAGTACAAACGAGCCTGAAAAGTCATAATTCAAGTTCACTCTGAGTGAGCTCCTTGATTCTATTCATGCAATGATCAATGGCATTAATAAGTAAAGGGATCCAACTATCTTCCGGCTGAGGGGTCACATGACTTGCTCTGAGAATAGAATAGGAAAGAAACAAGTTAAACTTATTAGGGCATCAAGGGAAAACCTACCCTCAGGAGGGAGCACAGGGAAAACTAAAATTTTTTTAAAGGGAAGCTTCTTTGCAGAATCTCAGCTGCCCCACAACTGAAGTTGAAAGAAAATCCCACACCCACCCTTTCCCACTCCTTGAAATGGGGGCTAGGGAGTTGAGAATGTCTGGACAGGAGTTCCGTTTTACTCTCAAAAAGCTATCTGAGAAGTCTTCGTACTTACTTTGTAATTTCAAGTGCCTTCTTTAAAACAGATACGAGTTTTGCAGACTAGAAAAGAAACACAGAAGTTATTCACCCTGAGCCCTACTATAAAAAGGTGAGCTCAAATATTTTAAAAAACCCAAGTAATAAAAAAATTATTTAGAAAAAGAATCTGAAGGAAGTATGCAAAACTTAAAAATGCTGATTAGGTTAGGGTGGCAGGAATACGAGTTCTTTTCATTTAGCAAGATCTTGTTAATACCATTGCTATAACATTTTAATACATTTTTTAAATCTAAAATATTTTCAATTTTAAAAGGACAGAAAAGGAAAATGTAACCTGAATTGGTCCCAAATGCTGATAGCTCAAAATATAAAGCAGAAATGACTAAGGCTCCTTTAAAAAAAAAAAAAAAACGCATAAAGAATTTTAAGAACACCAATATAAGGATAACATGGAGATGTTTAAAAATATCAATACATATAAGATGCATATGCAGTACACATTTTAAAATTGCTAGAGCAGATACTATGTTTGGGATAGCTGACTAGGCATATTGCTAAAAACATTTGTTTCCTAGGAAGTCAATTTTTTAAAAGTTAATGCCAAAAAAAGTTAACACCCAAAAGGATCCTATTCTACTTCAAGGTGTTTGTACATCATGAAGACACTTCTGATGAATCTAATTTCCATTATTCAATTTATCAGTTATTACTAGAATTGATACATTTGATTGTAAAATATAAGCTATTTGGCAGTTTTACTGCTCTTTCCAATAACATTAGAGAGAACAGAAGTCTCTCTAGCAAAGGGCACAGCACAGAACTTCAAAGAATACAATAAAATCAGATTTTTATAAGAAACTTGACTCTCCATGGTTAAATCACACTGTTTGTATTAGAACAGAGTATGTTTCTGGAACACTTATTTCTGCCTCAACTAGAAATTAGAAACTTGTGACCTCAGCCAGCTACTTCATGAACAGCTAGAGTTCAATCTAATTGCTGCTTAGTCTAGAAATTAGAAACTTGTGACTTCAGGCTGAGAAGTTCCTAAATTACTCTGTAATTAAGACTTTCTTTTCAAAGAAGCATTTTCTATTTTTTTTTTGAGACAGAGTCTTGCTCTGTTGCCCAGGCTGGAGTGCAGTAGCGCGATCTCGACTCACTGCAACTTCCACTTCCCGGGTTCAAGTGATTCTCTTGCCTCAGCCTCCCGAGTTAGCTGGGATTATAGGCGCATGATGCCTGGCTAATTTTTGTATTCTCTTTTTTTTTTTTTTGAGATGGAGTCTCGCTCTGTAGCCCAGGCTGGAGTGCAGTGGCGTGATCTCGGCTCACTATAATCTCCGCCTCACGGGTTCACGCCATTCTCCTGCCTCAGCCTCCCGAGCAGCTGGGACTACAGGCGCCTGCCACCACGCCTGGCTGATTTTTGTATTTTTAGTAGAGACGGGGTTTCACTGTGTTAGCCAGGATGGTCTCAATATCCTGACCTCGTGATCCGCCCACCTCGGCCTCCTAGAGTGCTGGGATTATAGGCGTGAGCCACCGCGCCTGGCCTTGTATTCTTAGTAGAGACAAGGTTTTGCCATGTTGGCCAGGCTGGTCTCAACTCCTGACCTCAGGTGATCCGACAGTCTCAGCCTCCCAGAGTGCTGGGATTACAGGTGTGAGCCACCACACCCAGCCTTAAAGCAGCATTTTCTAAGGCCTTTGGGCTTTTCTAAACGATTACCCAGGTGATTATGGAAGAGAGAACTATCAAAGCTCATGGCTATTATAATTCAACTTCAGCAAATATTTATCAACCCCAAACACATGCAAGAACTGTGACATTACTGTTGTACTTGCATCCAAATGTGACAAATAAATATGTACCCTATAGCTTAGAGGAAATACTAGTGATTAGTGAAGTTCCACCCATTAGGTCTGTAGCTATTCCCTCAAAGCCAGTACTTACATTGATTCGCACGGTCAGGTGACACATAGGTGGATATATGCTCAGAGCCAAATCATCCACACTAAGAGCAGAAAACAAAAGTAATCATTAACAAAAAAAGAAACGCAGCCAGGTTGTTTCTAGTACACAACTATGGATGTCAACAGTAAGAAACTGTCGCAGAAATGCCTGTCAGTTTTTAAAATTGGGCAACTGGGCAACCAATACAGAATGAGTTCAACCAGTCTTTATTGAAACACGCATACCCCATTTCACTAGGAAGTTGGGGGGAAAATTCCCTTAGTTCATAGTAGGGTGCATGATCAATTCAGTCAAAAATGTGAGGATATGAAAACATCAGTTTAATAACTAATATAGGCAGGCAGGTCATCAATGGAAGCTAAAATTAGAGTAAAATATAACTTTACTAAAGCAAGCATCACTTTAAGTGATCAAATTTACTACCACCAATAATGAGGCAAACCAACACCATGTGCCTCCCTAATATGATAAAGTGAGATGTATAAAACACTCAATTATATGATATTCTTGCAAAAATGAGAACCATCACATGAATCCAGGTTGTTGGATATTTTATGAGACAACTGACCTGGTTTCTTTTTAAAATGTTGATTTTTTTAAAAAAGATTACAAAGGAACTGTTCTAGATTCAAGAGACTAAAGAGATGACAATTAAACGCAATGTGGGACCTTGACAGAACCCTGAATTTATATGACATTTTAGATAGAGACAATTGGAGAAATCTGAATATTAGATAATATTATTATATTCAATGTCAAATTTCTTGGATGTGATAATCCACATCTTGGATGTGGAGGAGGACTAAGAGCATTTCAGGAGATACATACTGAAGTATTTAGGGGTGAAATGTCATTGCTGTCTGCAATTTACTCTCAAAACATTCTGGAATAAATATGAAACATCTGTCTGAGAAATAAACCAATATAGGAAAAAAATGTGAATAGGCGAATCTAATAGAAGGATGTAGGAGTGTTCACCGAAGGTACTTTTTAAACTTTCCTATAGGTATGAAAAATTTCAAAATATAAAAAATCCGGAAAACCTTGTTTTCCCAGTTTTTTCCCAGTACAAATTGAGATCAGAAAGCTGCTGCTCAGATGTTTCAAGTGGAGATCATGCTTACCTAGGGCTGATTTCATCAGAAATATCCACAATGTCGTCCAGCTGTGCCACCTGATCCTTCTTCCCATTCTCTGCCACTAAGATCCGAATTTTCTTCAGGCAGGCTTTGGATGCTCTCACCAGTGCAAGGCAGGGGATTATGAGCTCTTGATCATCCTCTGACCAATACAAGTCCTGATTGCTTGGAAACCCCAACACATCATCCTCATCATTGTGGTTGTCAGAGTTGTTCTCGTCAGTATCATTCAAGAGGCCAGAGTAAGGGTCGCATTCTTCCACAGCCTAAGACATACCATGATGTATGTGAATGCAAAAAAAAAAAAAAAAAAGGCCTATTACACTTTTACCACCGTGCCTTAGTTGTCCAAAAACCTTAGCTAGGCCGGGCGCGGTGGCTCACGCCTGTAATCCCAGCACTTTGGGAGGCCAAGGTGGGCGGATCACGAGGTCAGGAGATTGAGACCATCCTGGCTAACACGGTGAAACCCCGTCCCTACTAAAATACAAAATTAGCCGGGCATGGTGGCGGGCACCTGTAGTCCCAGCTGCTCGGGAGGCTGAGGCAGGAGAATGGCATGAACCCAGGAAGCGGAGCTTGCAGTGAGCCGAGATCGCACCACGGCATTCCAGCCTGGGCGACAGAGCAATACTCCATCTAAAAAAAAAAAAAAATACCTTAGCCATCCACTTCACTAACGGCTGCAGAGTAGAATCATTTCATAAAACCTGTTTCTCGTTCTCCTTGTCCAGTAAGGGAACGGAGAGGAGTGGTAGTAAATCACATACTAACAAGGAGTGGGAGATGGAAGACAGAGGACAGTAGTGAGAAGGGGACCTATCTGGCAATGCTCAGGAAATCTCTCTTTATAATTAATTCTCATCTACTAGTCAAGGAGTTGCCTTCCAATGATGGAGGTCCCCTCACCTGCTCCATTTCTTCATGTGCATCCTTCACAAAATCCACATTCTTGGTCAGCATCCAAAGAGCTGCAGCTTTGTTATCTATGAGTGAAAAATCAGAAGCACTAGAATTAGAAGAAAACCCCAAGAATTTTCTTAAGGCTGCAAGGAACAACCACATTGTTCCTATTGAAGGGAGTACCAAGGACGGTTGACAAGGGTGGTGGTTTAATAAAAAATTCTTCTCACTACATCCCCTGGTATCTAGACAGGGGTTTAAAAAGCTTGTATTTTATTCACCACAAGAAGAAATAAAATGGTCACATGATGTTTACCATCATGGTCCTCTTGGACAACCACCATTTTGGCTTAGCTGTCTCTACCTCATAACTGCTTTGGTGTGCTCCATAATACTACTCTTGGGGTAGGACTAGGAAAACAAACCATATTTGTTCAACAAGAGACAGAGCCACAGCAAAGGGGAGTGGAATTTAGAAGTATGAGAACTAGAGAATGACAAAAAGTACTAATACCTACCTATTAATTTTGATAATAAAATATATATATTTCACCAGACTGTGTATATAAATTCAAATACATACATGTCACAAAGCTGGAAGCTAAACATGAGAGGT
The DNA here is from genome assembly GCF_001698545.2 of Rhinopithecus bieti. Lineage (NCBI taxonomy): Eukaryota > Metazoa > Chordata > Mammalia > Primates > Cercopithecidae > Rhinopithecus > Rhinopithecus bieti. The sequence continues at coordinate 368,177 of NW_016803120.1, forward strand.
CTCTCTGCTTTGGGCAGCAGACACGGCCCACTTCCCACCTTCACTCACCTCTTGGCATCTGAGGCATCTGCTGGCATGCAACCCAGACACTGTTGTAGGAAATAAGGTCATTGTTCTCAGGGCTGGGGAAAGAAATCAGTAAGGATAAATTAATACCCTAGGTTCCTGTCTCCTAAAAAGCTCCTTCCTGCTGGTCATTACTCTCAGCTGTCAGTAACTTTGCTGTTAAAATGAGTTTTTCCCCTCTTAGGCAAGGAACCCCAATAACTGATAGCCTAAACTGTGGCATCACTACCTCTGAGTTGGAGTGATGGAAAGCACTTCCATGAGCTGAGCCATGCCATCCACGATGTCCAGGGTGGCGCCCCGTACCAGCTTTCGCAGGGTGATCCCTGTGGCCAAACCCAAAGAATAAGCAGCCTGGTGCTCTTTTCAGAAGCACCATCTGCTTTCCTGAGTCTAAGCATTACAGAACTGTAAGGTAATGTACACCCACATGCTTTAACCTACATGCTAACACAAAACTCAGGTCTTACTTATATCCCCATGGCATTTTCTTGCCCCTCCTGCCATTCCTTAGTGTTTTCTTTAAAAGAGATCTGGAACAAAATCTTTCTGTGACACCATGTATTCATTCGTTAAAGACCGTGATCTCTTAACAACTGTAGATGAAACACTTGAAGTTTAAGCCACTTGAGTAACCCTGAAGATCCATGACATGTATTCAGTTATAATTTTGGCATGATTATAATCAATGCATGATTCTACAGGCAGGGCTGGAGGCCATTTAACCTATGAAGATGTTCAGAAATAGGGTGAGATATAATATGGGTGGAGGAAAGTAAGGATGGCCTGAGCCTGCATATGGGGCTGAGAGCCAGCCAGCATCTGTGGTGTTAAAACGGGTTGAAGAGGGAGAAGCCTGTGAGAATTAAAAGCCTTACAAGTCAGGCAAGGTAGGGGAGATGGGAAGTCATAGGAACAAAGCATCTGTATCTTAGAATAATGGCTTGATTATTTAAGTCACTTACATTACAAAATTATCCTTGACTGTATTTTATGGGAGAAAGTTATATGTTCAAGTCGGGTAAAGGTAAAAGTCACAGGACATAATCCACAATATTAGCAAAGATCTACACGAGAAATGCAACACTTATGTGGCTTACCCTGATCCTTTGGAAGCAAATAGTACACTGCAATAAATGCCTTGATGGCAGCATGGACTTGTTCACAGAACTTCTGGGTTTCCTATGAAAAAGGAAACAGATTAGATCAAAGTGGTCAACCCTTCTACTGTGGAATACAGCAGATATTTCTTTTCTTTTTCTTTCTTTTGAGACAGAGTCTCGCTCTGTCACCCAGGCTGGAGTGCAATGGCACAGTCTCAACTCACTGCAACCTCCACCTCCCAGGTTCAAGCAATTCTCCTGCCTCAGTCTCCCAAATAGCTGGGATTACAGGCACCCACCACCACCCCCGGTTAATTTTTTGCATTTTTAGTAGAGATGGGGTTTTGCCATGTTGGCCACACCGGTCTTGAACTCCTGACCTCAGGCAATCCACCTCCCTCGGCCCCTCAAAGTGCTGAGATTACAGGTGTAAGCCACTGCACCCAGCCTAAGGCAGATATTTCTACAGCATCATCAAACATTTTCTGAAGCCCTGGTATGAAGGTAGGCCTTCTGCTATACTCACCACATACCAGAGAGGATTTAGCTATATAGTAGACACTGGGCTGACAACTCAATAAACCATTAAGAAACAGCAGGAAAAAACTTATTCCTGATACACTGTATCCCAAGATATTCATGATATCTTAGACCAGGAGTTGGCAAACTGTGGTCCTCAGGCCAACTCAGGCCCCACTGCCTGTTTTTGTAAATAAAGTATATTGGGACACAGTCATACTCATTGGTTTAAATGTCTGTAGTTGTGTCTGCTCTACAAGGGCAGAGTTGGGTAGTTGGCTACAAAATCTAAAATATTTACTAACTGGCCCTTTACAGAAAAGAGAGGGAGAGAGAGAGACAGACAGACAGACCGACTGACAGACCATGGTTATTAGATCACTAACCAGGTCTCTCTCTCTTAACAGAATCACAATATGTAACTAAAGGTAACTAGCATGGACTCAACAATGCTCCATGTTAACTATTTTCCTTCTAGGTGGTCACTGGCTTTCTCATCTTCCTTGTCCTCAATTGACTTAAATTCTAAGTCAATACTATATAAATGTGGTCCAGGTTGGAGCCAGTCTACAAACTGTTTGTGACCAGTCAGGGATGAGATAAGGACAGTGACTGAGAGTGTTTAGAAACTTTTATGGCAATTTGACATTTATTCAACATCCAAGCACATAATTTTATTAAAGTATCATTCCATACAGACTGGAATTTAAAAAAACAAAAAAAAAACTACCCATCTTTTAGTAGGACTAAAGTGGTGAGATCTCAAGAAGGCAATGATGACTCATGTGTATGTGTGTGTACATACACACATATATACATATACATATTTATTTGAATATATGTATATACTTGAATATTTGTATGTATTTCAAATAAATCCAAATTCTAATTTTTCATCTATGAGTGAAACTACTGTCCTGAGCATGTATAGAAAATCAGTTCTACGCTGCCTCCTTGTGGTATCTTACTTGCAGTGAGTTTTAGCAGCAAGTCCTAAGTGTATTTGAAAGAAAGGGGTTAGCAGATAAGAAAAATAAGATAATATTAATTACTCTTTTTGAAATAGTCTATCTTCCACGAATCTTTTAAAGTGCTCTCATACAATTCATCTCTTGTTTCCTCGTCACAAATCTCAAAGGTAGGCCAGGCACGGTGGCTCACGCCTGTAATCCCTACACTTTGGGAGGTCAAGGTAGGCGGATCACTTGAGGTCAGGAGTTCGAGACTAGCCTGCCCAACATGGTGAAACCCCGTCTCAACTAAAAATACAAAAATTAGCCGGGCATGGTGGCGGGTGCCTGTAATTCCAGCTACTCGAGAGGCTGAGGCAGGAGAACTGCTTGAACCCGGTAGGCAGAGGATGCAGTGAGCCGAGACTGCCACCGCACTTCAGCCTGAGTGACAGAGTGAGACTCTGTCTCAAACAAACAAACAAAAAAACTCAAAGGTATGTGAGGAGGAGAAAGTCTATCACTGTAGGTACATGCAGCAGAAGATACCTATATTCTTTCCAAACACCTGTATATGTAGACTGAGAAACTAAAACTATTAACTATGAAAATCAAATAAGGCAATGAATATGCCATTTTAAAAGAATCTTACTCCCATATTAAGGATACATAGCTCTAGAAAAACTAAGCATAGAGCATACGTGGTCACAGCCAACATGTTTACTTTCATTAGTTTAATAATAAAGGAATATTTAAAACGCATAAATTCTTTGTTCTAGCAATTCCACTTCCGGGAATTTTTTCTACTGATATACATACATACACAGAATTAGGTAATTCATCACGACATTGTTTGCAGTAACTCTAAGTTGGAAACAGCTTAAATGTCCACATAGAGTATGGTTAAATTATGTTTATATCTAGTCTATTGAATACCATGCAGTCATTACAAAGAACGGAACAACTTTATAGTAACTGCTAAGAGTTGATTTCTAAGCTCCATTGTTAATTTATTTAAAGGAAGATCTAGAACAGTGTTTATGGTATCTTATCATTTGTGTAAAAAGAAGCTGACACATACAAGATAAATGTTTATGAATGTATATATGCACAGAATATATGTGGAATAATGCAAAAGGAACTGGGGGAGACAAAATGAGAAAGTGGATGGAACGATAAACTTAACACACTTTGATATCTTCTGAATTTTATACTATCTGCGTGTTACTGATTAAATATAAAAAATAATATAAAAAGGGTATTATGTAGTATAACAGAATAGGTGTAGCTTAGATATCAGATAGACCTTGATTTAAATTCTAGCTCCCCTGCTTTTTTAAAAAAATCTTAACCTGAGCTTCTGAGCCTGCTTGCTCATCTGTCAGATGGCCAACAAGTATGTGAAAACACCCAGCAAATAAAAAGTGCTTAAAAAATTATCAGAAAAGAAACAATCAGGGTGAACTTCAGATTGAACCAATATTTATAAGACCTGCCTACTCCGCGCCAGGAACTGCACTTGGCAAATCGGTCTTCACAACAATCCTGTGAAGTAAAAAACGGTAACCTCATTGGACAAATGAAGAAAATAAATCTCCTGGCATGCGTGTAAAAGGTGGAAAGAAAATTAGAGGATTCCTAAGGTGTAACTCGGCAGCCCAAGGATTCCAGGAAAGTGAAGCCCACCTGTGGAGACGGCAGTGGAAGCTGAGAGAAGACTGTGGTCAGAGTCGTGGCTTCCCTTGACACTGTCACAGCTGCCTCATCTGGGGGGTGGCCGAAGAGAAGGCAGGTGCCAATACATTAGTGCCGCACGGACTTGGAAGATACGCGTTCCCTTACCGACCAAGACTTCTCAAAAACACCTCCCGAATGTCGATGTTAGAATTCTAGTTCACCCTCTCAGGTGCTGAGGTGGGTAAGGTATCTCACAGAAAGGATGCAGCGGGGGAGGGCAGTCCCCTCCCTGGGGGAGAGCGAGAGGGAAAGGGGTCGGGACGCTGGAGGAACTGAGGCAAGCGGAGCCCGGACAGGAGGCGCACTCACTGAGTCTTCTCCAGAACATCTCTCGATTAAACTCCTCGGTGGTCTCCTGGGCTTCGCCGACTTGTGGGTGTGGCGTGTGGGGGCCGAATGGTGGCGAATGGAAAAGCTGAGGTAAGCGGAGCTACCTCCCTCGCCCGAGCCCGGCTCCCCGCCGCCGCCCCAGCCCGGCCTCTCCCCGATCCCGGCCTCTCCCCGAGCCCGCCCCTGCCGTGGCGCGTTCCAACTCCCGTCAGCTCACCCCGCACTCGAGGCAGGAGCAACCGCAGCTCCTCCGCCAAGTGCCGGAGCTGCTGCAAAGGTGGAGCCAGGGTGGGGGCTGCGGCTGCAGGTGCAGTTGCGCTCGCCATCTCAGTCGCTTGCCGAAGGCCGCAAACACAGGACTCCGCCGCCACTGCCGGAGCCGCACTGCGACAGCCGCTCCACTTCCGGGCCACAGCGTCAATGGCTCGTTTCCGGCAACAAGCCGTCCAGCCCCACCCCAGAGGCCCGGCCCCGCCCCCAGAGGTCCAGCACCACCCATCCCATTATGAGAGACCAGGCCTGGCCCCGCCTCCTCCAGCTCCGCCCTGTCCCCAGAGGTCCAGCACCAACCATCCCAGAGGCCAGGACAGGCCACGCCTTCTCTCGCCCCTTAAGCGAGGCCACACGCGCAAGGCTCAGGCTCATGGTCTTTCTTATTCATCATTCATTCATTTATTTGATTAATTGAAAACACTTCCGACTAAGGAAGCAGAGAGCCCACAATCCTGTGGGAAAACAGGCCTGGGTACTAATATCTCAGCCGTGGTCAGGGTCGGGCCCAGATCCTCAAAGGTTCCCTGCCACTGAAATTGCACCTTTGACAGCTGCTGAATTCCAAGCACAGCGGTAGGTGCTTTACATGGGGTAACCCCTAAAAAACACACTGGGCCTCAGACACTCCCGTACACACACCCAACCCCTACCCTGTGGGTGTCCTAGATAAGGGTTTTCTCTTCACAAAGATAAATCAACTCTTTGCCTCCTTGAGGAGGACAGGAATAAAGGCATTATTTTTGAGACTTTTCTGCAGTCCATTCTGCAGGTATCAGTAGTGGGTAATGCCTTCAACACCCAGGAGTCCAAACGAGAAGCAGCTCCCTAAAGCTCACGCACCAATACTGGCCCTCCACCTGCTACTGGTGTAGAGGCCTGGGATACAGACACAGAGGCTGGGCTTCTGCCCAGCTGCTAGTGGTGAGACATGGCCTTCAGGGGCTCAGGTGGCTTTTTAACTGCACCATGAAGATTCCAAGCTTGGCGGAGTTCAGTGTCCACACACAACGAATGAGAACAGGTGTCAGCAGTGTCAACCAGGTCCGCAAAGGGGAGAATAAAAAAGCTAGGGTGCCATATGTCGCATAAAGAAAGTAGCAGGAATAAACCTGCCAGATGTACAGCAGTAGCATAAGTAGGTGAACAGGCATAATTTTCAAGTATTTTCTTTGATGGAGATGAGACCTGAAGTTGTGACCAAAGCACCGCTGCAGCAAGCTCCAACACATGTAAGCCATCAAGGGGATGTTAAAAAACGCCAGCTGGAAAAGAACAGAGCCATAGCTTACTCCCAAGTCCTTGGAAGAGTTTGGTCTTAATAATGCATCATTAGTGGATCCTAAGAATATGCTGCTTTCTGTCTTGGGGTTAGCTAATTTACTTCAAGCACAGTTGCTTATAACACAACAGCTGACTTGTGGCTAGTTGTGTATTTGCCCACGTTCTTTTATTCATCTTAGAGGCGGGTATCATTTAATTTATGTTGAAGTCCCAACTTGCAGTACAGTATCATATACACAGTTAATACCCAGTGATGTTAAGCTGGAATTGAACTGAGTAAATGTATACACACACATACAACAACCCCTCTTTTTTGGTGGAGTGAGGGGAGGGCTTCGCTGTCAGTATTTTTTTTATCTCCATTTTTGTTTGAGGTAGCGTGATTAAGTACTGGAATATAAATTAGAAGATCTAAATTATAATCCAAGTTGAGCAGCTTTATGATTCATTCATTTAACAAATATTTATTGAGCACCCGTTATGTGGCATGCATGAGCTAGGCTCCAAGTTAGGGACACAATGGCAAACAAGTTAGAAAAGGTCTGTCATAGAGCTAACATTCTAACAGGGAAAAGACAATGACCAAAAAAAAAAACAAAAACAAAAAATATAATTACAGATTGTGATTAGTTCAATGAAGGAAAGAACTGGGTCATAAGAAGATAATGAGGAGAAAGGCTCTCAGAGGCCAGGACAGGAATAAATCAGCGGAGGGAAGTGCATTCCAGGCAGAAGGAACAAATGAAAAGCCCAGAGATGGGAGAGGTCTTGGCCTCTTTAAGGAAGTGCATGCAGAGCATAAGCCAGGTGGAAATTGGGGCAGTTGGCAGGACCCAGATCACTGCTCTGCTTCAAAGCATTTCAAGCTGAAAAGTAAGTGAGCTGATTGTAAAGTTTTTAAAAGAGCACACTGGATGCTCAGTATTAAACTGAGAGCAAGCAGGCAAGAATATCAGGGAGAAGATCCAGGCAAGAAATAATTACAATTTAGATTAGGGTAACAGAAATAGAGAGAAGTGGATGGATTCAAGATATGCACTGGAAGCAGATCAAATAAGGTAGAGCTTGCTGGTGAAATAGATACAGGGTACAAAGGAAAGGGAATAATTGAGGATACATCTTGGAGAAATCAGATGAATGGTGGAGTCATTTATTAAAACTGGAAAAACAGAGGAACAGGTTTGGGGTAGAAATAATGTTCCTATTAGAGAGATATCATATGAAGTTGAGATGCCTGTTAGACATCTGTGGCCATTGGATATAGAGGCACTTGAAGTGCAGAGAAGAGGTCGAGATCAGAGATACAGATTTGGGAGTCATGGGTCTGGATGATACATAAAATCCATTATTAGTGTACTATTTATTAGAATATGAATGTAAACATTTACAAAGGAAAAAACCCTGCCTTTTGGTAAGGCTCAGGATTCATTTGGTATGAGAGAGTTCCTTGGAGACAGCCTCCATCTACATAATAGAAAACTGAAATGAGGCTGGGCACAGTGGCTCACGCCTGTAATCCCAGCACTTTGGGAGGCCGACACGGGCGGATCACCTGAGGTCAGGAGTTAGAGGCCAGCCTGGCCAACATGGTGAAACCCCACCTCTACTAAAAATGCAAAAATTAACCGGGCATGGTGGCACATGCCTGTAATCCCAGCTACACAGGAGGCTGAGGCAAGAAAAGCACTGGAACCCAAGAGGCGGAGGCTGCAGTGAGCCGAGATTGCACCACTGTGCTCCAGCCTGGGCAACAGCGCAATGCTGTCTCGGGGAACAAAAAATGTATTTTACATGTTTACGTGAGAGTGGTAGAAGGAGTTTAGGAAGCACTTTAAAAGCAAATGAAGCTTTTATTAAAGACTCCCCTGCAAGTAAAGTAGGAAAGATGATCTATGGTACTTAATTTTGGATTTTGGATTTAATTCATAACTGTTATGCAATTAGTCCGACAAGGCCAAGATGTTCTTAAATTGCCTTTCTGACTTCTTACCTGGAGAATTCCAATTATAAATGTTATGCTGCCTTGTAGGAAATGTCCATTAACAAATATCCCAAAGGAAAAGCAGCAACCCAATTTGCCATCAATGATTTCACCAAAAAACCATGGACCTAAAAGAGGCAATGGACAAAAAAGGAGATTAAATAACTATAACTCTGATTACATATATCATGAGATGCATTTATAGGAATAATGCAAATATATGAGACTAGCCATCTATAAGTATTTTATTTCATAGCCTTTCCTCTTTGTTAATCTCTATGTTGTATTCGATATCCTCGCTAACCAACTATTTGCTCCTTTACTCCATATTTTTTGGATTATGAAATTTCTTAGTAGACACTATACCTGGAACAGATATGTGTCTTATAGAGTCTAGAAACAAAAAAAAGCACACTCACATTTTTGAAAATTCCGTTACAATAATAACCTCGGCCGGGCGCGGTGGCTCAAGCCTGTAATCCCAGCACTTTGGGAGGCCGAGACGGGCGGATCACAAGGTCAGGAGATCGAGACCATCCTGGCTAACCCGGTGAAACCCCGTCTCTACTAAAAAAATATAAAAAACTAGCCGGGCGAGGTGGCGGGCGCTTGTAGTCCCAGCTACTCGGGAGGCTGAGGCAGGAGAATGGCGTAAACCCGGGAGGCGGAGCTTGCAGTGAGCTGAGATCCGGCCACTGCACTCCAGCCTGGGCGACAGAGCGAGACTCCGTCTCAA
>NW_016803120.1:379629-384114 GCF_001698545.2 Rhinopithecus bieti
TTGAGACGGAGTCTTGCTCTGCCGCCCAGGCTGGAGTGCAGTGGCCGGCTCTCAGCTCACTGCAAGCTCCGCCTCCCGGGTTCACGCCATTCTCCTCTCTCAGCCTCCCGAGTAGCTGGGACTACAGGCGCCCGCCTCGTCGCCCGGCTAGTTTTTTGTATTTTTTAGTAGAGACGGGGTTTCACCGTATTAGCCAGGATGGTCTGGATATCCTGACCTCATGATCCACCCGTCTCGGCCTTCCAAAGTGCTGGGATTACAGGCTTGAGCCACCGCGCCCGGCCGACACCACTTTAAATTCAGAATTTGGCAGGAATCCTGGTGAGACAGTTCACTTAGAATTGCAGAAGGCAGAGTTCGAAGAAATGGTATAGTTGTGAGACATTTTATTTATATCATAAGATATATAATTGTTATATTTATATATATCACAATATATCAAACTCATATATATGCACATATATGTACATATACATACATATATAGGCACATATATGTACATATACATACATATATAGATATATATAATAACTGAAAACAATGGACACACCTACAGAGCAGCATACTATTTTATCTTGTCTTTTTTTGTTTTCTTCCTTTTTGTGGATAACGGGGTCTCGCTATATTGCCCAGGCAGGTCTCGAACTCTTGGGCTCAAGCTATCCTCCTGCCTCTGCCTCCCTGAGAGCTAGGTTCGAAAGACAGTGGTTTGTTCAAAGGATGATCAAGTCTCTGCTTTCTATGGAATTTAGTGTCCAAATATACAAACTTCAAAAAGGTGTATCAAAGTATTTCAAAAGTAAATTAAAAGAAATATCAAAATATCTTCATTCTAATCATAGATATGAATATCTGTCCAAATATACTCCTTTCTCGTACATTATACAGTTAACTCATAGCTAACCTCTTACTCCAATTGAAAGGTTTCCCTAAACTTTCCAAATTAGCATGCTTTTAAAATACAGTGACAAAAAGCCGAAGTGTAAGGGCTTGACTCAGAGAAGCTCCATTCTGTAGCCACAGTCTACAGTACCACGGATCCTCAGCCCCAGCCAGCCATGTCACTCATGCATGTGGCTGATCATAAACCAGTCAGCTGAGGACTATGAAAGGAAGCTCAGTGTACACTAAGCAACACTACTGGTAAAAAATAGTTAAAGGACTAGTCCCAGTGAAAGACAGTCCAATGTAAGTTAAATAAGTCATGTCTTTGCTAAAAGACCAGCACATTCATTTTATACTTATAACCTTGCTCAGCCTAACACTTAATTTTATGCCAAGCCTAATAATGCATGACCTTTCCTACTTTGTGTGTTATTCTCTCAGCTTCTTTTTTGTTCTAGTCTGTACTTCTCAAAGTATTAGCCTACATATTCAGATAGAATAATAATTATTTATTATTTTAAGAAATCCTTTAGCCTTAGAGGCAGCTATTCTTTAAATTTTAAGTAATTATTCTCCATTTTGGCTGCACATTGGAATAACCTAGGGGAACTTTTAGAAAATACTCATGCTTATATCTCACCCTCCAGAGATTCTGATTTAATTTTCCTGGGGTAGAGGGAGATCTTAGGCAGCAACTCAGTGATTTTAAGCAGTCAGGATTGAGAAACACTGCTTTCGACAGAGCCGTGCTTCTCAGTCTTCACTGTACATTGGAATCATCCGGGGAGCTTTAAAAGGGACTGATGCTTAGGTCCCACCCTGGAGATTCTGATGTAATTGGTATAGAATGCTGTTGTAGGTACTGAAATTTCAGAAGTTCCCCCAGCGGATTCTAAGGTACAACCAAAGTTGAAAAGTCTTATTTAGAGGAAAGAACTGACCTGGGGTCAGAAGCCTTGGGTTTGGAGTCTCTCCTCTATCTCTCATTAGTTATGAAACCTTGGACAATTTACATAACCTCCCCAAACCTTTGCTTTCTAATCTTTAAAATGGGGTCAACAGCACCTACTACCTCACAGGAATGTTTTAAGGATTAAGTGAAACAATGTAGGTTAAAATATGTTTCAAATTTAAATAACTATATAAAGATATTGAGAGCCCCATATAAGAGGCTGGGGACCTCAAATATTTATTTATTTACATTATGTTCAGGAAAATACACATGTATAATAATGCTTCTTGAACTTTTTCATAGAATTTTTAAAATAAATATAAGCAGAAAAACATTCCGTAGGATGTGTACTGTACCTATTCAGTTAATCATGTTACTGTTTAATCACTACTACAATACTCCCCTTCTCTATCATCAGTCCTTGATCCCAGGGATTTCATCCAAATTAAGAAGGAATCAGGAAAATTAATTCAACAAGTATTTATTGTCTATTATGCACCAAATTCAGTGGTGGGGGCTGTGGGAAACAGAAGATAATTAGGAAGCAAGAGTGCCTACACTGAAGTCGGGCACAGTGGCTCACATCTGTAATCCCAGCTCTTTGGTAGTCTGAGGTGGGCGGATCCACCTGAGGTCAGGAGTTCGAGACCAGCCTAGCCAACATGGTGAAACCCCGTCTCTACTTAAAAAAAAAAAAAAAAAAAATTCAAAAATTAGCTGGGTGTGGTGGTGCATGTCTGTAGTACCAGCTACTTGGGAGGCTGAGGCAAGAGAATTGATTGAGAAGCCAGGTGGCAGAGATTGCAGTCAGTTGAGATCATACCACTGCACTCCAGCTTGGGGTTCACAGCGAGACTGTCAAAAAAAAAAAAAAAAAAGAGTTCCTACATTGAGGAACTTAATCTGGTTAAAGAGAAAATGTATATACATTCGAAGTGGTTATATAAAGCAAAGTGGCTATCTAATTAAGTATAGAATTAATTGTGAGAAAGAACTATAGGGATTCAGATAAGCAAAAGCTCGTTAGGGCCTGGAATGGCTGGAGAAAACAGTATGACAAAAGAGGTCTTAAGGTAAGCCTTATGGGAGGCTAAGATTTAAATAAGTTTAGAAAAATATAAAGTAGGGATAATACTATGAGCAAAAGTACGGAAACAGAAATGAGCATGGCATGTATAGTGAACGGTGAAAAAGTATCTAGGCTAAAATACAGGTAACTGGTTGAAGACATGGCTAGTTAAATAAGAATAGATTGTGGAAGATTTTTAATGTCTTGCAGAGATGTCTGACCTTTATTCAGTGTGTTCTGGAAAGTCACTAAAGGCTTTTGCATACAGAAGTGATCTGTGGATGAGACGCCATGAGGAGGATAATTGGCTAATAATTAAGAGGATGAATTAGACAGAGAGACTGGCTATAGGAGCAGGAATTAGGAGTCTATTCAGGAATCCAGAGAGGTGATACTGGCATGGCACTGGTGACCTTTCAAAAGGAAAAGAAACATTTGAAGAAAGAGTTAATGGCTTGTTTTTTGTTTTGTTTTGTTTTGGTTTTTGAGACAGAGTCCCACTCTTTTGCCCAGGCTGGAGTGCAGGGGCGCAATCTTGGCTCACTGCAACCTCTGCCTCCCCAGTTCAAGTGATTCTCCTGCCTCAGCCTCCTGAGTAGCTGGGATTACAGGCATGTGCTACCACACCCGGCTATTTTTTTTAATTTTTTTTTTTTTTTGACAGAGTCTTGTTCTGTCACCCAGGCTGGAGTGCAGTCGTGCGATCTTGGCTCACTGCAAGCTCCGCCTTCCATGCCTGGCTATTTTTTGTAATTTTAGTAGAGTCAAGGTTTCACCAAGTTGGCCAGGGTGCTCTTGAACTCCTGACCTCAAGTGATCCACCCGCCTCAGCCTCCCAAAGTACTGGGATTACAGGCATGAGCCACTGCACCTGACCTGAATTAATGGGTTTTAATAATATGTTCCCATTAGGCGTGAAGACTGATTACTAAAAAATGACTCGATTTTAAGGTTAAAACTGTAGTAAGGTCTTCCTGTAAGGTCTTTATTTTGATAGTCCATATGCTTTTATTTTTTTTAACATCAGTATGTTATATGTGTATATTTTTCTATCAAAATATAGTGATTAACTCAAATGCCTGCAAGTTCATGTGACTTAAGTAAATCTTTCATAAATAACCTGACTTTAAATTTGTTGATAAAAATAGAAATGTCTTCAGAATTGTCAGCATACATTTTTGCCTGGGTTTACTGATCAGATAGTTTTGCATTTGTCTGTGCTAGATGTTTTAAGCTGCCAGGATTTGACCAAAAGGTTATAAAACTATATATTCAGCCTAAAATCAGAATGATCTTTGTGTAAGTCTTTGATAAGTAAAACTAATATAGTTGATTTAATGAAAATAGCTGTCTTCAGTTTTTGGCAAAATATTTATATAGTCAGCTTTAAGATTTTTACTTAGGTGAACACCTGAAATTCACATGCTGTAAAAATGATTAACAGAAAGATACCTTGACATAATGACTAACTCTTATCTAATATCTTAGTTTTCATAAGTAATCTATGTGTAGTTAAAAAATAAATTAGATGAATGTAAATGTTATAAATTTATAAATGAACTTTTCATGTGATTTTAAA
>NW_016803120.1:385146-405142 GCF_001698545.2 Rhinopithecus bieti
CTCGCTCTGTCGCCCAGACTGGAGTGCAGTGGCTCAATCTCGGCTCACTGCAAGCTCCGCCTCCCGGGTTCACGCCATTCTCCTGCCTCAGCCTCCTGAGTAGCTGGGACTACAGGCGCCCGCCACCTCGCCTGGCTAGTTTTTTTGTATTTTTAGTAGAGACGGGGTTTCACCATGTTAGCCAGGATGGTCTCGATCTCCTGACCTCGTGATCCGCCCGCCTCGGCCTCCCAAAGTGCTGGGATTACAGGCTTGAGCCACCGCGCCCGGCCTGAATGGCAGCTTTAAAGTTTATAGACCAATGTTTTCCTCCAATATAACTCGATTCTGTACTCTTGGCTTTTCTTGATGTTTCTGAATTGTCCATATAACCAGGAAATTTCCCATGCTTTTTCTAAAAGCCCTGTATTCCCCTGCTCAAGGTACTAGTTTTCTTGTTTATGTCCCTCTATAATATAGTGTATACATATAACCTTGGACGCATGCTCTTCCTATGTCTGATTATATTTAAGTATCTTTCCATCAGGTTTCACTTTCAGGTTATCTAAATAGGCTTCCCATAAGGAGGAGCAATCACACTTGAGGAAGATTTTTTTTTCTTTACTTTTTTGGGAACTGAACTAAGAAACAAAGATTTTATATTTTATCAAGACAATTTGCTATGTTTCATATTATCCTTATTAGCTTTTTAAAAAATATTTCTTAGGAAAACTGAGCTTTGAAAGGTTTTTGTTTGTTTGTTTACAGCCACAGAACTTTCTGTATTGTTTTTGAAGTCTTTTAATTGTCACTCTGTTTAAGTGAGTGACTATTACTTCACGATGACATCTATTCCTATTCTGACCAAGTGTTTTAAACCTTTTGACATCTTTGGCATGCCTACCAACGATCAATTTATAAATTAAGTCTTTTTTGACCCTGAACTAATTTTGGGATGTCTCTTGGCCAAGGGGACCCCAAAGAAACCTTAAAAATTGAGTTCTCAGCCATGATAGAAAGGGAGGTTGGACATATCTTGTCATACTCCCTCCCTTTTAGAGTTTGGGCACAACAACAGACCATCATTAATGTTAAAATAGAGATCATAAGACGGACAAAACAGACTCTGTCACAATAAGATACCAAATTACAAACAAGATCTAATGCCTGCAGGACATCAATCTTGCTAAACAGGTCATTTTTCACCCAGTATATTGTGGCTGACATAACATCCTTATCTTAACGTAAACATTCCTTTCTACTGACAACAAGTTTTAGACTGAGCCTCAGTCCTGTAACCAATTGCAAATTAAAGAATCTCTGAATCCCCGTATAACCTGTGAGCCCCCACTTCAAGATATCCCAACTTTTGGGGCCGAAGCAATGCATGCCTTCCATGTAGCGATCTATGTCTTTTCCTGTAACTCCCGCCTCCATAAAATGTATAAATCCCAACGTAATCCAACTGCCTCAGGACCATTTACTCAAGGCTTCTTGAGTTTGTGTTTTCCCTGGGCCATAGTCATTCATATTGGCTCAGAATAAACCTCTTTAAAATATTTTACGGAGTTTGGTTTTTCCATGAACAAGGCTTATAGGAATAAAAGGAACCATAACTAACCTTTAAGCTCTGGGTATCCTCGATATCTACATGTGATGAGAATGGTGAGCTGGCTCAGCACAATTAGCACAAAAAGGACCCGGGCCTGCAGGGAAATAGATGTTAATGTGAAATGGATACATGGGTACACTTTCTGTAAAGATTTTAAAGTGGCCTTATTAACAAAATGGAAATGGCATCTGTGATACTGTGATATAAGAAATACATATTTTGGTCTTTGTCCCCACTGGTCAGAGCTCCTAAAATGCTTGTAATTTTCTAAGTGATAGCAGTGATAGGAGCATATTATTATAACATTTGGATTTTGTCTCTGGCTCCTGAAACAGCTCTAGAGTGATAAAGTAAAAGGAATACCTATTGTTATTCATAACAAGCCCCTTTTGGAGGAGGTATAGCAAGATGGCCAAATAGAACCCTCCAGCAGTCATCTACCCCTTACCCCTCAGAACACCAAATTGAACAACTATCCCCACAAGAAAGCACTTTCATAAGAACCAAAAATCAGATGAGTGATCACAGTACCTGGTTTTAACATCATATCAAGGAAAAAGGCACTAAAAGGGTAGACAACACAGTACCTCATTGCCTACACCACCCTTCCCCCATTCTGTGGCAGAGATCATCTGGGCACTTGTGGGAGAGCGCAAAATGACGTGGGACTTTGCGTTGGAACTCAGTGCTGTCACAGGGGAACACAACACAGGGCAGAATTCTGCCAGCATCCACAGAGGGAGCATTTAAGCTGACCCTTGCCAGAGGGGAATCCTCTGCCCCAGTGGTAGGAACCTGAGTTCCAGCTACCTCCAGCATCAGCTGACTAAACAAGTGCCCTGGGGTCCTGAATAAACTTGAAAGGCAGTCAAGTCACAAGGACTGCAGTCCTTGGGCAAATCTGGGTACTACGCTGGGCTCAGAGCCAGTGGAAATGGAGTGCACGTGACCCTGTGAGACACCAGTTGTGGTGTCCAGGGGAGTACTTGTGTCATCCACCCCCCAACTCTCCAGGCAGTACAGCTCCAGGAGAGACTCCTTCCTCTTGTGGAAACAAGAGAGAACAGTAAAGAGGACTTTGTTTTGCCACCTGGATCCCTGCTCAGCCACAGTAAAATAAAGCACCGAGCAGATTCCTGAAGCCCCTGAGTCCAGGCCCTCACTCCTGGATGGCATTTCTAGACTCAGCCTGGGCCAGAAGAGAACCTGCTGTGTTGAAGAGAAAGACCACGTCCTGGCAAGATTCACCATCTGCTGACTAAAGAGCCCCTGGGCCTTGAATAAACATCAGCAGTAGCCAAGCAGTAGTCACCACAGACCTTGGACAAGACCCAGTACTGTGGTGAATTCAGGTGTGACCCAGAACAGTACAAACCGTGGTCACCTCTCCCACATATCCAGGCAGCCAGCAAAGAGAGAGAGAGGCTCCTTCTGCTTGGGGAGAAGTGAGGAAAGAACACAAAAGACTGCCTGGTAATCAAGAGAATTCTCCCAGTTCTTACCCAAGCTCACCAAGCCCATGTAAGGCTGCAAGAGTTGCAGCATTACTGGGCCTGGGGCGCCCCCTCGTACAGATACAGCTGCAGTGACCAAAGGCTTAGATCACAACCCTCAATTGTCTTTGAATACCTGGAAAGCCTCCTCAAGGAGGATGAGTACAAACAAGCTCAGACTACAAAAATTAGAATAAATACCTAACTCTTCAAGGCCCAGACATTGACAAACATCCACAAGCCTCAAGAACATCCAGGAAATGACCTCACCAAATGAACTAAATAAGGCACCAGTGATCATTCCTGGAGTGACAGAGGTATGTGAACTTTCAAACAGGATTCAGAATAGCTGTTTTGAGGAAGCTCAATGAACTACATGAAAACACAGAAATGGAATTCAGATTCCTATCACAGAAATTTATTTATTTATTTATTTTTATTTTATTTATTTATTTATTTATTTGAGACGGAGTCTCGCTCTGTCGCCCAGGCTGGAGTGCGGTGGCACAATCTTGGCTCACTACAAGCTCCGCCTCCTGGGTTCATGCCATTCTCCTGCCTCAGCCTCCCGAGTAGCTGGGATTACAGGCGCCCGCCTCCGCACCTGGTTACTTTTTGTATTTTTAGTAGAGACGGGGTTTCACCGTGTTACCCAGGATGGTCTCAATCTCCTGACCTCGTGATCTGCCCACCTCGGCCTCCCAAAGTGCTGGGATTACAGGGGTGAGCCACTGCACCTGGCCTCTTATCACAGAAATTTAATGAAAACATTACAATAATTTTTAAAAATCAAGCAGAAATTCTGAAGCTGAAAGATTAAATTGGCAAACTGACAAATGCATCAGAGTTTCTCAAGGGCAGAACTGATCAAGTAGAAGAAAGAATTAGTGAGCTTAAAGACCATCTATATGAAAATACACAGTCAGAGGGAAAAAAAAGGAAAAAAGAAAAAGAATGAAGCACACCTACAAGATCTAGAAAACAGCCTCAACAGGACAAATCTAAGAGTTATTTGCCTTAAAGAGGAGGTACAGAGAGAGATCAGAGTAGGAAGTTTATTCAAAAAATAATAATAGAGAACTTTTTTAACCTAAGGAAATATATCAATATTCAGGTACAAGAAGGTCATAGAACACCAAGAAGTTTTAACCCAAATAAGACTACCTCATGGCATTTACTAACCAAATTCCCAAAGGTCAATGATAAGGAAAGGATCTTAAAAGCAACAAGAGAAAAGAAACAACATACAAAGAAGCTCCAACATGTCTGGCAGCAGACTTCTCAGTGGAAACCTTAAACCTAGGAGAAAGTGGCATGACACATTCAGAAGGAAAATAATTTTACCTCAGAATATTATGTCCAGCAAAAATATCCTTCCAATATGAGGAAGAAATAAAGACTTTCCCAAACAAACAAAAGCTGAGGGATTTCATCAACACCAGACCTGCCCTATAAGAAACGCTAAAGGAAGTTCTTCAGTCTGAAAGAAAAGGATGTTAATGAGCAATGAGAAGGCTGGGCACAGTGATTCATGCCTGTAATTCCAACATTTTGGGAGGCCGAGGCAGGAGGATTGCTTGAAGTCGGGAGTTCAAGACCAGCGTAGGCAACAAAGTAAGACCCCCGTCTCTACAAAAAAAATGTAAAAATTAGCTGGTTGTATTGGCATGTGCCTGTAGTCTCAGCTACTTGGGAGGACCCCATCAAAAAAAAAAATCAGTCTTTGCACTCCAGCCTGGGAAACAAGAGCAAAACTGTCTCCAAAAAAAAAAAAAAATTATATATATGTGTGTATACATATATACATGTGTATATGTGTGTGTATATATACATACATGTGTGTATAAGAGTGAAAAATGGAGTATCATAATGACAAATACAATGGTTATAATGGATAGTATGATAAAAGAAAGATGTGTGGTTGATTTCACTTTATCTGTTTCTAAATTTTCCATGTTTTCTACACTGAGCACATATTATTGATGTGGGAAGAAATATTCTTTAAAAAGCCTTAACCCAAGTTAGCATAGTCCCTATAATTCCCTTAGTTATCCTGGTTTTATAGCATCCTGATTTTATAGCATCCTTAGTTATAATTCCCTTAGATATTATAACTAATATCCTTAGTTATAATTCCCTTAGATATTATAACTAATATCCTTAGTTATAATTCCCTTAGTTATCCTGGTTTTATAGCATCCCGAATGACTCATCCATGCCTCTGCTTCTTTAAATTCAAATCAAATCAACTTAAAAGCATTTTATTCTTCTAGACAAATAACTAAACTTTAATTTTATAAGATTCAACTTTCTTGTCATATGATCATAGTAGTCTCTCTTTATCCACAGGGGATACATTCCAAGTCCCCCCCCGCAGTGGATGCCTGAAAACACAGATAGTACCGAACCCTATATATATTATGTTTTTTCCTATAAATACATACCTATGATAAAGTTTAATTTATAAATTAGGCACAGTAGATCAACAACAATAATAATAAAATAGAACAATTATAACAATATACTATAATAAAGGTTACAGGACTATGGTCTCTGTCTCTCAAAATATCTTATTATATATACTTTCAGACCATGGATGACCTCGGGTAACTGAAACCATGGAAAGTGAAACCACGGATAAGGGAGGACTACTGCATATTATTTAGGACTCTGCATTTACCAAATCCAGTAACATATGCAATGTTTAATTGAATGCACTTACCATGATGTAGTGATCAGTACGAAGAATAAATGATGCCAGGGGATCAAAACTAAGATGATTATTCTCTTGAGCAGAAAATATGTGGTGAACACTCTTACTTCTTCCAGCAGAATCCTAGTAATAACCACAGAAGAAAAGTAACTTTCATGTACATGGAAATATTTATAATGTTCTAAATTATAATAAGAATAGGTTTCTAATAACTACACTTTGTTGTTTTTGTTTTCCAAGGTTTCTGTCTGTTGTCCAGGCTGGCGTGCAGTGGTGCAATCACAGCTCACTGCAGCTTTCATCTCCTGTGGTCAAGTGATCTTTCTGATTCAGCTGTGAGACTATAGGCACACACCACTATGCTTGGCTAATATTTAAATTTAGTTTAGAGATGGGGTCTTGCTATGTTGCCCAAGCTGGTCTTGAACTCCTGGCCTCAAGCAATATTCCTGCATTGGCCTCCCAAAGTGCTGGCCTTATAAGTACTTTTAATAATATTTCTTAGGCCAGGTGAGGTGGCTCATGCCTATAATCCCAGTACTTTGGGAGGCAGAGGCAGGCAGATCACATGAGGCTAGGAATTTGAGACCAGCCTGGCCAACATAGTGAAACCCCATCTCTACTAAAAATGCAAAAAATTAGCCAGGCGTGGTGGTATGCACCTGTAATCCTAGCTACTCACGTGGCTGAGGCAGGAGAATTTCTTGAACCCAGGAAGCAGAGCTTGCAGTGAGCCGAGATTGCACCACTGCACTCCAGCCTGGGTGACAGAGTGAGACTCTGTCAAAAAAAGAAAAAAGAAAAAATGTTTAAAACCTATAATTCTACATTTAAACAGGAAATATTAGCATGCACTCGCAACATATTTTCCCTTTAAAAAAAAGTCTGTATTTCCCTTTGTTCCCTAAAAAGGCCTAGAAATAACAACAAAACTAACAGTACTGAGCTAGCTAGGCTGGTGCCCAGATTATGGTCTCAAAATAGCATTTCTCACTACAAGAAACCAGTGCTCTGTAGGGAAACAGCTCATTCCAGTTCTTGAATAGGAAGTGCACAAGAAGAGATACCTGCACTCCCGTGTTTGCTGCAGCACTGTTCACAATAATATTTGGAAGCTACCTAAGTGTCCATCAACAGATGATTGGATAAAGAAAATGAGGTATATATACATAATAGGGTACTATTCAGCCATTAAAAAAGAATAAGATCCTGTCATTTGCAACAACATGGATGGAACTGGAGATCACTATGGTAAGTAAAATAAGCCAGGGACAGAAAGACAAACATCACATGTTCTCACTTGTGGGATCCAAATATCAAAACAATTGAACTCATGGACACAGAGAGTAGAAGGATGGTTACCAGAGGCTGGAAAGGGTAGTAAGGGGGCAGTGGGAGGGAGGTGGGGATGGTTAATCAGTACAAAAAACATAGATGGAAAGAACAAATAAGACCTACTATTTGATAGCACAACAGAGTGACTAGAGTCAATAACTTAATTGTACTTTTAAAAATAACTAAAAGAGTGTTATTGGACTGTTTGTAAAACAAGGACGAATGCTTGAGAGGATGACTACTCCATTTTCAATGATGTGATTATTATGCATTGCATGCCTGTATCAAAACACCTCATGTAACCCATAGATAAACACACCTACTATGTACTCACAGAAAGTAAAACTTTAAAAAAAAATTTTAAAGAAAAAAGTGCATAAGAAAAGCTTGGAATATCTTATCAAATCAGAAAGTAAGAAAATGAACAAAGACTACTGGGATTGTGTCAAAGGGCTTAGTAGTCAACATGAAGAGGCTCCCACTAGCCAAAGGTGGAACAATTTGAGCATGGAAAAGAATAAATGCAATGGACTGAAATACGTCAAGTATGTTTTCATACGTCAATATGTTTTTTAAACTTTGAATTTATAATAATATTAAATGTAAAAGACTCAGTCACCTTTGGCAGATACTAAAGAACCAACTCATTATTCTGAAAACTGGTTTAGTAAAGGGGCAATGGGGAAAGAAGAATTTATTTTGCATTTCCCGTGTGAATTCTATATCTGGGTACCAAATAGATGAGATAATTTTTTTCTTCATAGGACTGTTCTAATTAATATTCCTATAATAAGAAAAGAAAATTTGAATATCACCATTTTAGAACTCTAATGAAAAAAATGGATTTAGGTAAGTATCATCAATGGCTACTAAAATCCCTCAGGTGAAAAGCTAATGGAGGGATGAGCCAGCAGTGTGCTGGAGCTGGCTTGACTGCTCACAAGAGCCAACTGTTAAGTTTTCAGCAATTTTGCAGGCCACTTAGTATGGCATTGGTAGTTTAAAATCAGCCATGGTAGAAATATTTATATTTTGGGAATTGGTACAAATCAGGGAAATGCTACAAATCAGGATCCCCTCTCCTTGACCCCTGTAACTTGCCCCAAGCTGGTTGCTAAATATTTACCAGCACACCAGTGGATAAGGCTACCAAAAGCTGAATACACTGATCCATCTTAACATTACAGAAAGAGAGACAAGCAAATATCATGGGTATCCTGTTAAAAGCATAAAAAAACAGATAAAGTACTTTTGCCAAAAAATAAACAGATGTAAATCTGATGAAACCTCTAAATCTAACTACCAATTATAGAAACTAAGGGGGAAGGGGACAGAGGAACATGTTAAATGATACCACAGGGATGTAAACAGCAAAAATCCAGAAAACAGGGAACTCCACAGGACCAAAGATTCAGTTTCCAAAACAAATTTTAAGGGGGGAAAAAAGAGCGGGGAGGTAAGGGAGGCAATCTATACAGTAAAAGAGACAAAAGAGACAAGTCAGTTAAATGGAATATATGAGTCTTGATTGGATTCCGATTTGAACCAACCAAATGAAAATGTACATATCTATTTATGTATATTTCTGTCTATCTATCTATGTGACATATTGGGATAACCGAACATTAGCTGAGTAGTTTGGTATTACAGAATTACTGTTAGTCTTCCAAGTATGATATGGTATCATGGTTAAGTTTTTTAAAAATAGTCCTTATCTTTTCATTTTTTTCTGAGACGGAGTCTTGCTCTGTCACCCAGGCCCGGCTACTTTTTTGCATTTTTTAGTAGAGACGGGGTTTCACCGTGTTAGCCAGGTTGGTCTCAATCTCCTGACCTCGTGATCTGCCCGCCTTGGCTTCCAAAGTGCTAGGATTACAGGCGTGAGCCACCATGCCCGGCCAAAACAGTCCTTATCTTTTACTGATACATATTGGCATATTTACATATGAAATGACATCATTGTACAGGGAGGGAAGATAGGGATAAAGAAGGAACAAGACTGATCATGTGTTGATAATTGTTGAGATTGGCTGATGGATATATGGGAGTTCATTATAATATTATCTCTTTTGTATATTTAAAATTTTCCCATTATAAAAACTTTTAAAATAACAGTAAGAACTTACATTTGTGTTTTTTAAGCTTTGATTGCTCAAAATGTGCTTATATTAAATTATGTTATTGTTTTAAAGCAGGAATCTAGATTTCTCTAACACTTGAGATTAGAACTTTCTAGGGTCTACTCTTTAAATTGGCAAAGTAGGCACAATAATCTTAAACTACAGGTACTCAAACTTCAGTGGACATCAGAATCACTTGGAGAGATTGTTAAACTAGATTGCTGGGTCCTATCTCCAAAGTTTCTGATTCAGTAGGTTTTGGATGGGACCTAAGAATTTCCATTTCTAACAAGTTCCCAGATGATATTGATGCCACTAGCCCAGGACCCACATTGAAAATTGATTTAAAGGTCTAGTTGCTACTAGACTGCAGGGAACCTATAGATAGTCAATAAATACAATGAGTAGGTAAAATATTAGATAATAAACACATGTCTTCTCCTACAGATTTTGAGTTTCAAATCTGACTCATCTATAGTTTACTGTATTTAAAAGGACAGAACTTTCCCACGAACAAACGAGGGGACGAGGTTCCCTATTTAATACTCAGTAGGTTGTTTAAAGTTATACATATAAGAAAACAGAAAACAGATGAGCCCTTGCCTGAGATTGAGGATGTAAGGAAAACAGATTGCAAAGGATATAAGAAAACTTTTGAGGGAAATGTATCATATTGCTTGTAGGCGATGACTTCAAGGATGTATACATATGTCAAAACTCATCAAATTGTATACTTTAAATATACAGGGTTTATTATGTTATTATGTAAAAATTATACCTGCATACCTTTGTAAGAAATGTTAAACATACAAAAAGTATGTGATTTTACATTTTTATTAAGGATTCAACTAAGCAGTTAGAAATGTTTCAAGGAATGTAAGCTATGTTTTTTTTTCTTCATAAAGCTACAGAAGTTGTATGTATATCTTATTAAGAAAATAATACACTGGGGTTCTGAGGCTCTCCAGACTGTAGTGACTGTAAAGGCAGGGAATAATTTATTCTAGGTGCACATGAACCTTCACGTCTCTTTAAAATGGTCCAACTTCTTCTAATATGAGAGACCTTAAGGGTTCATCCCCAGCCATCTCTCCTACTTCTTCTGTTAAGTTTTTTCTTCCTTCTACACAGAACATTTTAAAGATGGGTGGCATAGCAGAGTGTCTTCTCTTGTGCAGACGTACAAGTTTCTCCATTTACAAACCAAGGGTAAAACTACCCACGACAAAGGATTGTTTTGCGGACTAAGTAAATAATTCTAAGTGCCTACCATCTCCTTAGAGGGAGCTCAGTAAATAGTTTCTTCCTGCTCAACCTGTTTCTGTAGGGGGGATAAAAAAGATACTGAAAATAACTACATATGTTTTCTGAAAAATTATTTGGTGTTTCAAATTAAGTCTTAATATTAGAAGATTAAATAGTTAAAAACTGTCATCAAATCACAAAGTTGCAGAAATTGACAGTTGTGCGTGTGTGTCTATGTGTGTCTGTGTCTGTGTGTGTGTGTGTGTGTGTGTTTAAGAAACTAATTTCTGAGCACAGCTTATTGTCTTAAGAGTTTAATGAAACTGCTTTATTTTGGTAATGATTATTACTTTCTACTCTGGCAGCTGCTAATAAATTAAATGCCCTAAATTGAATCAGAATAAGAAAAGGCAAACTGGTACTGCATATGCTAACGATGCTTATTCCCCTTAACAAAAAAGTGCCTTTGATGTGCTGGAAATTCTGTGTCCTCAAGCTTTCAAATAATGACACAATTGTCTTATAATTAGAGACAGCAATCAAAGATATGGAAACATAATACATGTTTTCTGACTTATTCTATTACCCTTGGGTATACTGGAGAATTTGCCCATATTATGAAAAGATTCTGGGCAAAGTTGGAAGAAAACAAAATAATGATTTCCTGGGGTTAAAAAAAGGGAGTCTATGGCCACTCCTCTTCTCCTCTGCCTAGTTTTTAATCTAATATTAGAATTATTCCTGAGTCCCCATTTTCAGAATATACTAAATACAGTGTATTCAATTTTTTTTTTTTTTTTTGAGATAGGGTCTCGCTGTGTCACTCAGGCTAGAGTGCACTGGCACAATCAGAGCTCACTATAACCTTGAACTCCTGGGCTCAAGCGATCCTTCCATCTCAGCCTCCCAAGTAGCTAGGACTACAGATGAACGCCACCATGCCCAGCTAACTTTTATTTTTTTGTTGAGATGGGGTCTCACTATGTTGCCCTGGCTGGTCTCAAACTACTGGCCTCAAGCGATCCTCCAGCCTCAGCCCAAATTTTTTCACTTTTTTGTTTATTTTGAGACAGGGTCTGGCTCTGTTGCCCAGGCTGGAATACAGTGGTGCAATCTCAGCTCACTGCAATCTCTACCTCCTGGGCTCAAGTGGATTCTCCTGCCTCAGCCTCCTGAGTAACTGAGACTACAGGCACATGTCACGTGCCCAGCCAATTTTTGTATTTTTTTGTAAAGAAGGGGTTTCACTGTTTTGCCCAGGCTGGTCTCGAACTCCTATGCTTAGGTGATCCGCCTGCCTTGGCCTTCCACAGTGCTGGGAATACAGGCGCAAGCCACCATGCCTGGCCCCCAGTTTTTTTTTAAACATAGTTTCATTACCGATTGACTAAAAAATTCCAAACCAGAATTCATTGTGGCTACAGCTTAATCATTTACATAGTAAATATAAATTACTAACTTACCTGGACGATTACTTCTATGTTATGTATCCCACTACTATAGTTTCTAGGATTCCACTTCAGTACGAAAATGGGACCAGACACATGAACAGCCTGGCCTAAATGAACTCCATCAATCTTAACTGTGACAGAAGTAATGGAGGATAAGGAAAAGGCCAAAACTCTAAAATGAGAGCATATATAAAACACATGGTTTGAGGTTTGTCATTGTTTTTGTAAAGGAGAAAAACCTTATTGTAACTTGCAAATATATACATATAGGCAGAACCATCATATTGTACAACTGCAGAAGCCACTATTCATATGATCTGGTTTCTTTCTGAATGGGGGCTTCTGGAGTTGGACAATTAGCAAAACTGAACTGGTAAGAAATTCGGAACTATTCTTTACTTTTAGAAAGAAAATCAATTTTCTTTTGACAAATATAGGTAAGGTAGATTCAAAGTTCTTTCTGAAGAAACTGCAGAAGTACTGATTTTTCTCTTAGGAAAATAATATAGGGTAGAAATCTCATTTTGTCAAGCCTACCATCTACTCATTTGGTACCAGGGTATCTGTCCCAAAGAAACAGGGTTATAACCAGGACTAGGCTACCAAGCCCTTTCAGAGAGTATGACACCTAAACCTGATATCCAGCTCCCACCAAAAAACCTAACTGACACATGTGCATTCCATTTCATTAGTGATAAAAAAAAAATGTAAACATCTTGGTACCATTTTTTACAAGTTAATTAGTAAATACTTTTTCAAGCATAATATCCAATAATAATAAGAGTACTGTGAATTTGGCACTCATATATTGCTTGGTAATATTATAAATTAGCATCTGTTGTTGAAAGTAATTGGATACCTGATACACTGCTGGTGGGAGTATAAAATGGTGCAGCCACCATGGAAAACAGTATGGCAGCTCCTTAAAAAATTAAACAGATAATTACCATATGATCCAGCAATTCCATTTCTGGATATATATCTAAAAGAAGTGACAGCAGGGACTTGAACAGATATCTGTACACCCATATTCATAGAAGCATTATTCAACATAGCCAAAAGGTAGAAGCAACCCAAGTGTCCACTGAACACATAAACAAAATGTGGTGTGTGTGTGTATATATGTGTATGTGTGTGTATACATATATACACACACACAATGTGCGATGGAATATTATTCAGCCTTTAAAAGGAAGGAAATTCTGACACATGCCGCCAACATGTATAAACCTTGAGGATATCATGTTAAATGAAAATAAGCCAGTCACAAAAGTATACATATTGAATGGTTCCACTTATGAGTTAGCTAGAGTAGTCAAATTCGTAGAGACAGAAAGTAGATTGGTGGCTGCCAGAGTCTGTGGGAGAGGGAAGAATGGGAAGTTATTGTTTAATGGGTAAAAATTTCAGTTTTAGAAAATGATAAATGTTCTGGAAATAGATAACATTTATCCATTTGTGGATAACCATTGTGATGGCTGCACAACAATGTAAACTTAAACTTAATGCTACTGAACTATACACTTAAAAATGGTTAAAATGGTACATTTTATGCTACGTGTACTTTGTTTAATCATGCTTACCATGATTAAAATAGTGATTTTAGCTCCAAAAAAAAGGGATTGGGCAATTTTATCAACAGTCATAAAAGAATTCAAACTCTTTCATCTAGAATCCCACTTCTAGAACTCTTTCTTAAAGAAATTATTCAAGTGAAGGAAGAATATATATGTACCAGATATTCATCCACAAATAAGAAAAAACTTAAAAGTTCACCAGTGAGACATGAAAATGGTTAGAAAAACTGTGGTACATTCTTTGTGTTGAAAGAAAACAAATCAGGAATTAGAATAGATGTGCCTTATGATTATAATTATATAAAAACATGCTTAAGAGAGAACGCCTGAGAAGAAATTCTCAGAAGTGTTAATAATAGTTCTGTTAGAAGTGGAGAAAACATACTTAAAATCCCATTACCCTGTTTTCCAAAGGCTGTTCTGTCATATTACTTTTCAAAAAAACTGTAAAAGTATATTTTTAAAAGTGCCCTTACACTTGAAAGAAGTTATATGTCTCTTTGCAAAAAGAATGTTAATGTCCCATTAGGATTCCATTAATCTATATACTCAAATTCACGGCTGGGCATGGTGGTTCAAGCCTGTAATCCCAGCACTTTGGGAGGCAGAGGAGGGTGGATCCCTTGAGGTCAGGAGTTCGAGACCAGCCTGGCCAACACAGTGAAACCCCTCTCTCTGCTAAAAATACAAAAATTAGCCAGGTTTGGTGGCATACACCTGTAATCTCAGCTACTCCAGAGGCTGAGGCATGAGAAAAGCTTGAACTCGGGAGGCGGTGGTTGCAGTGAGCCAAGATCAGGCCACTGCATTCCAGCCCAGGCAACAAAGCAAGACTCTGTCGAAATCAAAACAAAACAAAACAAATTCACTTGCCAACTGAATTTTCAATTCCATAAGGATTATATATGTATAGCTTTTGCTTTCTTAGAAGGCTACACAACAAAATGAAAACAAATTTGATATATAATGCAAATTTTAAAAAGCAGGCTATAAAGGAACGTGTGCATTATGCTTATAGCAATGTAAAAGCATGCAAATAAAAGGCTGGAATAAAATAAAACAAAATAATAATGTTAGAATTACAGATTTCTGAATGGTTTTAAAATTTCATCAGCTTAAAACATGATCTGCTTTTAACTTAATGGGAACAAAACACTAAGCAATCTATCTTTATATAATGTGTAGGTTGCTGTGAAAACTAAAATGGGGTGTCTTATAGCTTTCATACGACTTATCCTCCATCATTATCAAACTGAAAGAAAATTCTGAAAAATCACTACATACCTGATGTGTGTTGAGTGAAGAAGTCTTTCTAGTGGTTCATGTTTACCACAACTATAAAGGAGTGATTTAGGATTGGTGATAAGAATCACAGGCCATGTGCCAAAGATCAAATCTGCAAAGCTAAAGAGGTCATGATCAAAAGCAAAAATCCGGTACCTAGAGACCGATAATGATAAGGTAATTTAGTCACTTCACATTGTAAGAGGTCATGCAGGTACTATACAGAACAAATATAAAAATACATAACTAGGACTTTTTTACATGATGAATTTGAATACAGATTAAGTAATATTTTCTTTCTTTCTTCCCTTATCCCTATCACTTTGGCCTTCACATATGTCTGGCCTCTGATAACTGGCCTCTGACTGGGCAATGGATTCAACTGTGCTCTTGAACAACACCTGGTACATGGCATGTACTCTTTAATTTTTAAATGAATACTTGTTGAAGTAATTCATCTTATCCCTGTACTTTAAGACAACTTCGAACCTAAAACATTTATTATAACCCTAATACCTGACATTCTTCATCCCATCAACAATGCTACATAAAATACTAAGTAGCTGGGATTACAGGTGCCCGCCACTATGCCTGGCTATTTTTAGCAGAGACAGGGTTTCACCATGTTGGGCAGGAGTCTGGAACTTCTGACCTCACGTGATCCCCCTGCCTTGGCCTCCCAAAGTGCTGGGATTACAGGCGTAAGCCACTGCGCCTGGCCTTAAACATTTCTATAATTTCAAAGAAATTAAAGTTGTTTTCATTTTCCAAATGCAATAACAAAGGGTATAAAATATTCATTAAAGAATAACCAAAGTTTTATATCTTCTAACTTTTAGAATTAAAAAAAGAAATGATTCACTATGGCAGAAACACTAGTGCTCACCAAATACTCTACACATTCCCCTGCATTTCCCAGTCTCCCTGGTATCAGGTTGGGACCATGTGACTAGTTTTGGCCAATGGGCTGTGAACAGAAGTGACACATATCATGCCTGTGGTCCAGAGTACTTAAGAGTGGGTGAGTTCTCCCTGCTGTCTTCCCTGCCCTGGAACTGACATGTCAAAATAGGAATTTTAAGACAGATGAAGTCTGAATTACTGACTCACCCCATGGACAAGAGTTCTTCTGACTCATATTGAATTTACACAAATGAAAAACATTTGTGTTAAGCCACTGATATTTCTGGATTTATCTGCATCTACAATAAGGCCTAGCCTAATATTACCAATATACTGTTTTTAAAAATTCTTCTATTGTAACCAACACAATGTAAGTGTTTATAAGGGCACGTAAAGTTTAGGTCCTTTCAGTAAACTCCAGATAAAACCCCAAGATTGGAACACAGGAACGCTGGTGAAGACAGAAAGGAAATGGCTTCATAATTAACAACACAACTTGTAACTGGAGCACTTAGAAGAAATAAAGAAGCTGGTCAAGGCTTAGTAAGACTATCTCACAAAAGGCAATCATAGCCCAGCCCACAGCCTCACAGCCATGAACAGACAACTCTTCGCTCAAAGTAATTATAGTTGCCAAATAATTACAGGTTTCAAGCATAACTCATACAGTTTCTAAAAAGTCAACCAAAATGAGGAAGTACCTTTCAAGATGTAAAGTTCCTTTTTAATTAATGGAAGTAGTTAAAACAAAAGATAACATATTCAGCTCAACAAATCTTTGTTGAGTACCTATTATCTTAGAGCACAGGGTTTGTATAAATTAAATAACTGTAGTAGTTAAACAATAAGATGATACTCCTCAAAACTTGATAAACTATTTCACTTAAATACTTCTTTTAAAAAAGAAAAAAACATATATTTAACTATACTACATGCTTTTGATAAACATGTTTTCTGTTAGCCTTTAACCTTAAAAAAGTCAACTATCATCTATTTGAAGAACTTAAATCACTGCCATCTTGTAGCAGTAACCAGTATGGTAGATACAAAATTCAGGAGGAAAAAAAAGGCACTTCTAGTACTAGTATTTCTCAAACTGTGGTGCATAGACCACCCAGAGGGCTTTTAAAAAATGCAGTTTGGGCCAGGTGCCGTGGCTAACACCTGTAATCCTAGTACTTTGGGAGGCCAAGGCGGATAGATCACCTGAGGTCAGGAGTTCAAGACCAGCCTGGCCAACATGGTGAAACCCTGTCTCTACTAAAATACAAAAATTAGCCGGGCATGATGGTGGGTGCCTGTAATCTCAGCTACTAGGTAGGCTGAGACAGGAGAATCACTTGAGCCCAGGAGATGGTGGTTGCAATGAGCCAAGATCATGCCACGGCACTCCAGCCTGGGTGGCTGAATGTGACTCTGTCTCAAAAAAAAAAAAAACGTAGTTTGTTGGACCCTAATCCAGACCAACACAGTCAAAATCTCTAGAAGTAGTGCCTGAAAATTTTTATTTTTCATAAGCTCCTCCATAATTCTTGTGCGCACCAGAGTTTGAGTCCATTTCCTAATGGACATATCTTGAAAATCCAATGTAACATAGTGATAGTAAACACTCTGCTGTGACAAGGTTTCCACAAAATGACAAAGATTGCAGAGCCATATATTACTTTAAAGACAGAAATATCACAAGGTTTTCTTTAACTGTGATCACCCATGATATCAGCAAGAAAACTATCATTGCTTTGGCAAAACTTATGTGCATAAGTTTTATTCTGTGGGGAGGTTCCCTTACCTCCTATTATCCTTCCAGTCTCCCACCTCAAGTTCCAAAGTGCCCTGGAAGTGACGAGTGTGCAAAACAGGCATCAGTCCACCAAGTGTATGGAGGTGTCCACACAAATAAGCTATAGCCGAACTAACCAGTGAAAAATAAATGAAATAAATGAACAAAGATAACTTGTGAGGCCAAACTAATAAAAATGTCTTGCCAGAAAAGCAGAATAGGTACAGCAAAATAAAAAACTAAAAACAAATGAATTCTGATTTTGGAAGCTTGTCTCACCTCATTATTGACCGGATTCCTGGTGATGGAGAAAGAATAGTGGATGTTGTAAAGTGTCCAAACCAAATTGTATGGTTGCTCCGACTGCTTTCCTTGGCCAGTAATAAGAGCTCCTCCATCTTTTTCTGAAATGGGAGAAAAATGGAAGGATCTTAAATTAGGGCTCAGGCTAAAACCTAATGTCAACAGATTAGAAAACTCCTCTGAAGATGTATAATAATTATTATATGTGTCTAGACCTTAAACCTTACTAGTTAATGACCTCTATGGACCTCTGTAAGTTTCAAATGGTTTTCACATATATTATATTTCATTTGATCCTAAAAATAACTCTGCAATAGGTAGGGAAGATATCCTATTTTAATAGATAAGGAAATTGAGAAATAAAGAAGTCATCACTAATCTTTACAGCTTTGTATAACACATTACAATTAATAAAAAGGATACAGAAACTAAACTTCTAAAATAATATCATGGAAAGACTTCTACCTAAATGTTTATAACAGCTCTGATAATAGCCAAAAACTAGAAACCATCAACAAGTTGTAATACATCCACACAATGGAATACTACTCAGCAACAGAAAGGAAAGAACTAATGATACACACAATCATATGGATGGATCTCGGAAACATACTGAGCAAAAGAAGCCAGACCCAAGAGTACATACTCTATGATTTCATTTATACAAAATTGTAAAACAAACAAAACAAATCTATACTGATAGAAAACCAATCAGTGATTCCCTAGGAGGTAAAGACTATACAAGGAAGACAAGACTTTAGGATGATGGAAATGTTCTAGTCTTAACTGTGGTGACAGTTATACCAGTATATACATTTGTCAAAACTCTTCAAACACTTAAAATGAGAGTATTTTATAGTATTCAAATCATACCTCAAAAGCTGATTTCAAAAAATAACTGGTACATATGTAAATATGCATTAATATTATCTGTAAGGTGCTTACAGCAATACATTTCTGGGCTCTACCCCCAGGGTTTTTAATTTGGTAAGTCTGGGGCAAGGCCAGGGAATCTGCATTTTGTAACACTCCAGTTGGTTTTCATGTACATGATCCTTGAATTCTACCTTAAAAAACACTATACTAAGGAATGGGATTTAATGTAAGTTCATCAACCCTGACTAAAGACACTTGATAGATAGGAAACAAAATAGAACCCAATTAAATAAAATGCCTAAAGTAACGCAATGCATTTGACAATATTCTGTTCACTTGATTTCACATTCTTTCGAACTCTCGTCTAACTCTGAACCTCATAGTTCTAATTTAGCAAATTCTGTTCTTTATTATATTCATTTCTATACTGGTCTTATACCTTACCACTATATTTAATACTCTAAGAGTCTAAGAACTTGATCTTACCATGTTTGTATTCTTTCATATGAGCACCTATGTCTTACTTAGGGGCATACGCTTATTAAATAATGAGTTGGCATTTACTGTACCAAGAAATAATAAGAGGTTCTCAAATGAGACTTTCCACAGTTTAAATCCAGCAATCACCTAGTCTTGTCAAAATACTTGAAAATAAACGTATTGATTTCAATAGTTGTCCTTCTCTTCTTAAAATATAGACCAGCTGGGCACAGTGGCTCATGCCTGTAATCCCAGCACTTTGGGAGGCTGAGGCTGGTAGAACACTTGAGATCAGGAGTTCAAGACCACCCTGGCCAACATGGCGAAACCCCTCTCTAGTAAAATGCAAAATTAGCTGGGCGTGGTGGCACATGCCTGTAATCTTAGCTACCTGGGAGGCTGAGGCACAAGAATTGCTTGAGCCTGGGATGTGGAGGTTGTAGTGAGCTGAAATCACACCACCAGGCCGGGCGCGGTGGCTCAAGCCTGTAATCCCAGCACTTTGGGAGGCCGAAACGGGCGGATCACAAGGTCAGGAGATCGAGACCATCCTGGCTAATACGGTGAAACCCCGTCTCTACTAAACAATACAAAAAACTAGCCGGGCGACGAGGCGGGCGCCTGTAGTCTCAGCTACTTGGGAGGCGGAGGCAGGAGAATGGCGTAAACCTGGAAGGCGGAGCTTGCAGTGAGCTGAGATCCGGCCATTGCACTCCAGCCTGGGCGACAGAGCCAGACTCCGTCTCAAAAAAAAAAAAATCACACCACCATACTCCAGCCTGGGCGACAGAGCAAAACTCCGTCTCAAAAAAAAAAAAAAAAAAAAAAAAAAAAACAAGTTAAAA
>NW_016803120.1:405311-426417 GCF_001698545.2 Rhinopithecus bieti
AAAAAAAAAAAAAACACACTAGTTAGAACTGGCAATTATGGGAACTTAGGAATATACCACACAAAGTTGTATGTCCTGTTCCTTGCAAAGTGCATCCTGTACTCAGTACCTATTTAATAAATGTTTATTCCATAAAGTGTGAGGTAATTCTTTCTCAGATTTTGGGACAAGAACAAGGATAGCAAAAATAGTGCTGAAATAGCCAGTAACTTCTAGCCATACCTGTAACCAAGTTAAATTTCTCTCAAGCATTCCTAGATAATAACAAGTTTACTTATGATAACTTTAAGTGATCCACATGTATCCATGAAAAAATAAGTAAGCTACAAAGGGAAGTAAGATTTTTACTACACCTTATCTAAAATTCCAAAGAAATTATAGGGTCTCTTAGGCCCTGGATTTATGGTGGCATCTACACAGATGAACGAATAGTTGCCAAAGGGAGTACTGTGGACATAATGGAAAGAGCCATCTCTACGTACAGCAGAATATTTCCTAAAAAATAGAAGACAGGAGGGTGTTAGTATAATCATAAAAAGACAATGCTTTAAAATTCCTTCCCTAATACACAAGATTTTGCCTTCCTTTGAAAAAGAGATTTGCTGATCTGACAGAGAAGTATACTAAACTAGATCCACAATGGATAAACTAATGAAATTGCAAAGTTTTTCTCCCATTGTCCCCAAAGACTCATGCAAACTAATTCATCAATAACCAAACACAAGTTCACCAAGTAACGTTCAGAAGTAAGAGAGCTCTTTTAGGCAGTCCATTAAATGTTCAAAAAGAAACAAATCAGAATAAAGTGGAACAGTATTTATCAATCATTTGCAGATTTAGTGAGGGCCTACTAAGTACCTAGAAGAATTCTTGGTGTAGTGAGATACAAAAGCTGTTTACTTCTTGAAACAGGACTACAGAGGCTTAATTCACAAGAAAGACAAGACGAAGTCTTCAAGCAAGGAGAAAAATATTAGTCTAGGTCTGGGTTGTTAAATCTTTTTCAGTTCCTAAAGATACATTGATAACACACACAGGGTCTATATCCACTAATGAAAGTTTACCACCTTAAGTGTCAACAGTGTTCCCTGAAGGTGTCCATAAAACTGCAGAGTGAAGCCCAGGAAGAAAGGATGGGTAACACAGTACAGAGCACGCACTCATTAAGTATGTGTTGAATAAATAAGAAGGAAAGTATAGATTTTATTGGGGGGCATACCTATATTATTCAAATGTCAGAACATTATCAGGAAAGTTGG
Source organism: Rhinopithecus bieti (assembly GCF_001698545.2). Lineage (NCBI taxonomy): Eukaryota > Metazoa > Chordata > Mammalia > Primates > Cercopithecidae > Rhinopithecus > Rhinopithecus bieti. Next base: position 406,571 of record NW_016803120.1, read on the forward strand.
TATTATCTTTAATCTAAGTGTCTTACATGATTTTTACCTAACAGCATATATTTAAAAATACAAATTCCTGAAATTTAATATGCTAGTGGGCCACAAAAGCCATCATGTATAATGTAACCCAAGTAAATATATTATACAGAAATTACAACTAATACTCAGAAATTAGTCAAACCCAATTTAAACAATGTCAATTAGTTCTATTGCCTTTCTTCTTGGTATTTTTAAAATTTCTATTTCAGGGCCAGGTGTGGTGGCTCACACCTATAATCCCAGCACTTTGGGAGGCCACGGCGGGTGGATCATGAGATCAGGAGATTGAGACCATCCTGGCTAACACAGTGAAACCCCATCTGTACTAAAAATACAAAAAAATTAGCCAGGCGTGGTGGTGGGTGCCTGTAGTCCCAGCTACTCGGGAGGCTGAGGCAGGAGAATGGCGTGAACCCACCAGGAGGCAGAGCTTGCAGTGAACTGAGATCACGCCACTGCACTCTAGTCTGGGCAACAAAGTGAGACTCCATCTCAAAAAAAAAAAAAATTCTGTTTCAGGGTTTTAGTCTAAATTAAAATTTTTACTTGTATTTTTTCTTATTTTATGTTCAGCTATTCCTCAGAATCTTATAATCTTACATATGTTGTTTCCTTTCCTGCATTTTTGATGCATTAAAATCCAACTGTCTAAAAATAAATCCAACTATTTGAAAACACAAGTTAAAATATATGATGCTAACATAATATGGGATTTTGGCATTCTCTGGGGCTTATTTTATTTTTTTGAGACAGGGTCTGGCTCTGTCACCCAGGCTAGAGAGCAGTGGCATGATCTCGGCTCACTGCAATCTCAGCCTTCTGGGCTCAAGCGATCCTCCCATCTCAGCCTCCTGAGTAGCTGGGACTAAAGGTGCACGCCACCATGTCCAGCTAATTTTTGTATTTTTGTAGAGATGGGGTTTCACCACCTTGCCCAGGCTGGTCTCGAACTCCTGGACTCCAGTGATGCACCTGCCTCAGCCTCCCAAAGTGCTAGGATTATAGGCATGAACCACTGCATCCAGCCTCTTCGGGACTTTTTTTTTTTTTTTTTTTTGAGACGGCGTCTCGCTCTGTCACCCAGGCTGGAGTGCAGTGGCGTGATCTCAGCTCACAGAAAGCTCCGCCTCCTCTCTGGGACATTTTTAAGATCAAGATTTAACTTTAATTTTTTTCCTCAGATTGATATTTCTGTAATATTTACATTTTTAGTAAAATGCCATTTATTAAATTCAGATAAAGTTTAGGTGGCTAAAAACAAAAATACAAAGGTAAGAAACTTTAAAGTGACTATTCACTTTACTTTCCAAATAACCACTCAGCCCCAGTTCCTGTTAATTATTTTTGAATGTCTCCTAACTGCCCATAGTCACCATCAAAGATACAAACAGTTAACAGGAAGTGAAAGATTTTCATCTCTGTCCTTTTCCTTTCTCACATTAACAAAAGAGAACAACCTCCTCTTCCAATGTATAGTGACTCTAATTATACAAACTCAGTTAACCGGTGCTTTTTGACCTATCATCCTCAAATTGATGTCACCATCTCCATATCCAGGAACTTAGTTCAGATGGGTATGTCTCTTCATATCATGACTGGACTATTGCAGGATCCTCCTATGTAGTCCACATAACTCCAATATCTTTTTTCCTTTTTACCCCATCTTTTTCCTTTTTTATTGTGGGATTGCCCTTTATAAAACACTATTTTAATTATGTTACTTGCCTCCTTAAGAACCTATGCTGAATTACCAACTATTACCCATTACATCTCAACTTCTATGCTTGTTACTTAAGACCTCCATAAATTAGCCCTAAGCTACCTATCCAGTGTCATACCAGTCCTCAGTATGAATGTTAATTCTGGTGATACCAGTTTCCTTACTGCCCCAGCAAAGTTCAGTTTTTGGTTTCCCAGTGCGTAGCTTTTAAAGATCTATTCATACCTATCCTTTTGCCTAAAATATCCTCCTTGGCATGTCTTAGTTCTTCAAATGCTACTCATTTTTTAAGATTGGACAATTTTTTGCTTCTTTTATAAAGTCTTCTCTATGTCCACCCCACACTTTTCTGATTTCTCACAGTGATTATCATGTGTACCAAATAATCTAGCATTTCATCAGCCATTCCTTCATGTTCTTTTCTAATTGTTTCCTAAATAATTCTGATGTCCCTTAACTACACTATCAGTTCCTTGAAGGCAAAAGCCAAATTTTTAACATTAGCTCATGTATCTCTCACACTATCCAGCTAGGGATGGACTCTCAATAAATATTTGCTACATGATTGATTGACAATGCAGAACAAAGCTACTGAATATCCTGAGGCTGAAAAGTGAACTGCAACCAAAAGAGGAATCTAAATATAATGAAACTAGAGAATTGGTTTCTAATTCAGAGATCCCTTGCCTTTTCACATTCACGACAAATAAAGATTATTTTAATATTTATATGACACAGGATGAAAAGATAAAGCAGCCAGGTGACTAACTGGGCTCTCCAGCCACCACAGAGGCCAGGAAAATCAGTATCTCAGGATTCTGAAAACCCAGTGACCTCAGTAGCGTGGCTGACAAGCTCTGATATAAATGACTTCTCTTATGTATCAATGACTTAAAAAATTGTTTAAGCCCGGCCGGGCGCGGTGGCTCAAGCCTGTAATCCCAGCACTTTGGGAGGCCGAGACGGGCGGATCATGAGGTCAGGAGATCGAGACCATCCTGGCTAACACGGTGAAACCCCGTCTCTACTAAAAAATACAAAAAACTAGCCGGGCGAGGTGGCGGGCGCCTGTAGTCCCAGCTACTCGGGAGGCTGAGGCAGGAGAATGGCGTAAACCCGGGAGGCGGAGCTTGCAGTGAGCTGAGATCTGGCCACTGCACTCCAGCCTGGGCAACAGAGCAAGACTCCGTCTCAAAAAAAAAAAAAAAAAAATTGTTTAAGCCCATGTGGAATATTAAAAGTACCATTAGCCAAAACAAAGCATTAAACTACATGCATACTTCAGAGATATTGTGGTTCCTGACCACCACAATAAAGCAAATATTGCAAAAAAGCGAGTCACATGAATTTTTGGTTTCCCAGTGTGTATGAAAGTTATGTTTACAGCCGGGGGCAGTGGCTTATGCCTGTAATCCCAGCACTTCTGGAGGCCGAGGCAGGCAGATCACTTCAGGTCAGTTTGAGACCAGCCTGGCCAACATGGCAAAACCGTCTCTACTAAAAATACAAAGATTAGCCAGGCATGGTAGCACATGCCTGTAGTCCCAGCTACTCAGGAGGCTGAGTCAGGAGACTCGCTTGAACCAGGGAGATGGAGGTTGCAGTGAGCCAAGATGGTGCCACTACACTCCAGCCTGGGCAACAGAGCAAGATCCTGTCTCAAAAAAAAAAAAACTGTTATGTTTACACCATACTATAGTCTATTAAGTGTACAATTGCTTCATGCCTAACAAAACAATGCACATACCTTAATTTATAAATACTTCTACTGACTGGGCATGGTGGCTCACGCCTGTTCTCCTAGCACTTTGGGAGGTTGAGGTGAGTGGATCACTTGAGCCCAGGAGTTCGAGACTAGCCTGGGCAACACATCGAAACCCTGTCTCTATAAAAAATTACAATAATTAGCCAGGAATGGTGGCTCATGTCTGTGGTCCCAACTACCCGAGAGGCTGAGGTGGGAGGATCACTTTGAGACTGGGACGTGGAGGTTGCAGTGAGCTGAGATCGCGCTATTGTACTCCAGCCTGGGTGACAGAGTGAGACCCTGTCTCGGGGGGAAAAAGAAAACTTTACTGCTAAAAATGCTAATGATCATCTGGGCCTTCAGTGAGTCAAATCTTTTTACTGATAGAGGGTCCTGTTTTGATGTTGGTGAATGCTGGCTGATCAGGGTGGTGGTTGGGGTGGCTGGGGTAATTTCTTAAAATAACCATGAAGTTTGCTACATCAATTGACTTTTCCTTTCACAAGAATTTCTCTGTAGCTTTATCAACTAAATTTATGTATAATTCTAAATCCTTTGTTGTCATTTCAAAAATGTTCACATCATAGTTACCAGGAGTAGTTTCCTTCTCAAGAAACCACTGTTTCTGCTCATCCATAAGAAGCAACTTGCCATCTGTTCAAATTTTATCCTAAGATTGCAGCAATTTAGTCACTTCTTCAGGCTCCACTTTTTTTTTTTTTTTTTTTTTTTTTGAGACGGAGTCTTGCTCTGCCACCCAGGCTGGAGTGCAGTGGCCGGATCTCAGCTCACTGCAAGCTCCGCCTCCCGGGTTCACGCCATTCTCCTGTCTCAGCCTCCCGATTAGCTGGGACTACAGGTGCCCGCCTCATCGCCTGGCTAGTTTTTTGTATTTTTTTAGTAGAGACGGGGTTTCACCGTATTAGCCAGGATGATCTCGATCTCCTGACCTCATGATCCGCCCGTCTCGGCCTCCCAAAGTGCTGGGATTACAGGCTTGAGCCACCGCGCCCGGCCCAGGCTCCACTTCTAATCCTAGTTCTCCTGCTATTTCCACATTTGCAGTTACTTCCTCCACTGAAGTCTTGAACCCCTCAAAATTACCCATGAGGGGCAGAATCAAACTCCTGTTCATGTTATTTTAACCTCCTCCAATTAACTGCAACTGTTCTTAATGGCATCTAGAATGGTGAATCCTTTCCATAAATTTTTCAATCGACTGCCCACATCCATCAGAAGAAGAATCATAATCTAAGGCAGCTACAGTCTTATGAAATGTGTTTCTTAAATAGTAAGAGTTGAAAATTGAAATTACTTCTTGATCCATTGGCTACGGGATGAATACTATGCTAGTAGGCATGAAAGTAACATTCAACTCCTTGTACAACTTCCTCAGAGCTCTTGGGTGACCAGGTGCATTGTCAATGATCACTGATACTTTGAAAGGAATATCTTTTTCTGAGCAGTAGTTCTCAACAGTGGACTTCAAATATTCAGTAAACCACGCTGTAAACAGATGTGCTATTATTATCCAGGCTTTGTTGTTCCATATATGGAACATAGGCAGAGTAGATTTAGCATAATGCTGAAGCACCCAAGGATTTTCAGAATGGTAAATAGGCATTGGCTCCACTTAAAGTCATCAGCTATGGAGCAGGAACCCACATCCAGGAACAGAGCCCTTTGCTCCTCCCTCAGAATGAATGGAGACTAGAAATCAGACATTTCTCTCCAAGAAATGCAGGATTTTGTTCAGTGCTTCTCCCAGATTGTTAGGGTGCTGACTGAGGATGAGATGGGGCACCCAGAGACAGGAGATGCTATCACTCAGCTCAAGGAGGTCCTGTAGTACAATGCCATTGGAGGCAAGTATCACTGGGCTTTGACAGTGCTCGTAGTATTCTTGGAGCTGGTGGAGCTGAGGAAACAGGATGCTGAGAGTCTCCAGCGGGCCCTGACTGTGGGCTGGTGTGTGGAACTGCTGCAAGCTTTCTTCCTGCTGGCAGATGACATCACGGCTTCATCCCTCACCAGCCAGGGATAGATCTGCTGGTATCAGAAGCCCAGCGTGGGTTTGGATGCCATCAATGATGCTATGCTTCTGGAAGGGAAGCATGTATGTACCACCTGCTGAAGCTCTGTTGCAGGGAGCAGCCCTATTACCTGAACCTGATCCAGCTCTTCCTGCAGAGTTTCTATCAGACTGAGATTGGCCAGCCCCCCAGGGCAATGCAGATCTTGGCAAATTCACTAAAAAGAGGTACAAATCTAGTGTCAAGTACAAGGCATCTTTCTACTCCTTCTACCTTCCTGTAGCTGCAGCCATGTACATGGCAGGCATTGATGGTGAGAAGGAGCACACCAATGCCAAGAAGATCCTGCTGGAGATGGGAGAGGGAGAGTTCTTTCAGATTCAGGATGATTACCTTGACCTCTTTTGGGGACCCCAGTGTGACCGGCAAAGTTGGCACTGACAAACAGGACAACAAATGCAGCTGGCTGGTGGTTCAGTGTCTGCAATGGGCCACTCCGGAACAGTACCAGATCCTGAAGGAGAATTACGGGCAGAAGGAGGCCAAGAAGGTGGCCCCGGTGAAGACTGTATGAGGAGCTGGATCTGCCGGCTGTGTTCTTGCAATAATAGGAAGACAGTTACAGCCACATTATGAGTCTCACTGAACAGTACACAGTGCCCCTGCCCCCAGTCATCTTTCTAGGGCTGACGTGCAACATCTACAAGCGGAAAAGTAACCTAGAGACTGCAAGGGCAGGGAGAGGAGGCCCTCAATAAATAAATTATTGTGTAACTTTCTAAAAAAAAAAAAAAAGTCATCAACTGCATGGAACCCTAGCAACAGTCAGCCTGTCCTTTGAAGCCAGGGATTGACTTCTCTCTAGCTATGAAAGTCCTAGATGGCATCTTCTTCCAAAAGAAGGCTGTTTCACTTACACGGAAAATCTGTTGTTTAGTGCAGCCACCTTCATCAATTATCTTAGCTAGATCTTCTGGGTCACTTGCTGCAGCTTCTCCAATCAGCACTTGCTGCGTCACACTGCATATTTATGTTATAGAGTCAACTTCTCTCCTCAGACCTCATGAAGCAACCTCTGCCAGCTTCCAACTTTTCTTCTGCAGCTTCCTTACCTCTCTCAGTCTTCACAGAATTGAAGGGAGTTAGCATCTTGCTCTGGATTAGGCTTTGGCTTAAGTGAATGTTGTAGATGCTTTGATCGTCTATCCAGAACACTAAAACTTTCTGCACATCAGCAGTAGGACTGTTTCACTTTCTAATCATTCATCTGTTCACTGGAGCAGCACTTTCCATTTCCTTCAAGAACTTTTCCTTTGCATTCACAACTTGGCTCACTGCTCCAGCTCAAGAGGCCTAGCTTTCAGCCTACCTGATAGCCTTTCAACAGCCTTTCTCACCAAGCTTCATCATTTCTACCTTTTGATTTAAAGTGAGAGATGTTGGGCCCTTCCTTTCACTTGAACACTTAGAGGCCATTGTAGGGTTGTTGACTGGCCTAATTTTAATATTGTTGTCTCTCAGGGAATAGGGAGGCCAGCGGTGAGGGAGAGAGATAGGAGAACAGCTGGTTGGTGGAGCACTGAGAACACATATAGCATTTATTGATTAAGTTCCTGGACTTATATGGGCAAGGTTTGTAGCACCCAGAAACAGTTACAGTAGTAACATCAAAGGTCACTGATCGCAGATCACCATAACAGATACAATGAAAAAGTCTGAAATATTGTGAGAATTACCAAAATGAGACAGAGACACGAAGTGAGCATGTGCTGTTGGAAAAATGGCTCCCATAGACTTGCTCAAGGCAGGCTTGCCACAAACTTTCAATTTGTAAAAAATGCAACATCTGCAAAGTGCTATAAGGTGAAGCACAATAAAACGAGGTATGCCTGTATATGAAACAGAAAGAATTAAAGAAAAGAAAAAGTCTAAACAAAAATAAATACATCTGTCACAAGAAGACAAAAAGGCTCATTTTTTTAATTACCAGAGATTCTTTATAGAAAAATTTTTTCTGTTAAAAAATGTTTTCAGCTAGGCACAGTAGCATGTGCCTGCAGCCCCAGCTACACAGGAGTCTGAGGCAGGAGGATCGTTTGAGCTCAGGAGTTCAGGGCTAGCCTGGGCAAAATAGTTAGACTCCTGCCTCTTAAAATTTTTTTTAAGTTTTCTCTCATTCATTGAATTGACCACACCCTCCTTATAACACTGACTCTACACAGTGGTCTGTCTTCTGTTTATTACAGTACCTGTAATAATTCTTGACGCTGTCCAGACTTGGAATATTGAATGCATCTAATTAAAAAAAAAAAAAGCAAACATTCATCCACATTAAAAAAAGAATACAAACATTTTCTTTAATGACTAAGGGAAAATAATTCTTTCTATAACAATTCCCCCCCACACACCCCCAGGGTAGAGCCATTCCATTTATTATTCAGCAAATAGCGGGAGGACTAGGAGAGGGGCCCATCCTAGACAACCTCCCATTATTGCCATGGGTTTCAGTTTGCTTCCCCAAACTAGAAATGTTTAGCCTAGGGAAAGGGTAGACTCAGAACAGAGTCCAGATGGCCCTGGCCCTACCACCAACTCATGAACTCCCACCATGGTCCATCTCTCTAGGGCCACTGAGCCTCTCTTAGAACCAGTATGGCTAGACTCTGGGTTGCTGGGTCCAATCCAAGCAGGCTGGGCTCCAAGTTCTAGACCCCAGGCTGGCTAAAACCCTGGAATCTTGATTCCAGGATGTGGGTGGGATGGACTTAGGTCCCAAGCTCCAGGCTAAGCCAGTGCCCTTCAGGGCTGCAGCAGGTAGCTGCCTTCATGGCTAGGCTTCTTGGGCAGTGGTACTTTTTCAGGATAGGAGCCAGGGCTGGAGTTGGGTCTAAATCTGTAGAAACAGTCAATATTGGCAGAGCAAGAGTGGTAGGCCTGGCAGAGAATGACTCGGAGCAGAAGCAGCAAGAAGCCTATGAGGTGTTGCAGATGACGGCAATGAGCACCCCCTGGGAAACAGCTGCCCCCATGACAGGCAGCCCACCCTCAGACCAGCACAGACAGTAGAGCTGCCACAACGTCAAGGCCTACGCCAAGGCGGGACTCTGGTATGACCAGCCTTCCGTGGAGGCTGTCCTGCCTACATACTCAACGATTCCCGGGCAGTGGAGATGTCCACCTGAGGTCTTAAGCCAAAGTACAGCCCGGTGCACATCTGTGGGAGGGTTGGGACAATGGGATATTCAGATTTAACTGAGGCTCCAGCAGGGGCAGCTGGCCCTCCCCAAGCTCTCTGCCTCTGCTGGCACAGACTGAGCTAGCCACAGCGTGACTGCAGCAGCCTCTGTCATCTTTCTATAACACTTTTAATGGTAGAATGTCAATCAATTAGATTGATACTTTAAAATGTTGATATCTTAACAAAATTCAGATTATCTAGAAACTTACTTAAGGCACTTAGTATACTAGAGAAAAACAGGTACTTTGAATTCTATACCATTCGGAATAAATAAGTTTGCAATTATAAGATTGAACTGTAGTTGCTCTTGTCTTAATCCTGTGATTCTAAAAGCCAGCAAAAAGTGGATTCATGCCTGATCTACTGATCAAATAAAGTAGACAAATGAAGTACTTAGCTAATAAAAAAGTCAACCTTTATAAATCAAACAAATCTACTACCATCAGGACTCTTTTAGAGAAGAGTTCATTTCCTTACCAACCCAACAATAATCTAAAAAAGGGAAAGGATTATTCATTTCCCTGTTCATGCCTATGGAGATTTGTTTGCAATTTAAAATTTTTAGGCTAGGTGCAGTGACTCATACCTGTAATCCCAGCACTTTGGGAGAATGAGGTGGGAGGATCGCTTGAGCCCAGGAGTTTGGGGTCAGCCTGAGCAACAGAGCAAGATCCCAACTCCACAAAAAAAAAAACCTTCAAAAATTAGCTGGGTGTGGTGATGCATGCTTGTAGTCCCAGCTACTTGGGGGTGCTGAGGTGGGAGGATCATTTAAGCTCAGGTCAAGGCTGCGGTGAGCTATACGCACACCACTGCACTCTAGGTTGAGTGACAGAGCAAGACCCTGTCAAAAAAATAATAATAAAGCGGGTGTGGTGGCTCACACCTATAATCCCACCACTTTAGGAGGCTGAGGCAGGCAGATCATTTGAGGTCAGGAGTTCGAGACCAGCCTGGCCAATGTGGTGAAACTCCGCCTCTACTAAAAATACCCCCCCAAAAAAAATTAACTGGGAAGGATGGTACCTGTCTGTAATCCCAGCTACTCAGGAGGCTAAGGCAGGAGAATTGCTTGAACTCAGGAGACAAAGGTTGCACTACTGAGATTGCACTACTGTACTCCAGCCTGGGTGACAGAGTGAGACTCTGTCTCACAAAATAATGATAATAAGAATAGTCATAGTAAATTTTAAAAAGAAAAAATAAAAAGCAAAGTTTTTTAACTTTGCACACAGGAAAATTCATTCTTTTCTGTGACTTACAGTTCTATGGATTTTGACAAATACATAACGAACCTGAAGTCCACCACAACCACCAAAATACAGACTAGTTCCCTCACCACCAAAAATTCTCCATGATGCCTGTTTGCAGTTAATCTGTCTCCCAATCCCTATCCTCTGGTAACTACAATCTGTTCTCTGTCTATTGTTTTGCCTTTTCCTGAATGTCATATAAATGAAATCATACAGTATGCAGACTTACGGGTTTGGCTTCTTTCACTTAGCAAAATGTATATTTATTAAAACATCTGTCTGCATGAGTTTTGCTAAAACTCATGTCTCTTCCATGTAAAGAAGAAAAGACTTGGGGTGGGGGGCAGGGGAGGGATAGCATTAGGAGAAATACCTAATGTAGATGACAGGTTGATGGATGCAGCAAACCACCATGGCACATGTATACCTATGTAACAAACCTGCACGTTCTGCACATGTATCCCAGAACTTAAAGTATAGTGATAATAATAATAAAAAAAGCAGCATATGTCACAAAAAAAGGACCATACCAATTGTCATTTCAAAGGCTCACAATGACATCTGAAGTTTTAAAACCACATTATATAGTTGTATTTCAGAGTTGTGACCTTTAGTATATGTAAACCTATGTTATAACGTCCCATTTTATAATTTTACAATCTAAGTTGGAAAATCTAGGTTCCTGAAGGGGGAAAAAAACTCTAGTCTTTATTATATCTGGCTCTTGGTTCTCACCATGATTTCCTTTGATATCCAACCACTTGGTTTTTTCCATGACTCTTGTCTTCTTCAGAATACCCTGGTAGGTTTGCCATTCTACCTCATGCTGCCTGGATCCCAACTGTTCCTTTGTTTTGGCATCTGTCAGGTCTCCTGTAGGTTTACACAAGAATTGAATCACAATGCAAAACAAACTCCTAGGGGTTCCATTTTTTTAGACATGTACACTGAAGGAACAACGATACTTAAAGTACTCAACGTGTATAAGCAAAACTGCTCATGAGACCACCAATGTCCAATCAAGCCATCTAAACTAACAAGATTTTCTCAGCAAGGGCTTTGTTTCTTATAGGTTAGCAAATGCCTGTGTGATATTAGAAATGGGTTGTGAAAAAATCCTTAAAGAGAACAGTACAAAATGCATCAGTAGACTCTGATAAAATGAAAATGTTTTTATAAGAAATTCCAATACTCTGAGTGGGTGCCTAATATCTACAGCAACCATGTTTTCCAAACCACAAAATCAGAATATGTGACTTGACCAAATATTATTTTTATAGCAAGAAGCAATGTGGCAGGTGCAATTGGACAACAAAATACCAAAATTTATAGGGAACTAAACAGAACACTTTTTATGGGGGTTCATCCATTAAATGAGAACTGATACCCTTTCATGTCAGCAGAGATACTTCAATAAGGTGGATGGGTGATGAATTCCCCAATAAGCAAGACAGATAGATGCTCCTTTAGCTTCTTCTCCCCACTACAGTTTGGAAGCAAATAAAGGGTTTGAAGAGTCTAGAAAACTCAAGTCATAAAACTATTAAAGGATGAAGAAAAAGTGCCCTGGGTCACCGGAAGCCTCAAACAACTGAAAATATAAGATTAATAATATAAAGAAAATTGAAAAGTGAGCAAAAGAAGAGAACTTCTGATTCGTGGTTACAGGCTTTTCCCTAATTCTCACAACCACAACTATAACAACAAGAACAAAAACCAGATACAAATACATGAGACAACAGACTGACATGAGAACCAGGAGCCTTGCTTCTACTACTTTGACAAAACCTTGCTACCTCAAATCATTTTGCCTGGATCTTGACTCATTCAGTTATCCATAGGCAAAGGGGTTAGAATGTCCGATCTCTTCCACTTCACAGGGCTCATCTGGAGCTGTGGCTATACTGCTCCCAACATCCCCAAAGTGAAAAGCCGCAGCCCTGGCCAAAGTTCTACCATCCAGACCACAGAACACTACCACAGCATGGCAAGCCTCCCTACCTGTTGCTAGGACGAGAGCTGGTTGAATGATGTCAATAGTTTCAGAACAGAATTTCTCTAAGTCTACCGCTCTGCCTGGATCTCGAAACCTGCTCAGGTGAATGTCGGATATCTGCCGAAAACAGGTATTGAACAGAGAGATCTGAGCCGGGAAGAGGCAGCATGGGGAGCGGCGGCTCAGCGGCTCTCTCGGGCAGAAGGAAAAGACAAAGAGGCAGTGCATAACGAACCCCCCAGGTAAGGACAGGGCCAGCACTAGACAGAGCCTCGAGTTACAACCTGAGGCCCGCAGCCTGGAGCGTGGGGCCCAACACCCGCCAGGGTCTCACCGCACGGTGCCCGCTCTGCACCCGCCTCCCTGCCCGGCTTCCCGCCGCTTCACCTGCAGGCCCCAGAAGATGTTGCTGTCTCCAGGACCTGGCGCGGGGTGCGGCCTCCTGGGGGGCGCGGGATGCGGCAGCGGCGAGGGTTGGCCCGCCAGGCCGTAGTGCTCCAAGAGCATGGCCACCAGCGCTGCGGCCGCCAACCCCGCGACCACCCTGAGAGCCAGCACTGCAGCCATGCCGCCCGCCCGCCAATCCGCCGGGGAGCGGCCCTAGCTAATCCCGCGCGGGACCGCGCGGCGCTCCCGGGAGCCGCTTTGCCTGCACTTCCGGACTCTCTTGTTGCGGGGTCAGAGCCGGATGCGGGGCCGGAGCCGGATGCGGGGCTGGAGCCACACACCGGGCCTAGGGTGCTGCGGCGGTCAGCCGCCTGCCGGCATCTGTGCCTCTCTGGCAGCGCAAGTGTCTGGGCTCGTTTTGCGTAAGTAATGCGATCAAAGAAAAGGGAACCGAAACTCTGAACACCAGTGACGGTGGCCGAGTGGTGGCGGGCGAGGAGACCGGGACCAGTGGCCAGGAGGCCAGGGCTAGAGTCCTGGCTCCGCCTTGGTCATTAACTCCTGACCTCAGTGGGTCGATCTCCTTACCTGTAAAACAGAGTTAATAACACCTTCCGTGTGCACTTTGCAGGGTTGTTGTATCAAAGTGAGAACGTATGAGGACGCCTTTTACATTGTCTCACAAATGTGTCAGGTGGCTTCCTCTGGCCCCTTCTGATTATTAACGTGCCTCCATAGGTTTTCTTTTCTTTCCCTTCTCCTTCCCGCTACCGTTCCCCTTTCCTTCACTTCTCAGACATGATCTCACTCTGTCCCCCAGGCAGGAATGCAGTGGAGCGATCATGGCTCACTGCAGCCTTGACCTCCCTGGCCTCAAGTAGCTGGAACTACAGGTTCGCACCATCACGCCCAGCTAATTTTTTAAATATAGTTTTGTAGAGACTGGGGTCTCTCTCTGTTGCCCAAGCTGGCCTCGGAACTCCTGGGTTCAAGCGATCATCCCGCCTCCGCCTCCCAAAGTGCTGGGACCACCGCGCCTGGCAGCATAGGTTTTCTATAGATGTTAATTCCTATGTTTTGTGAAAGTTATTTTTCCCTTAACCTGATTTCACATGCACCTGATTAATATTGCAACACGGTGGTATACTATTCATTTAATAAATATTAAATACTTCCTATGGGCCAGGCCCAGGAGAATTAGATTCAGCCCTACCTTAACTTATCTAACCACTCCCTTATTGTTGATTTTTAAATTGTTTATTATATATTGGTGTTCTGAGTAATTTATTTTCACATCTGCCTTCCTTTCATTGAAAAAAATTTTAGAAAATGGCAGTTAATAAAAGGCACAAACAAATCAACAGGGATATACTAGTGGAAAACACAATATAAAACTAAAATGTCATTGGTTTCTTTTATTGGTTAGGAGCACAAAATGTATCAGGCAGAAGGTCTATTTCAAACTAATTAAAAAGCTATGTGTATTTTAAATTCTGCCCAAATCAGATATATACACACCCACAAAAATAGTGTGTGAAGGAAAGCAATCACACACGAGAAGTCGTATACTGAATTCTTCAAGGAAACACATGTGGAAATAGGAATTAACAAAGTCAGCAATTATGAATATAATTTTTAAATTGAGTCTTAAAATGCTACATGGCCCAGAACTATACTATATAAAGTAATGCTAGGTACAAAGGAAAAAAGTCTAAACAGCTTTTAGCAAAACTGCTTTCCCAGAAAAGCAAATTAAAATAATGCAATCAGCAGACCAAGGATACAGCTAGACATCAGAGCTACAACTTCTCGTATCTGTGTCAGAAAATCCTATTTATCCAGAATAGACTAAAATTTCGGGATAAAACAGGAACTTTTTTGGCCGGGCGCGGTGGCTCAAGCCTGTAATCCCAGCACTTTGGGAGGCCGAGATGGGCGGATCACGAGGTCAGGAGATCGAGACCATCCTGGCTAACACGACAAAACCCCGTCTCTACCAAAAATACAAAAAAATTAGCCAGGCATGGTGGCGGGCGCCTGTAGTCCTAGCTACTCGGGAGTCTGAAGCAGGAGAATGGCCTGAACCTGGGAGGCGGAGCTTGCAGTGAGCTGAGATCCGGCCACTGCACTCCAGCCTGGGTGACAGAGTGAGACTCCGTCTCCAAAAAAAAAAAGGAACTTTTTAACTTTTTTTACTTTTATCCATTTTAAGTTATTTTTATCTCCTCCACCTCCCAAACCAGTAATTCAGCAAGATCCAGCAGAAAGAGGGCTACTTTTAGAATTGGCTATTTTATTTTTCTTTCTATGGCGAGACTGTCATGGAGCTTGGATATTTCAGGATCATATACATCCAGGACCAGTGTCCCACTGTGGTCAAAAAACTTTGTCAGGCCTCTGAGCCCAAGCTAAGCTGTCATATGCCCTGTGACCTGCACATATGCATCCAGATGGCCTGAAGCAACTGAAGATCCACAAAAGAAGTGAAAATAGCCTTAACTGATGACATTCCACCATTGTGATTTGTTTCTGCCCCACCTTAACTGATCAATGTACTTTGTAATCTCCCCCACCCTTAAGAAGGTTCTTTGTAATTCTGCGCACCCTTGAGAATGTACTTTGTGAGATCCACCCCCTGCCTGGAAAACATTGCTCCTAACTCCACCGCCTATCCACAAACCTATAAGAACTAATGATAATCCCACCAACCTTTGCTGACTCTCTTTTCAGACTCAGCCCGCCTGCACCCAGGTGAAATAAACAGCTTTGTTGCTCACACAAAGCCTGTTTGGTGGTCTCTTCACATGGACATGCATGACAAACTTAGCAATGGGGACTTGGTAAACTCGACTTCCTGCTGCTGCTTTGTTCTCCCACTTGTGAAGGTCAGCTTCAAGGTGTATTTGTCATCAAACCTTTAAAGACTGGAGGACAGTTGGCAAATATCATCAGGATCCATTCCTGTAGGATCTTTCCTGTGGGTCACGACAAAGATGCTCCTCTCCTTATATGAGGTATAAATGGTCAGAATCCAGATCATCACAAAATAGGATATGAAGCACAAAACGAAAACGGGTTTGGACTCTGGAAAGAGGTGCATGTAATCCCAAATCAAAGCCACTATGGCAAAGAAACAGGATATTGTACAGATGGTGAGGCGACCATCAATTAGACCAAAATTCTCCACATATTTGTATTTTTCCAGAAGTAACTTTCTGGCAGAATCATCCGAAGAGTTTTTCACAGCTAATCCATCGCACTTGTCAATTTTTACAGGCTTATCATCTATCTTCCACTTATCCAACAAGCCGCTATGGCCACTGCCTGCCCCACACCTGGAACCACGCCAGCCCCACTACTGCCTCCACTACCACCGCTTCTCCCACCCTGTGCAGCTGCTGCCGCCATCTTATCCGCTTCTGCCTGTTCTGAGTAAAGATATGTATTTTTGCGGGGGGATGGAGTCTCTCTCTACCGCCTAGGCTGGAGTGCAGTGGCGCGATCTCGGCTCACTGCAAGCTCCGCCTCCAGCAGCTGGGATTACAGGCACTCACCATCATGCCTGGCTAACTTTTTGTATTTTTAATAGAGACAGGATTTCACTGTGTTAGCCAGGATGGTCTTAATCTCCTGACCTTGTGATCGGCCCGCCTTGGCCTCCCAAAAGTGCTGGGATTACAGGCGTGAGCCACCGCGCCTGGCTGAGTAAATATTTTTACACGAATAGTGCTCTTAAAAAAAAAAACTCCCTTTGAGTTTTTTCCTTGGGATATGTTGTCAGTATTGGATTTATGCCAATTTCAATTAAATTGAATTTTCAATTTAAAATTTTCAATTAAATTTTGAGTACCTTTGGAATACAATACATTGATCTAAGCAGAAAACATAAAGAAACATAAAGGTAAGTAGGCAAAGAGCTATGGTTCATTAAGGAGTTTATGTAAGAGAGAGACATACATACATAAGTTTAATATGCGAAGAATATGCTTTTTGCCACAAGAGATGACCAGATATAAAAGGCAGGGGGAAGGTTAAAACTAGAAGAGAGAAGCTGGGCACGGTGGCTCACGCCTGTAATCCCACCACTGGGAGGCAGAGGCGGGCAGATCACGAGGTCAGGAGATTGAGACCATCCTGGCTAACATGGTGAAAGCCCATCTCTACTAAAACTACAAAAAATTAGCCAGGCATGGTGGCACGTATCTGTAGTCCTAGCTACTTGGGAGGCTGATGCAGGAGAGTCGCTTGAACCTGGGAGGCGGAGGTTGCAGTGAGCCAAGATCGGGCCACTGCACTCCAGCCTGGGTGACAGAGCGAGATTCCATCTCAAACAACAACAACAACAGCAAAAAACTAGCAGAAAGTACGTCTTTGGAAAGAATCAAGAAAAGTTTAATTATGGATGCTGCATATAAAGGATGGGTAATATTTCTTGACTGGCAGAGATTGAGGTTGGGGTGGGTAAAAGCACTTTCCTAACAACACGAACCAAAGCATTAAGATGAGAAAATGCAGGGCATGTTGCAGGGACAGTGAATGTTTCAGTTTGCCAGCCTATGCCAAGAGGAATAATGGTAATTAGACTGGACCTTTGGCTTGAGGCACACACATTGAGGAAGACCTCTAAATGCCAAGAGTGAAGACAACAGAGTTCTGCTTTGGCAACATGGATCTGGCAACAGCATAGAGAACTGACTGTCCAGAGGATAGGTGTGAGAGAGAATCCTGTTGGAGGGAGATTGCCATAATCCAGGTAGTGGGGTAATTACAAAGACCTGAAGAAGAAAGATGGGAGAATACAACCTTGAGATTAGAAAGGAGTGATCAGATGTAACAACAATTTTAAAAATAAAAACTATAGAACATGGCACCTGATTGGATATTCAATGGAAGAAAATAAGAGTTTTTTTTTAAATAATGACAAAATGTGGAACATAGTGACTGAGGGACCAGGGCTATAATGTATGAATGGAGAGCATTACCCATATCAATAAAATAAAATTTTGATTTTGGTTTTATCTAATACTACACCACTAGAAAACACGTGGAAGGATATTTTAAAACCAAATTTGGGAGACATGACTGAGATGATCTAATTTAAAACCCAAGCAATGTGGCATACATAAAATGCATTTGCAGAGACCTTAGAGTATTGGGGAACCTGCCCCAATATTTCAACGTAGGTTCTTTCTATTTTCCATAAATGTCGGCTGACTGAGAAATAAAGAAAAAGAGTACAAAGAGAGGAATTTTATAGCTGAGCCGCCGGGGGTGACATCACATATCAGTAGGACTGTGATGCCCACCTGAGCCTCAAACCAGCAAGTTTTTTATTAAGGGTTTCAAAAGGGGAGATGTGTAAGAACAGGGAGTAGGTACAAAGGTCACAGGCTTCAAAGGGCAAAAAGCAGAACTACTACTAAGGGTCCAACAAAGATCACAAGGCAAAGGGGAAAAGCAGAACTACCAATAAGGGTCTATGCTCGGCAGTGCGCATATTGTCTTGATAAACATCTTAAATAACAGACAGCAGGGTTCGAGAGCAGAGAACTGGTCTGACCACAAATTTACCAGGGCAGTTTTTCCCCACTGTAGTAAGCCTGAGGGTACTGCAGGAGACTAGGGCGTATCTCAGTCCTTATCTCAACTGCATGAGACAGACAGTCCCAGAGCAGCGTTTATAGACTTCCCCCCAGGAATGTATTCCTTTCCCAGGGTATTAATATTAATATTCCTTGCTAGGAAAAGAATTTAGCGATATCTCTCCTACTTGCACGTCCATTTATAGGCTATCTGCAAGAAGAAAATATGGCTCTTTTGTCTGACCCCTCAGGCAGTCAGACCTTATGGTTGTCTTCCCTTGTTCCCTAAAAAATCACTGTTATTCTGTTCTTTTTCAAGGTGCACTGATTTCATATTGTTCAAACACACATGTCTTACAATCAATTTGTACAGTTAACACAATTATCACAGTGGTCCTGAGGTGATGTATATCCTCAGCTTATGAAGATAACAGAAGTAAGAGATTAAAGTAAAGATAGGCATAAGAAATTATAAAATTATTATTTGGGAACTGATAGATGTCCATGAAATCTTCACAATTAATGTTCCTCTGCCACGGCTCCAGCCAGTCCCTCCATTTGGGGTCCCTGACTTCCTGCAACATTAGAGAAACCTCAAAGATACAGGAAATCATTTTCTAGAAATGGGGCACAACAAGAGGAGGAATCATGCTGTTAAAGCATTTGGACATGGTCACAAGTCACAAAGGCCAGCAGTCTCAATTTCAGACACTGTACTCCAACCAAGCCACTTCACTTGTGGTGTTCAAAGTGAATAGGAACAGGAAATTATTTATTTAATGATGGTTAATGATTCTCTAGGGAAATACTGGTTTGACCAGCTAATCACTTCAGTTCAGTTCCTGACAGTCAAAGTTCCTGACAGTCAAAGCAGAAAGGTAAATAGAGTTCTTGTTATAAAGAAAGCAGGCAGCAATTCACCATGAGAGCAAATTTACCTAGAACCAAAGTCAAGGGAGAATGTATCACTCGGACATTTAACAGTACAATGTACATTGTCACCAACAGTCACATGTTGAATTAAGTAACTCTCACAAATATAAGATGCAGAAATTGTCTTTTTTTTTGGCGGGGGGTGGAGGGGAGACAGAGTTTTGCTCTTGTTGCCCAGGCTGGAGTACAATGATGTGATCTCGGCTCACTGCAACCTCTACCTCCTGGGTTCAAGCAATTCTCCTGCCTCAGCCTCCCGAGTAGCTGGGATTACAGGAGCCCGCCACCATGCCTGACTACTTTTTAAAAATATTTTTAGTAAAGACAGAGTTTCTCCATGGTGGCCAGGCTGGTTTCAAACTCCTGACCTCAAGCGATCCACCTGCCTTGGCCTCCCAAAATGCTAGGATCACAGGCGTGAGCCACTACACCTGGCCGTAATTGTCTTCCAATCACTATCTTACTGACCTTGTTAAAAATACAAAAATATAGTATTAAATTGTTTTGTGAATTCATTTATATAGAGAGCCAAAGTAATGTAATTAAAATAGGTTGTGTGTGTATAAAGTTTTTTTTTTTTTTTGAAACAGAGTCTAGGTCTGTCGCCTAGGCTGGAGTGCAGTGGCACCATATTGGCTCCCTGAAACATCTGCCTCCTGGGTTCCAGCAATTCTTGTGCCTCAACCTCCCGAGTAGCTGGGATCACAGGCATGGGCCACAACATATGGCTAATTTTTGTATTTTTTAGTAGAGACAGGGTTTTGCCAGGTTGGCCAGGCTCACCTCAAACTCCTGAGGTCAAGTAATTCCGCCCATCTCGGCCTCCCAAAGTGTTGGGATTAAGATTTTTTTAGGCCCGGCATGGTGGCTCAAGCCTGTAATCCCAGCACTTTGGGAGGCCGAGACAGGCGGATCACGAGGTCAGGAG
>NW_016803120.1:429374-430950 GCF_001698545.2 Rhinopithecus bieti
TTACACTTCTCTTTTTTTTTTTTTTTTTTGGAAGGCCGAGGCAGGAGAATCACTTGAATCCCAGCTACTTGGGAGGTGGAGGTTGCAGTGAGCCAAGATCACGCCACCACATTCCAGCCTGGGGGACAGAGCAAGACTCCATCTCAAAAACCAAACAAACAAAAAGATAATATAAGTTAAAACTGAGAAAATGTTAAAATATTGATCAATTATTTTAAAATAATAAACCCAATATATGTTAAAATAAACAGCATTTAAAAAAAAAATTAACTGCTTTCCAAAATATAAAAAATATTGAAAAGTGTGGTAATCTTTTATGTTGTCGCAAATCTCTCTTTTGTTTTCTTTTGAGCCGGAGTCTTGCTCTGTCACCCAGGCTGGAGTGCAGTGGCATGATCCTGGCTCACTGCAAGCTCCGCCTCCTGGGTTCACGCCATTCTCCTGCCTCAACCTCCCAAGTGCTGGGACTACAGGTGCCCGTCACCACGCCCGGCTAATTTTTTGTATTTTTTAGTAGAGACGGGGTTTCACCGTGTTAACCAGGATGGTCTCGATCTCCTGACCTCGTGATCTGCCTGCCCTGGCCTCCCAAAGTGCTGCAATTACAGGCGTGAGCCACTGCGCCCGGCAATTTTCACAAATCTCTTAACGTCTGGCTTAATAAAGGTGGCTAGGTTCTTCTAACTGCTTTTGTATTCAATATATTGTGATATATTGTTTTGGCTGAAGTGTATGAAGAAAATCTGGCCTTACACAGATACATAACTGGAAAGGGGAAGAGTATTTTATTTATTAATTTAATTTAATTTATTTATTTGTTGAGATGGAGTTTTGCTTTTGTTGCCCAGGCTGGAGTGCAGTGGCGTGATCTCATCTCACTACAGCCTCTACCTCCCAGGTTTAAGAGATTAGCTGGGACTATAGGCGTGCACCACCACACCCAGCTAATTTTTGTATTTTTAATAGAGATGGGGTTTCACCATATTGGCCAGACTGGTCTTGAACTCCTGACCTCATGATCCACACACCTCAGCCTCCCAAAGTGGTGGGATTACAGGCGTGAGACACCGGGCCCAGCCTGTGTTTTTTGTTTTGTTTTGTTTTGAGACGGAGTCTTGCTCTGTTGCCCAGGCTGGAGCACAGTAGTGCGATCTCAGCTCACTGCAACCTCCACCTCCCGGGTTCAAGGGATTGTCCTGCTTCAGCATCCCAAGTAGCTGGGACAACAGATGTGTGCCACCATGCCTGGCTAATTTTTTGTATTTTTAGTAGAGATGGGGTTTCACCATGTTGGTCAGGCTAGTCTCGAACTCCCAACTTCATGATCCACCTACCTCGGCCTCCCAAAGTGCTGGGATTACAGGCATGAGCCACTGTGCCCAGCCAACAAATAGTAGTTTCTTAAGACTCAATTCAATGTGGAATCTGAAACCATATCAATGAAATGTTTGTACTCCATAGCATTACATTCTATTGTTCTATTTAGCATTTTGGATGGATCTTTTACCCATTTTTTTTTTTTTTTTTTTTGAGAAGGAGTCTCGCGCACAGCTAATTTTTTTTTTTTTTTTTTTTT
>NW_016803120.1:433224-446688 GCF_001698545.2 Rhinopithecus bieti
TTTTTTTTTTTTTTTTTGAGACAGAGTTTCCCTCTGTCACCCAGGCTGGAGTGCAGTGGCGCGATCTCAGCTCACTGCAACCCTGCCTCCCGGGTTCCAGCAATTCTCTGCCTCAGGCTCCCGAGTAGGTGGGATTACAGGCGCGCACCACCACACCCGGCTAATTTTTTGTATTTTTAGTAGAGACAGGTTTTCACCATCTTGGCCTGGCTGATCTTGAACTCCTGACCTCGCTATCCACCCGCCTTGGCCTCCCAAGGTGCTGGGATTACAGGCATGAGCCCCGGTGCCTGGTCCAAATAGTATACATTTTTTTAAAAAGGCTTCAGAATGGCTGGGCGCGGTGGCTCAAACCTGTAATCCCAGCACTTTGGGAGGCCGAGACGGGCGGATCACGAGGTCAGGAGATTGAGACCTTCCTGGCTAACCCGGTGAAACCCCGTCTCCACTAAAAAATACAAAAAACTAGCCGGGCGAGGTGGCGGGCGCCTGTAGTCCCAGCTACTCGGGAGGCTGAGGCGGGAGAATGGCATAAACCCGGGAGGCGGAGCTTGCAGTGAGCTGAGATCCGGTCACTGCACTCCAGCCTGGGCGACAGAGCGAGACTCCATCTCAAAAAAAAAAGAAAGCTTCAGAATATTGCCACACCATCTTCCAAGAGGTTTACCAATTTACACTTGCATTTTACGTAATAATATGGTTATCCTTCCAGCTTCTTACCAACACTATCTTCCAAAAAAAAAAAAACCTTGCCAAATTTACAGGCAATAAATCATAATTTTTTCTTATTTTTCATTTATTTGCTTACTAGTTAGGTCTTTTTCACAAATTAATAGAAATTGGTAAGCTGCACATTTATGTCTTTCATCCATTTTCCTTTTGGAATAGTCATCTTTAGGATTTTTTTTGTTTTTGAGACGGGGTCTCACTCTGTTGCTGAGGCTGGCAGTGGCCTGATCTTGGCTCACTGTAACCTCTGCCTTCTGGGCGCCAGTTATCCTCCCATCTAGCCTCTTGAGTAGCTGGGACTAGAGGCACATGCCACCAAGCCCAGCTAATTTTTGTATTTTTTGCAGAGACAAGGTTTTGCCATGTTGCCCAGGCTGGTCTGGAACTCCTGGGCTCAAGTGATTCACCCTCCTCAGCCTCCCAAAGTGCTGGGATTCTGAGCATGTGCCATGGTGCCTGGCCACTTTGGGATTTTATCCTTTGATATCTACTGTAGACATTTCTTCCCAGTTTTTGTTTACCCTTTAAATTTTATGCCATTTATTTTTATGTTTTAATTTTAATAAAATTACATATTAGTCTTTTACATTTATATTTTTTTGCCTTTAGCAACATGCTTAAAAAAGACTTCTCCACCCCAAATTAAAAAAATGTTTACTTTTGGCAGGGCTCAGTGGCTCATGCCTGTAATTCTAGCACTTTGGGAGGCAAAGGTGGGTGGATCACTTGAGTCCAAGAGTTTGAGATCAGCTTGGGCAACATGGAGAAACCCTGTCTCCACAAAAAATACAAAAATTAGCCACACATGGTGGTGCATGCCTCTGGTCTCAGCTGCTTGGGAGGCTGAGGTGGGAGGATCGCTTGAGTCCTGGAGGTAGAGGCTGAAGTGAGGCAAGAGCATGCGACTGCACTTCAGCCTGAGTAACAAAGCAAGACCCTGTCTCCAAAAAAATAATAATAATTTTTACTTATTTACTCTTTTTAGCAGTTAACTCTTTAATGTATTAAGAATTATTTTGAGGGCTGGGCATGGTGGCTCACGCCTGTAATCCCAGCACTTTGGGAGGCCGAGGCAGGCGGATCATGAGGTCAGGAGATCAAGACCATCCTGGCTATCATGGTGAAACCCCGTCTCTACTAAAAAATACAAATATTAGCCGGGCGTGGTGGCATGCATCTGTAATCCAGGTACTCAGGAGGCTGAGGCAGGAGAATCACTTGAACCCAGGAGGCAGAGGTTGTGGTGAGCCAGGATCTCACCACTGCACTCCAGCCTGGGCAAGAGAGCGACACTCCATCTCAAAAAAAAAAAAAAATTATTTTGAGATATGATTTGAGGTAAGGATCTGACCATCTTTTCCCAAATAGTTACTTATTATTTATTTATTTTTATTTATTTATTTTTAGATGGAGTCTCACACTGTTACCCAGGCAAGTGCAGTGGTGTGATCTCGGCTCACTGCAACCTCTGCCTCCCAGGTTCAAGCGATTCTCCTACCTCAGCCTCCTGAGTAACTGGGATTACAGGCATGCACCACCATGCCTGGCTAATTTTTGTATTTTTAGTAGCTACAGGGTTTCACCATGTTGGTTAGCTTGGTTTCGAACTCCTGACCTCCAGTGATCTGCTGGCCTTGACCTCCCAAAGTGCTGGGATTACTTACAGGCATGAGCCACCAGGCTCAGCCTCTTTAAAATATTTTATTGTGGTAAAATATACATAAAATGTATCATTTTAACCACTTTTAAGTATACCATTCAGTAGCATTAGATATATTCATATTGTTATGCAACCATTACTACTACATACCTTCAAAACTTTTTCATCTTTCCAAAATGAAACTCCATACCCATGAAACTCTATTCTCTTCTCCTCTCAGACCCTGGCAACCACCATTCTACTTTCTGTGTCTATGAATTTGACTACTCTAGGTATGTATTATAAGTCAATCATACAGCATTTGTCTTTTTGTGACTGGCTTCTTTTACATAGCCTAATATCTGTAAGGTTCATCCATGTTGTGGCATGTGTCACCTTTTCCTTCCCTTTAAAGGCTGAATAATATTTCATTGCATGTATGTGCCATGTTTTGTTTATCCATTCATCTGTTGATGGACACTTGGGTTCCTGCCACCATTTGACTATACTGAATAATGCTTCAATGAACACAGGTATACAAACATCTCTTCAAGTCCCTGCTTTCACTTATTTTGGATATATACCCAGAAGTGGAATTGCTGCATCATATGGGAATTCTATATCTATTTTTTTTTTTTTAGGAACTGCTACATAATCATCTGTTTTTGCACCACTTAATAAACAGTCCAGCTGGGCGTGGTGGCTCATGCCTATAATCCCAGCACTTTGGGAGGCCAAGGCAGGCAGATCACCTGAGGTCGGGAGTTTGAGACCAGCCTGACAAACATGGAGAGACCCCCATCTCTACTAAAAATACAAAATTAGCCGGGCATGGTGGTGCATGCCTGTAATCCCAGCTACTTGGGAGGCTGAAGCAGGGGAATTGCTTGAATCCGGGAGGCAGAGGTTGTGGTGAGCTGAGATCACACCACCGTACTCCAGCCTGGGCAACAATAGCAAAACTCATCTGCATAAACAAACAAACAAATAAATAAATAAGCAGTCCATAATTTCCTTCTAACTTGAAATGCTGTATCTTTCATGTGTAAAATACTTGAACTTGGTATAAAGTAATAAAGTGAAATGGTTAAGAACAGGGCCTTGCGAGTCATTTAAACTGGATTTTATTTATTATTATTTTTTGGTAGAGGTGGGGGTCTTGCTATGTTGCCCATCTCAAACTCCTGGGCTCAAGCAATCCTCCCGCCTTGGCCTCCCAAAGTGCTAACATTACAGGGGTGAGCCATTGTGCTGGCTGAATGTCTGCTGTGTCACTTGGAAGCTGCATGTCCCTAACCAAATTCTATAACTTCTCTAAACTTCAGTTTTCTCAATTTCTCATAACAGTAAAATAGAAGTAGTAACATCTACCTACAGGATTGTTACTAATATATAGCTAGTGCTATTAATATACTAGTGCTTTGATTACATTAAGATGTTAATAAGTGGCTGTTATTATTTTTCTTTTCTTTTCTTTTTTTTTGAGATGGAGTTTTGCTCTTGTAGCCCAGGCTGGAGAGCTGGAGAGCAGTGGCACGATCTTGGCTTACTGCAAACTCCACCTCCCAGGTTCAAGCAATTTTCCTGCCTCAGCCTCCTGAGTAGCTGGGATTACAGACACCCGCCACCACACCCAGCTAATTTTTGTATTTTTAGTAGACATGGGGTTTCACTGTGTTGTCCAGGCTGGTCTCGAACTCCTGACCTCAGGTGATCCACTCACCTTGGCCTCCCAAAGTGCTGAGATTACAGGCGTGAGCCACCGCCCCCGACCTATTTCTGAACTTTCTAGTCTATTTCATTTATCTAAGAGTGAAAGAAGAAAAAGAGAAGAGAGTTGGGTAGCACAAGAGAACTCCAGGAGTAAAGGCATAGAGACAGGAAGGAACAAGGTAACTTTTTGGGCAATTTTTATCAAAATGTGGGACAATATCTATTGTGGGTTATAATATCACTTTAATAACTACAACCAGTATTTTGGCTTAAATGCATAAACATATTGCAGTTGAATAGAAAATATGACATATCGCAAGCATTGTTTCAGAAAACTTTAGTTTCAGCATATATATACATATTCTATATATACCCATATAATTTTGTATAGGTACCGTGATAAGATGTAAAATGTATTTATTGTGGTTGTTGGGCAAAAGGCTGGAAAACAGTATTTTAGCACCCAGGCGGTAGTTCATTTGAGCAGAAACATTGTTTAGGCAGGAAAGTTCTACTAATCAAGGTGGACCACAGCATTTGGAAAGCCTCCTCTGCTTTTCACATTGTTTGGAGCTTTATTTTCTTCCCTTTGTTAAAAATATACACTTTAAAATTATTTGTTTTGTGAACAATGTAAAATACTGATGAAGGTAAAGTAGCTCTTGACACCTTCTTCCTCCAATCCGAATCCTGGCCCTTAGAGTTACTACTTTGCCCTTTCCCCTTTCAGACTTACTCCTTCAGATTTAAATGCCTATGTGTGCAAATATATAGTTTGCGGCAACTTGGCTTTTTTCCCTCTCACTTAATTTATCTTGATCTTTTCACAGATTTATCTTGCTCAAGAGCTGCACAGTATTTCAAAATGCGGATGTACCATAGTCTATCCTGTCTTTCATCTATCGATGAATGACTAGGTTTCCAAATTATTTCCCCCCGTGCTCCCCAATAAAGCTGGATCCCCAGCTTTTTTGTACACATGTGCAAGTGCCCACGGGGTAGAACCTTAAAAACGGAAGATGTGTGAGTACTTTCTTTTTCATTTTATAGGCTCTGGAGAACTACTGCAGGGAGGCTGGGATACAAAACACCCTCAGGCCAACAACCGGCCAGCTAGGACAGGTTCTTGCTTTAGCCCCTGACAAGTTTTCTTCCTTTCGTAATGGACGCTAACTTTGGCTTTTTTTTTTTTTTTTTTTAACCTCGTAGATACAACAGTTCCCAGCACCAAATCCAGATATACAACCACTCAGCTACCAAGCGCTACGCCTGATAAATTACAGGGGAAATAAAAATCTCCAGTCCTTTCACGTCGTGACGCTTGCTTCCGGGAAGCGGGCCGGAAGCCGCTCCTCAATTGTGCGTCAAACCCGACTTCAGGGGCCGTCGTAAAAGTGTCGTCCCTGTGTGTCTCCGACCGGCCACAGGTTTCCGCTTGCCTCTGGCCGGGGGTCGGCAACTGCAGGAGTCAGTTTCCCTCAAGATGGCGGACGAGGAAGCTGGAGGTGCGGAGAGGATGGAAATCAGCGCGGAGTTACCCCAGACCCCTCAGCGTCTGGCATGTGTAAGTCCCTGTAGGCAAGTCTCTTTTGTCCTACCCCCAGTGCCTCCCTACTGCGCTTAGGAGGATATGGGGCTTCACCCCCTATGGCAGCTCTGGGGAGGGGGAGTTATCTGGATTGATCTGGAAGGAAGCCACTGAATAAAAAGTTAGTCGCAACCCACATTTCTGCCAGCCAAGTGTACGGAATATAATGACTTTGTTATGTATTATTCCTGATGATCTCAAGCATGCATGTCTCTATTCTGAAGTAGAAAGAACCAGTGATGTTATTAGACGGTTTGATGTGGGGGCCGAGGCGGGGTTGGAGCAAGAGCCATTTTCGTATAGAAGCAGTACTAACCCTTTACTTTTGATTATGGGAACGCAGCACCTGGTATTGTATTGCATAGCCAGCTGGCCGGGACCTGATAATGGTAGAGAGTGCTGCCACTGTCATGTCTAGATGTGAGGTGTAGTAACTGGCCTTCGATATAGCATATTAAGAACCCCAGGCCTAACCCTCAGTGGAGAAGCCCATCATCTGTCGCTACTTTTTAAAGCTGAAGAAGGGACTCCCAAACATTTCAAGCCAGAGCAATACCATTAATTAATGTTGGAATCTATACTTTGCTCTTGCATTTTGAAAGAATGGGAAGGCAGAGATATTGAACAAATTTGAGTCACTAGCTACAGGGAGAAAGCTGACGGTGGAAGATAAGAGTAGAGGGCAATGTTAGGGAATGTTCTGGATGCCCAGGGCATCTAGTGGGGAGATATGTAGAAAATATTCAAGTATCTGTCACTGCATAATGTTTTATTAGTTTTGTCTTTCTAAATAGCAGCATTTAGAGATTTGGGATATACACCATTTTTTCTGAAGTTTCTTTGGTTTGTAGTTTAATAAAAGCTTTATTTTATTTTATTTTATTTTATTTTATTTTTTTGAGACGGAGTCTCACTCTGTCGTTCAGGCTGGAGTGCAGTGGCACAATCTCGGCTCACTGCAAGCTCTGCCTCCCGGGTTCACACCATTCTCCTGCCTCAGCCTCCTGAGTAGCTGGGATTACAGGCGCCTGCCACCATGCCTGGCTAATTTTTTTTTTTTTTTTTTTTTTTTTTTTTTTTTTGGTATTTTTAGTAGAGACAGGGGTTCACCATATTGGCCAGGCTGATATGGAACTCCTGACCTCAGGTGATCCACCTGCCCCGGCCTCCCAAAGTGCTGGGATTACAGATTAAAAGCATTCTTGAAGGTTTTTGTTTGTTTTTTAACCCTGCGTACAATTGAACATTGTTTTATGCAAAAACAGAGGGAGCTACTTCAGGGACTGAAGAGACTGGCTAGGAGGTAGGAACCAGGTAGGGAGGGAGTTGGAAAAGGGTTTGGCTTCTGACTATGTCAGTGCTTGCCGTTTTCCTCCACCCCAAATAGCAGTTCAAATTCATTTCACTACTGGTAGTGAAGGAGAAAGCATCTTATCTGCGATGATAAGGAATGAGGAGGTAGGACAAATATAAAAGCAGCTGAAACATTTTAATGGTAGTTTGTGAGTTTTGCTTGTTAGAAGGAGTGGGGAAACTGTGCTGTGGTCAGAAGAATTGTTAGAGTTTTGTATCTGAAGACTAATATTTAAAGCTTTGATACATTAATTTTTTCCAGATGATACAGTAAAACCCCATCATTCTGGCCACCACTAATTTGGAATTGGAGATAATGATACAGGAATTGAGCTAGAATTTATGTGACAACTCTTTACCTCAGGAAATAGTATTAGATTTTGTTGGGCAGGGCTTTAGGTTTTGCAAAGTAGTAGGTA
This sequence comes from Rhinopithecus bieti, assembly GCF_001698545.2. Taxonomy (NCBI): domain Eukaryota; kingdom Metazoa; phylum Chordata; class Mammalia; order Primates; family Cercopithecidae; genus Rhinopithecus; species Rhinopithecus bieti. The sequence goes on from NW_016803120.1 coordinate 440,666, forward strand.
GATTGTGTAATATAGCCTCAGGGAACTCATAGTCTGGTGACACAGGTAATATAAGTGCCCAAATAATTTTAATTCAAGGTAGAGTAATGTTAGTAGATGAGGACCTGTGACTGTTAAGCTTTGTAACCCCTTTTATGGCTTGCATCTCTCTATCTACTGAAGACCCTACAGATCATTCTACCTTTCTCTCTTTCTCTTTTTCTCTTTTTAAAGCTACTACTGTTTTCAATTTTATTCTAGCCATGGTTGACACTGGCTTCCCAGTTTACTACTTTGCTCTTAAGCAATAGAAGCTCAGTTGTCCCCCCTACTCCTTATTGTTTATCTTTAGACAAAGATAAATAGTATGGGACATTCATAGAGGTTTAAGCAATCGTACAATTTCCATTAGAGTCTAATCCCAGGTTATAGTCTCTGATTTCGTTAAACTTTCTTCTTGGTCTGCAGATCCTTTTTCATTCATGTTGCTGTTAGTAAGCATTAAGGCTGTAGTATTCTTAACATTATCTCACATGCAATTCAAATAAAATACTATGTATGAATTAGTGGACATTGTTAAAAGCCATGGCTTAAGAATCACCAGGGGAACTGATACTGTAGGTCTGAGGTGAGGTCCAAGAATCTGCATTTTCACAAGCCTGCCGTGCTAATTCTGTAATAGTGGTGTATGGGCCACACTTTGAGTAATACTTAACTAGGTATTTGGAAGTTATCAGTAAATTTACAGTTGAGGTTGTGGGAATGGATAACATCTTTTTTTTTGAGATAGGGTCTTGCTTTGTCACCCAAGCTGGAGTGCAGTGGCATAAACATAACTCACTGCAGCCTCAATCTCTCGGGCTCAGGTGATCTTCCCACCTCAGTCTCTTGAGTAACTGGGGATATAGGCATGTGCCACCATGCCCAGTTAATTTTTTGCATTTTTTTGTAGAGACACGGTTTTATTTAATTTTATTTTATTTATTTAAGACAGAGTCTTACTCCATCACCCAGGCTGGAGTACAGTGGTGCCATCTTGGCTCACTATAACCTCCACCTTCCAGGTTCAAGCAATTCTTGTGCCTCAACCTCCCAAGTAGCTGGAATTACAGGTGTGTGCCACCACGCCCAGCTGATTTTTGTATTTTTAGTAGAGACAGGGTTTTACCATATGGCCAGGCTGGTCTCGAACTCAAGTGATCCATCCGCCTTGGCCTCCCAAAGTGGTGGGATTACAGGAGTGAGCCACTACGCCCAGCCTGGATAAAATCTTTGAGGAGGAAAATGTGTGCGTATATAGACACACACACACAGGAAAAGAGAGATTGAGACAGAGAGAAAGAGAACAGGAATGATTGAAACGGGTAGAAAATGGAAGAACGAGGTAAGAACGTGGAAACAATAGGCAAGCAGGTAGGAGGTGAGAGTAGTGTGATGGCATGGGGTATCGTTTTGAGGAGAGGGTGGTTTATTGGGTCCATGATAATGAGGACTGAGAAAAATCGGGAATCAAGAGGGTTGTGAGTAGTCTGCCAGAACTTCTGCCTTCTGTCTTCCTCAACTAGATTTTCTTCCTTAAGTCAATTTCAGAAGATACGTCTTAGCATGATACTCAGCTCTTTCCTATTGCCTGTTTGTAACCTCTACCTAGGGGTTTCATCCAGTTCTGTGACTTTAAATACCGTCTGTATGTATTCAGTTCCCAAATTTATATCTTTGTGTCATCTCACTTCTGAGCTCCAGAATCATAAATCCAACTGCCTACTTGACATCTTCACTTGGATGTCTGGTGTTTCAAACAGTGGGAGCAATTAAGAAGTTGCTGCTGTAACCCAAGCCGTGTAACCCATGCACCACCATGCCTGGCCTTTTTTTTTTTTTTGAGCCAAGGTCTCTCTCTGTTACCCAGGCTGGAGCGCAGTGGCGAGATCTCGGCTCACTGAAACCTCCGCATCCCGGGTTCAAGAGATTCTCCTGACTCAGCCTTTCAAGTAGCTGGGATTACAGGTGACTGCCACCATTCCTGGTTAATTTTTGTATTTTTAGTAGAGACAGGGGTTTCACCATGTTGGCCAGGCTGGTCTTGAACTCCTGACCTCAGGCAATCTGCCCACCTCAGCCTCCCAAATTGCTGGGATTATAGACGTGAGCCATCGTGCCCAGCCAATTTTTTTGTATTTTTAGTAGAGGTGGGGTTTCACCGTATTGGCCAGGCTGGTCTCGAACTCCTGACCTCAAGTGATCCACCCATCTCGACCTCCCCCCAGCTGCTGGGATTACAGGTGTGAGCCATCGTGCCTGGCCTTGGTTGTGTCATATATTGAGAGGAAAGACCAGATTTTAGGAGAGGAAAGGAGAAAGGCAGATCAAGAGTTTGGTTATCCGTGTCTCTGTAGACGACACCTCCATAATAGCTCTTGAACGCAAATAATTCTGTCTCCACCCATGTAGTCCATGTCACTATCTGTTGTCTTGGCTACTGCAGTGACTTCTGTTTTTTTTTTTTTTTTTGTTGAGACGGAGTCTTGCTCTTTCTCCCAGGCTGGAGTGCAGTGGCCTGATCTCAGCTCACTGCAAGCTCCGCTTCCCGGGTTTACACCATTCTCCTGCCTCAGCCTCCGGAGTAGCTGGGACTACAGGCGCCCGCCACCTCGCCCGGCTAGTTTTTTGTATTTTAGTAGAGACGGGGTTTCACCGTGTTAGCCAGGATGGTCTCGATCTCCTGACCTCGTGATCCGCCCGCCTCGGCCTCCCAAAGTGCTGGGATTACAGGCTTGAGCCACCGCGCCCGGCTTTGCAGTGACTTCTTAACTGGTCTCTTTGCTTCCACTGTTGCCCTCTTCCTGTCCATTCTGCACAGAACAACCAGAGTAATCTTTTAAAGATTAAATCAGATCATGTCAGTCTCCTATCTAAATCCTCAGTGGCTTTCTATTAATACTTAGAATAAGGTCTAAATTCATTACAAGCCTTCAAGACTTTGCCTGATCCGGCCCCTACATCTCCACCTCATTTCCTATTACATTCTCCTCACTCATCCTGTAACAGTACAAGCTGAAACTGTATTTTGCTTTAGGGTCTGTGCCTTTGCTTGCTGTTTGCTTTTCCTAGAGTGTTTTTCCTGTTTTTTCTTAATACATACCCTGTCTGAGAGATGGGTTCCTCTTATTCTCTGTCAAAGCAACCTGTTTTTTTCTCCCATTGCAATTACAATCTGTAATTACTGTATTGTCTTTATTTACTTAGTGAAATGTCTGTTTCTCCCTCCAGAGGGAGAGGTAAGTTCCATGAAGGGAAGGATCGTGTATGACTTGTTCATTGACGCATCTTTTTTTTTTTTTTTTTGAGACGGAGTCTCGCTCTGTCGCCAGGCTGGAGTGCAGTGGTGTGATCTTGGCTCACTGCAACCTCTGCCTCCCGGGTTCAAGCGATTCTCCTGCCTCAGCCTCCCTAGTAGCTGGGACTACAGGTGCATGCCACCATGCCCAGCTGATTTTTATATTTTTAGTAGAGACAAGGTTTCACGTGTTGGCCAGGATGGTCTCGATCTCTTGACCTCATGATCCGCCTGCCTCAGCCTCCCAAAGTGCTGGGATCGATTACAGGTGTAAGCCACTGTGCCCAGCCACATTGGTGTATCTTGGTATGTGATTGATAGAGAAGACACTTTTTTTTTTCTTTGAAACGAAGTTTCACTCTTGTTGCCCAGACTGGAGTGCAGTGGCATGTTCTCGGCTCACTGTAACCTCTGTCTCTTAGGTTAAGTGATTCTTCTTCCTCAGCCTCCTGAGTAGCTGGGATTACTGACACGCGCCACCATGCCCAGCTAATTTTTGTATTTTTAGTAGAGATGAGATTTCTCTGTGTTGGTCAGGCTGGCCTCAAACTCCCGACCTCAGGTGATCCACCCGCCTCAGCCTCCTAAGGTGCTGGGATTACAGGCGTGAGCCACCACGCCTGGCAGAAGACACTTTTTTAAAATGAATGACTAACTGAGGATCAACATTAATGATTTATTATAGTAAGATTAGTAGTGATCCGTGGATGGAGGTTGTAGATGGAAAAAAGAGGGAATGAGCGGGCATGTTAGGGTAGTGGCTAACCTTGATCTTGGCGGATCAGGGAGGTAATAAAAGCCAAAACAGGAAATCTGGAGGGAATTGGTGGGATTGAGGTATTAAAGGACATGAGATTGACATAATTGGGAGGACTGAACTTTGTGGTCAGAAAGGGGAATTTTAGAATTTGAGTACATGGGGGCACATCAAGTTTTTGCAATGGTAGAGCCAGGTTAAAGGCACTTCTTGGCCTGGCGCCATGGCTTGCGCCTGTAATCCTAGCACTTTGGGAGGCCAAGGAGGGTGGATCACAAGTTCGGGAGATCGAGACCATCCTGGCTAACAAGGTGAAAGCCCTTCTCTACTAAAAATACAAAAAATTAGCTGGGTGCAATGGTGGGCGCCTGTAGTCCCAGCTACTCGGGAGACTGAGGCAGGAGAACCGCTTGAACCCGGGAGGCAGAGCTTGCAGTGAGCTATCACACCACTGCACTCCAGCCTGGGCGACAGAGCAAGACTCCGTCTTAAAAAAAAAAAAAAGGCACCTCTTATGTGTTTCTATAGCACCCTTTCCATATTCCTGTTGTATGTAGTGTGTCTCAGACTATACTCGACATTATCTGTTTACTATGTGTCCTTCCTTCTAGACAGTGAAGTTCTTGAAGACCTGAATTGTTTCTTGTTCACAGCTGTATCTCTAGTTTCTAGCACATTGCTTCAAAATTTTTAGTGAATGCATGAATGACTGAATGAGGAGCCACTGAGGTAGAGAGGAGGTAGAGGTAATGGGAGCTGAGAATGTTAAGAGATACTAACATTATTGAGATATACATACAATAAAATGTACCCATTTAAGGCATTTCTTGGATAAATTTTAACAAATGTGTATACTTGTGTGACTACCACTGAATCAGGATATAGAATATTTCTGTTATTTCCCAAAGTTGTCTCCTGCTCAAATGGGAGGATTTTTTAAAAGTTTAATGTTGTTATGCTTTTGCAATAATCATTATGGAAATCAATGAAAAATGTACCCCTAATCTCATATCTATAGCGGAACTTTTTTTTTTTTTCTGGAGTCATTACCCAGGCTGGAGTGCAGTGGCACAATCTTGGTTCACTGAAACCTCCGCTTCCTGGGTTCAAGCAATTCTCTTGCCTCAGCCTCCTGAGTAGCTGGGATTACAGGTACGCACCTCCTTGCCCAGCTAATTTTTGTATTTTTAGTAGAGACGGAATTTTGCCATGTTGGCTAGGCTGGTCTCAAACTTGTGACCTCAGGTGATGATCTGCCTGCCTCAGCCTCCCAAAGTGCTGGGATTACAGGTGTGAGCCACCGCGCCTGGCCTATAGGGAATCTTTAAAAGATAACATAATCTCGTGACTTCAAAATAGAAGTTCTGTGTGATTTTAATTGGAGATGATTTTCCTTAGAAATTTGAATCTATATTGTTTTAGGCCATAGTACAGTTTTGTGTAGTAAGGACACACTCTGAGTAGGAAAACTGGTGAAAGTCTACGTCTTTTTTTTTTTTTGAGACAGAGTCTCGCTGTGTCACCCAGGCTGGAGCGCAGTGGCGCAATCTCAGCTCACTGCAGGCTCCGCCTTCTGGGTTCACGCCATTCTCCTGCCTCAGCCTCCCGAGTAGCTGGGACTACAGGTGCCCACCACCACACCCGGCTAATTTTTTGTATTTTTAGTAGAGGCGGTGTTTCACCTTGTTAGCCAGGATGATCTGTGTCTCCTGACTCGTGATCCATCCCCCTCGACCTCCCAAAGTGCTGGGATTACAGGCGTGAGCCACTGTGCCCGGCCAAACCTAGGTTTTTTGAGCCCTAACTGAAGTACTTTGTTACTAGATCTTAGCAAGTCCTAATGGCTTTTGTTTTTTCACCATCTCATAATTTCTATTTTGGAGGCTTAGGGAAATTTGGATTTTTTTAAAAAAATTTTTTAATTTTTTTTTTTTTTTTTTTTTTTTTTTT
>NW_016803120.1:446757-474449 GCF_001698545.2 Rhinopithecus bieti
GGATCTCAGCTCACTGCAAGCTCCGCCTCCCGGGTTCACGCCATTCTCCTGCCTCAGCCTCCCGAGTAGCTGGGACTACAGGCGCCCGCCACCTCGCCCGGCTAGTTTTTTGTATTTTTAGTAGAGACGGGGTTTCACCGTGTTCGCCAGGATGGTCTCGATCTCCTGATCTCGTGATCCGCCCGTCTCGGCCTCCCAAAGTGCTGGGATTACAGGCTTGAGACACCGCGCCCGGCCGGAAATTTTGATTTTTTTAATGCCAGATTCTATAGAATTAGATGTGAAATTGAATTCTAAAACCCTAAGTCAAAATGAGTGATTCATCCCCACTAACTGTAAGAGTCTAGGGAAGGAACAGTAACTTAGTGTAGACGTGCTAGTGCTGGAAACTGACTTCTTACAATACCAAACACTATCCTGCAAATGAAAAGGTTTTTGTCCTCAGTACTGCACAAAGGTTGTGTCTGGATAGATACCTTTATAAGTCAGTGATACAGATGAACCAGTGAAATACAGGCATACCTTATTTTATTGAGCTTCGTTATTATGCTTTGTAGATAATCAGTTCTTTATAAATTAAAGTCTGTGGCAACCCTGTCTCAAGCACGCCTTACAGTGCCATTTTTTCAACATTGTGTGCTCACTTCGTGTCATTGTGTCACATTTTGGTAATTCTCACAATATTTCAAGCTTTTTCATTATTATATCTGTTATGATGGTCTGTGATCAGTGACCTTTGATGTTACTATTGTAATTGTTTTGGGGTGCCATGAACCACATCCATAAAAGACAGCAAACATAATAAAAAATGTGTTTGTTCTGACTGCTCCACTGACCAGCTACTTGCCCATCTCTCTCCGTCTCCTTGGGCATCCCTGTACCCCAAGATGGGACAATATTAAAATTAAGCCAGTTAATAATCCTACAATGGCCTCTAAGTATTGTAGTGAAAAGGAAAGTTCAGTATTTCTCACTTTAAATCAAAAGCTAGAAATGATGAAGCTTAGTGAGGAAAGCTGTTGAAAGCTGACATAGGCCAAGAGTTATGTCTCTTGTGCCAAGCAGTTAGCCAAGTTGTGAATGCAAAGGAAAAGTTCTTGAAGGAAATTAAAAGTGCTACTCCAGTGAACAGACAAATGATAAGAAAGCGAAACAGCCTTACTGATGATGTGGAAAAAGTTTTAGTGCTCTGGATAGAAGATTGAACCAGCCTCAATATTCCTTTAAGGCAAAGCCTAATCGAAGAGCAAGGCCCTCACTCTCTTCAGTTCTCCGAAGGCTGAGAGAAGTGAGGAAGCTGCAGAAGAAAAGTTGGAAGCTGGCAGAGGTTGGTTCATGAGGTTTAAGGAAGGAAGCCATCTCCACAACATAAAAGTGCAGTGCGAAGCCATAAGTGCTGATTGATGGAGAAGCTGCAGCAAGTTATCCAGAAGATCTAGCTAAGATAATTGATGAAGGTGGCTGCACTAAACAGATTTTCCATGTAAATGAAACAACCTTCTGTTGGAAGACGATGCCGTGTAGAGCTTTCGTAGCTAGAGAGAAGTCAGTGCCTGGCTTCAAAGGACAGGCTGACTCTCTTGATAGGGGCTAATGCAGCTGATAACTTTAAGTTGAAGCCAATTTCCATTTACCATTCAGAAGATCCAAGAATCCTTAAGAATTATGCTACTCTAAGTATGTTGAATAAATGGAACTAGAAAGCCTGGATGACAGCACATCTGTTATAGCATGGTTTACTGACTATTTTAAGTCCACTGTAGAGAACTACTGCTGATAATATTTCAAAATATTACTGCTCATTGACAATACATTTGGTCACCCACAAGCTCTGATGGAGATATACAAGGAGATAAATGTTATTTTCGTGTCTGCTAATACAACATCCATTCTGTAGCCTGTGGATCAAGGAGTAATTGCAACTTTCAACTCTTACTATTTAAGAAACACATTTCATGAAACTATAACTTTCATAAATTATGATTCTTCTGATGGATATGGGCAAAGTCTATTGAAAACCTTTTGGAAAGGATTCAGCATTCTAGATGCCATTATGAACATTCATGATTTGTGGAAGGAGGTCAAAATATCAACATGAACAGGAGTTTGGAAGAAGTTGATTTCAACCCTCATGGATGACTTTGAGGGGTTCAAGACTTCAGTAGAGGAAGTAATTGCAGATGTAGTAGAAATAACAAGAGAACTAGAATTAGAATTGGAGATTGAAGTTATGACTGAATTGCAGCAAACCCATGATAAAAACGTAATGGATGAGGAGTTGCTACTTCTGGATGAGCAGAGAGAGTGGTTTCTTGAGATAGAATCTACTTTTGGTGAAGATGCTGTGGACATTGTTTAAATGAGAATAAAGGATTTAGAATATTCCATAAACGTAGTTGATAAGGCAGCAGCAGAGTTGGCAAGGATTGACTCCAGTTTTGAAAGAAGTTCTACTGTTGGTAACATGCTGTTACATGCTACGGAGAAATATTTCATGGAAAGGTCAATCAATGTGGCAAACTTCATGGTTATCTTATTTTAAGAAATTGCCTGCCTGGGCATGGTGGCTCACGCCTGTAATCCCAGCACTTTGGGAGGCCGAGGCGGGCGGGTTGCCTAAGGTCAGGAGTTTGAGACCAGCCTGACCAACATGGTAAAACCCCATCTCTACCAAAAATAGAAAAATGAGCCAGGTGCCTGTAATCCCAGCTACTCAGGAGACTGAGGCAAGAGAATTGCTTCAACCTGGGAGGTGGAGATTGCAGTGAGCCTGTAAACCCAGATCGCACCACTGCACTCCAACCTGGGGGATAGAGTGAGACTCTGTCTCAAAAAGAAAAAAGAGAAAAGAAAAAAAAAGAAATTGCCACAGCCATCCCCATGTTTAGCAACCACCAACCTGATCAGTCAGCCATTAACATTGAGGGAAGACCCCCCTATCAGCAAAAAGATGACAACTTTCTAAAGGCTCAGATGATCATTAGCATTTTTTAGCAGTATTTTAACATTAAGTTATGTACATTTTTAAAGACTTCGTACTATTGCACTTTTAGTATAGTGTAGTGTAAACGTAACTTTCATATGCATTGGGAAACCAAAAAAATTTGTGCGACTCACTTTGTGTTCACTCTATTGTGGTAGTCTTAAACTGAACCCAAATGTCTGAGGTGTGCCTGTGTCTTGCCCATCCTTTCTTTGTGTGCTGATTTTGAGGGTTACCTCGAATTTCCCTTGCTGCCACTTTATCCATTTCTGTAAAGGTATTAAGCATATGCTGTGCTCTGTGAAATAATTTTCCTTAAGCTTTTAACCCCTTGCCTCAGATGACCTAACACAAAATATTAAGACCTCTAATCCCAGGTGATTTACTATGACTGCCTATACGTTCTTTCAAAGTGTTTTCAGTTAACATGCCTCCTCTTGAATAAACAATAGTTGATGAGCTTGGGTTTTTTTAAAGCATTTGGTACAGCCCCCTTTTTTTTTTTTTAATGTTGTCACACTCTAATACTAATCTGAGTGCTTATGGAAATATGCTATGGTAAATAGATGTTACTGATAAAACTCCAGTAGAGTTAATGCACTTTCCCTAAGTGCCCACTTGCTGCCCGGGAGTGACACAGACCCTGTCCAGAATGCAGTCTACTGTTACTCATTTGAATATAATTTTCTTTCTAATAGTTTACTTAATGCCAGCCTTCAGAACAAAGTCTGTTTGACTTGTTTAGAGGAGTGGAGCTATAACTACTTAATGTCTTTATGGAGTACCTTTTAAAATGCCTTTGAAGTGTTGGTATTTGTGGGTAAGCTAGAAATGACTTTAGCCACTGGAGGGAAAGTCTGTTAATTTATCAATTTTTTAAATACACACTTGTTCTGCCTTGTAATTTAAGAGAGGATTTTAGTTGGTTTGCAAATATATATTCCATACAGCAGAAAGAGAATATGAAATAGATAGCTCAGAGTTTATGAAAGCAGGATTTTACTTATCTAAATACGTCAAGGAAAGCCTAGAAAATTGGGGCATGACCTATGACAGAGACGAAAAAGAGAATACAACAAATAGGACAAGGAGAACTTGTCCCTTAGGAGGGACAAAATGTTTTCAAAAACCAAATTCTGACAGCATGCTTATACGTTATCTCAACAGCAAAGAAAAGAGAGTGAACTTGCTTGTCATGTGGCTCTATATTTGACTCTGGCTTATTTTATCAATGCCATACAGACATAGAAGACATGTTTACAGACAGCACAAGGCTGGTAGGGATAACATGTAAAGGATAAATCCCATATAGGCTGAATATTGTGTCAAAAGTAAATTGTGATGAAAGTAAAGCCTTATACCTAGGTTCATTTGGTATAGGACTGAGTCTCTTACATGTGATTGACCTAAGGGTTTTAGTTGTCTGCATGTGATGTCATGTGATGTGGCAGCCAAAGAATGGTCTGCTTGTGGGAACTAGGAAAAAGAGGATTTAAAATATATATAAAAAAGAAAATAAAAAAGAAAAGAAATAGAAAAAAATTTTAAAAGAAAAAAGGAATGTGAGAATGTGATGTTTTTGTTGTTTGTTTGTTTGCTTTTTTTTTTTGAGATGGAGTTTCACTCTGTCATCCAGGCTGGAGTGTGGTGGCGCGATCTCCGCTCACTGCAACCTCCGCCTCCCGGGTCCAAGCGATTCTCCTGCCTCAGCCTCCCGAGCTGGGACTACAGGCGTGCACCACCACACCCGGCTAATTTTTTTGTATTTTTAGTAGAGATGGGATTTCATCATGTTGGCCAGACTGGTCTCGAACTCCTGACCTCAAGTGATCCACCCACCTCAGCCTCCCAAAGTGTTGGGATTACAGGCTGAGCCACCACACCTTTTCAGAATGTGATCTTTTGAAGCAGTTTAGTGCTGGGGATAAGGAAGGTAATAAATAGTCCTATTCCTCTTTATGGAAGCATGTTGTGCAGTTTCATAAGGGTAATCAACTTGGAGAGTGGTCAGGATACCATGTGTTTAGGGCCGGCCAAATTTCTTTAGTCTCTTTGTTTCAGTTTAGCCATGAAATGAAGAGACTAGAAATGAGAGACATAATAGTTATCTTCATTTATTTTAAAAGACTGATGAAAAAGCAAAGTGAATTATATTGGTTTATTTCAGTAACAGGATAAAAGTTAGAGGAAGGTAGATATTAGCTTAGTTATGAGCGTGCCTTTTTTTTTTTTTTTTTTTTTTTTGAGACAGAGCCTCACTCAGTTCCCCAGGCCAAAGTGAAGTGACGTGATCCTTGCTGCAGCCTCAGCCTCCTCGGCTCGGGTGATCCTCCCACTCAGGTACTCAGCCTTAGTACCTGGGACTACAGGCTTATGCTACCATGATGAGATAATTTTTGTGTTTTTTTGTAGAGATGGGGTTTTACCGTGTTGCCTATGCTGGTCTTGAACTTCTGGGCTCAAGTGATCTGCCCGCCTTGGCCTCCCAAAGGGCTAGGGTTATAGGCATGAGCCATTGTGCCTGGTTGCTGTAAACCTTTGAGTCTGTAGAATAATATTAGAAAAAAAATTATATAATCAAAGATTGGTGCCTAGAGATGCTCTATTTATTACTAATCCATAGTGGCTATGAAAAATGGTAGTGCCTTCAGATTTTGTTACCACTTTAAAAAGAAGAATTAGAAAACAATTACAGGGCTCTGAAGGCTCTGTAGATGTCTAGCAGTTGTTTAAGGAAGGTCAAATTGTGGTTTAAACAAAACTAATCTACTTAAGTAAGCTCCTTTTTCAGAATGATGTTCCCAAACAGGCATCTAAGCCCTTGGGTCAGAGTTGAAAACATAGCTCTAGTCTCCTTGGGGATGAGGGAAATGTTTGGAATGTTTGGGAATTTAAATGTTGAGAACTTGTTAAGAACTTGTTTTTTACAGAATAGTCAATTAGGAAAGCTTTCCCATAACTCCAAACAGTTATTTTTTTTTCCTGGACCTGGTAGTTAAAAATTCTTAATTTTATTCCTGTTGAAAATGGGGAAAATTTTAAAACCAACCAACCAGAGGCAAAAAATCAAACCTATTTTAGTTGAAAAAAATTTTCCATAGTTTGGCAATAGTGGAAAACATTTTTGTGAAGAGTATAACTGAACTTTTATTTCCTATAAGAATTCTAGGCTGGGTGTGGTGGCTTATGCCTGTAATGCCAGCACTTTGGGAGGCCAAGGCAGGCGGATCAGAAGGTCAAGAGATTGAGATCCTCCTGGCCCATATGGTGAAACCCCATTTCTACTAAAAATACAAAAATTAGCTGGTTGGGGTGGCATGCGCCAGTAGTCCCAGCTACTCGGGAGGCTGAGGCAGGATAATCGCTTGAACCCAGGAGGCAGAGGTTACAGTGAGCTGAGAGCGAGATTCTGTCTTCAAAAAGAATACATATATATATACACAAAGTTAGAGAAGGCTTAATGTTATCATAATTTGCTTTGTTTTCTCTGGCAAGAAATGTGTAGCATTTAGCAATTAACTGAGAACTTTTATTGTGTACTTGTGCTAGGCCTATAGGATACAGGGATTTGAAGGGCAAAGTTCCTCTCCTCAGGGAGCTTACATTCTGGTTGAAGAGGCTAATTTTGTATTTTTAGTAGAGGCGGGGTTTCACCTAGCCAAGTTACCTAGGCTGCTCTCAAACTCCTGAGCTCAAGTGATCCACCCACCTCGGCCTCCTGTAGTGCTAGAATTACAGCCACCATGCCCAGCCATGATGTTTTAAAATACCACTTCTTCATGGTAAAGCGTGTGATGATATAGATAATATAAGAATATTTAGGAGCCTTCAGGAATGTTCGGTAGTTGTTAGCTAAGAGGCTTCATTTGTAATTGTAATTAGAAAGAAGGCCATAGTTAAAGCAAAAAGTAAGAAGGCAAAACTTGATTGTTTTGTTTTGTTTTACCATTACTGGTTGAGTATCCCTTGTGTTTTGGATTTTGGATTTTTTAAGATTTTGGAATATTTGTATTATACTGGTTGAACATTCGAAATCTGAAAATCTAAAATCCACAATGTTACAATGAGCATTACCCTTGAGTGTCTTGCTTTCTGATTTTTGGGTGTGGGATGCCCAACCTATAATGTGAAATTGAACAAGCCAGTAAAGGTGGATTTTGAAACTATGTATTTGGTTGGGCACAGTGGCTCACGCCTGTAATCCCAGCACTTTGGGAGGTCGAGGCAGATGGATCACCTGAGGTCGGGAGTTCAAGACTAGCCTGACCAACATGGAAAACCCCATCTCTACTAAAATACAAAATTAGCCAGGAGTGGTGGCACATGCCTGTAATCCCAGCTACTCAGGAGGCTGAGGCTGCGGTGAGCTGAGATCCGGCCATTGCACTCCATCCTGGGCAACAAGAGCGAAACTCCACCTCAAAATAAATAAATAAATAAATAAATAAATAAAATAAAATAAAATAAAAACTACATTTATGTTTGGTTTAGTAGAATGGGCATTGAACTTTAGGACTTAGGATACCTAGTTCTGTTCCTGACATTGATACCAACTGGTTATTTGACGATTTTAGACAAGTCAGTTTACTTCCCTGTGATTCAGCTTTCTCATCTATAAAATGTGAGGGGCTTGTACTCGTTTTTACTCTCAAATTTCTTCTGTTATTAACAAGAGAATTGAAAAGCGCTAGTTCTGTGCCTCCTGTAATTAAGCAGAACAGTAAGGTTTTTTGTTTGGTTTGTAGCGCTGAATATGCAAGTTTTTTTTTTTTTGTTTTGTTTTGTTTTTTTCTGTTTAGTGCTGTTGATGAAAAGATCCTTAGGTATAACAGAACGTTAGATATTATCTCTATGTTAGTTGTAGTTGTTGCCAGGTATGTAAAGAAAAGTTGTTTGTGTATGAGTACCCCAGAAGTTGGAGTAGGAATACTGGAAGGTTTATTTATTTATTTATTTTTATTTTTATTTTGTTTGTTTGTTTTTTGAGACGGAGTCTCGCTCTGTCGCCCAGGCTGGAGTGCAGTGGCAGGATCTCAGCTCACTGCAAGCTCCGCCTCCCGGGTTATGCCATTCTCCTCCCTCAGTCTCCGGAGTAGCTGGGACTACAGGCGCCCGCCACCTCGCCAGGCTAGTTTCTTTGTATTTTTTAGTAGAGACGGGGGTTTCACCGTGTTAGCCAGGATGGTCTGGATCTCCTGACCTTGTGATCCGCCCGTCTGGGCCTCCCAAAGTGCTGGGATTACAAGCTTGAGCCACCGCGCCCGGCCTTTTATTTATTTATTTATTTTGAGACGGAGTCTCGCTCTGTCGCCCAGGCTGGAGTGCAGTGGCCGGATCTCGGCTCACTGCAAACTCCGCCTCCCGGGTTTACGCCATTCTCCTGCCTCAGCCTCCCGAGTAGCTGGGACTACAGGCGCCCGCCACCTCGCCCGGCTAGTTTTTTGTGTTTTTTAGTAGAGACGAGGTTTCAACCGTGTTAGCCAGGATGGTCTCTATCTCCTGACCTTGTGATCTGCCCGCCTCGGCCTCCCAAAGTGCTGGGATGGTATATTTATTTTTAAAAGGTTTTAGTAAAAAAATTTTAATTTTAAAATTATAAAATTACTTCCCAAATATGGACTCACTGTAAGGATGTTACTCATTAGATAAGCAGACTAGTGAATTCCATGAAACTATGCTAAAATCACACCACCCATTTCTGTTAACATTTTGTTAAATATTCCTCATGATTTTTCTCTATGTAAATGTAAGTATAATATTTAACCAAATTGAGATTGTATATATACTGCTTTGTAACCTACTTTACTGAACTGTTTGTTATTAATGCCTTTCCATATTAGTAAATAAACCTCTTCAGCATAATTTCTTTTTTGTTTTGATTAATCTTAGACTATAAAAAAAGTTGCATAAATTGTAGCACAGTTCTGTTACCTCCCTCTTCCTGTTTCCTGTAATGTTAACATTTTACATAACCATAGTATAATTATCAAGGACAGGAGATTAATATTAATACTAACTACAGATCTGATTTGCATTTAATCAGTTTTCCCATGAACGGGCTTTTTCTGTTCTAGGATCACACCCAGGATCCCACCCAGTTACATTTAGTTATCTCTCTCTTGTCTCCTCCAGTCTGTAACAATGTCTTGATCTTTCCGTGTTTTCATGACTCACTTTTAGAGTACTTTGCACTTATGGTATGGAATGTCCCTCAGTTTGGATTTGTATGATGTTTTCTCATGATTGGAATGAGTTTATACATTTTGAGCAAGAATAACACAAAAGTCAGCCAGGTGCTATAGCATGAGCCTGTAGTCCCAGCCAGATCCATCTCTTCGGGAGGTGGGAAGGATTGCTTGAGCCCAAGAGTTCAAGACCAACCTAGGTGAGACCCCTTCTCTATTAAAAAGAAAAAAAGCATAACACAATAATGTTGTGGTGTCTTTCTCTCTGTTACTGTCTTTCCCATTGGAGATACTTTGAGACTATTTGGCATCATTTTTAAATGGGCATATTATCTCATGTAGTTTTTTTTTTTTTGAGATGGAGTCTCACTCTGTCACTCAGGCTGGAGTGTGGTGGCGGGATCTTGGCTCACTGCAACTTCTGCCTCTCGGGTTCGAGCAATTCTTGTGCCTCAGACTCCTGAGTAGCTGGGATTACAGGTGCATGCCACCATGCCTGGCCAATTGTTGTACTTTTGGTGGAGACGGGGTTTCAGCATGTTGGGCAGGCTAGTCTCGAACTCCTGATCTCAAGTGATCCGCCTGCCTCAGCCTCCCAAAGTGCTGGGATTACAGGCATGAGCCACCATGCACACCAGGCCTCATGTAGATTTTTTAGAAGTTTTTTTTTTGTTAGTTGCAAAAGTATTGACACTTGTCTAACAAAGTCAAACAATGAAACATTGTTGAAAGTAAAAATGTGACAACCCCTAATTCTTTTCCCCAGTTCCTTCTCTCCGTGTAGCCATTATTAATAGATTGTTGTTTCTCCTTCCAGACCCTTGGTCTATGTTTAGGGAAGCATAGGCAGAGATGTGCCTCCACATATATTAAATTAGAAAACTCAGCTACTTGGGAGGCTGATGCAGGAAAATAGCTTCAACCCGCGAGGTAGAGGTTGCAGTGAGCTGAAATCGCACCATTGCACTCCAGCCTGGATGACAAGAGTGAAACTCTGTCTCAAAAAAAAAAGAAAGAAAGAAAGAAAGAAAGAAAGAAAGAAAACCCAAATGTGTTGAAATTTTAAAAGTATATATAATGTTTTCCCTTTTACAAAAATGAAATTATATTTAAAGCTTTTTTTTCTTTTCTTTTTTCTTTTTTTTTTTTTGAGATGGAGTCTCACTCTGTTGCCCAGGCTGGAGAGCAGTGGCACGATCTCCTCTCTCCGCTCACTGCAAGCTCTGCCTCCCGGGTTCAAGCGATTCTCCTGCCTCAGCCTCCCGAGTAGCTGGAACTACAGGCTCCCGCCACCATGCCTGGCTAATTTTTGTGTATTTTTAGTAGAAACAGGGTTTCACCGTGTTAGCCAGGATGGTCTTGATCTCCTGACCTTGTGATCTGCCCACCTCGGCCTCCCTAAGTGCTGGGATTACAGGCTTGAGCCACTGCACCCGGCCTAAAGCTTCTTTTTCCACTTAACAGTATTTATGACATTCTGACTGCATTGAGTGGTATGACTGTACCACAGTGGATATACCTTTATCGATAGACATTTAGGTGGACTTCATCTTTTCAGTTACAAGTGATGTTACAGTGCACATCTGGTGGATGTAAATATATATTTTCACACTTGGACAAGTATGGCTAAATGATAGATTATTACCCTCTTCGTGGACATTCAGGTTTTTAATTTTTTGCTGTTATGAATAACTGTACATGAAATGTATAGGATGGAAATAACTGTACACGAAATGTATAGGATGGAAATAACTGTACATGAAATGTATAGGATGGAAAACGTTTTTAAATGATTTCAAATAGATAATGTGTATATACAGTAGGAAATTAAAACAGTAAGAAAGGTAACACAGTGAACATTAAGTCTTTCCCGGGGCTCTTTCTGCTGTTAACAGTTTATTTTGAATCCTTTCAGAGATTTTTATATTCAAATATAAACACATACAGATACATCTTCTTCACCTCTTCCTTTTTCTTTTCCTCTCTTCTCCCAGTATAAATGATAGCACATTACACTCACTGTTCTGTACCTTTTGCTTTTTCTTTAACAATATAACTTGAAGAATGTTCCATATCAGGACATAGATCTGTGCCCTCTCCTTTTTTAATAATGTCCTGTGATTTATTCAGCTCTTGCTTTGGGACATTTTGGTTGTTTCCAGTCTTTTATGATTAAAGATAGTTATGCTGCAAAAAAAATACTTTATACATGTTTATCTGAGGAATAAATTCCTAGAATAAGCATTTCTGGGTCAAAATATGTGTAAATCTAAAATTTTAGTAACTATCTATAAGTTGCCCTTTAGAGAATGGGCTAATTTCTATAGTAATACCTATTGTAAACATATTTTCCGTGAAGTTTTAATTGTGAGTGGAATATTGAGGTTGAATTTATTTGTGAATGGAATATTGAGGTTCATTGGTGCAAACTAAAAAAGCCTTATATGTAATCAAATATCTGTAACTTTCCTTAATGACGTGTTATGGAACCTTATCTAAAATCTTAATTCTAATTATATTAGCTTGTAAAACTCCTTAGATTCTGTTTTTGTTGTTGTTTTTAAATGATGTGCCTTGAGTCATATGTGTTTTGTTTTTGTTTTTGTCTTTTGTTTGTTTTTTAAGAGACAGGGTCTCCCTATGTGTTGACGAGGCTGAAGTGCAGTGGCTATTCACAGGCACACACTACAGCCTTGAATTCCTGGGCTCAAGCAGTCCTCCCACTTCAGCCTCCTGAAATGGGACTATAGGTGCGAAAGTACTGTTGGCCTAGTTAGCATTTGATGTTGCCAGTTTTTATTTTAGCCAGTATACTAGGTTGTGCAGGGGTATCTCATTGTCATTTTAATTTGTGCTTCCCTAATGACTAATAATGGTAAGCATGTTTTCACATGCAAATAAGCCATCTGTAACAGTTTCTTTTGAAGAGCAGAAGGTTTTACTTTTGATGCAGTCCAATTTATCCAGTTTTTTTCCTTTTATGGTTAGTGCTTTTTGTGTTTACAAAACTTTGGCCTATGTTCATTTTGATCTCTCGTTAAATACTCTGGTTTCCTAAAACAAAGTGTTTGATGAATGCATTGTCTGTATAGCCTGTGATTGATAATAGAACCACCTTCACATAGCAGGAATTGGCCATTCCAGAAGGGAAGGATAATTCTTACCTACTACAGCTACTCTTCTCTCTTTTTTTTTTTTTTCAGATACAGGTGGTATGTGAGCAGTTGCTTATTTCCAAGCTTAATTGTTTTTCATCACCCACTTTCCTTCTGTATTGGTGAAGGATGAACTATATTGTAAATTACTTTGAAATTATAGAATTATGTCATTGCTTGTGCCCCTAGATGATTAAGAAGGAACTTGTAAGTCAGTCTAATTTTCATCTTCTTTTCTTTCAGTGGTGGGATCAGCAGGTTGATTTTTATACTGCTTTCTTGCATCATTTGGCACAATTGGTGCCAGAAATTTACTTTGCTGAAATGGACCCAGACTTGGAAAAGCAGGAGCAAAGTGTACAAATGTCAATATTCACTCCACTGGAATGGTACTTATTTGGAGAAGATCCAGATATTTGCTTAGAGAAATTGAAGCACAGTGGAGCATTTCAGCTTTGTGGGAAAGTTTTCAAAAGTGGAGAGACAACCTATTCTTGTAGGTAAGAATAAGAAATTTACAGGATTGATTATAATTATTAAAATCCTTTTTTTTTTTGAAACAGAGTCTTGCTCTGTTGCCCAGGCTGGAATGCAGTGGTGCCATCCCGGGTCACTGCAACCTCTGCCTCCCAGGTTCAAGCAATTCTCCTGCCTCAGCCTCCCAAGTAGCTGGGATTATGGGCGCCCACCATCACGCCTGGCTAGGATTACAGGTGCCCGCCACCATGCCTGGCTACTTTTTGTATTTTTAGTAGAGGCGAGGTTTCACCATGTTGGCCAGGCTGGTCTCAAACTCCTGGCGTCAAGTGATCCACATGCCTTAGCCTCACAAAGTGCTGGGATTACAGGCATGAGCCACTGCGCCTGGCTAATTATTACAATCTTGGTATTTTGTATCTATTTCATGATGTACTTTTCTTGGTTTATTACTATTTATAATACATTTAATCTTATTTAACTTTCTTTTATTATACCGTTATAGTGTGGTTTTTGCTAGTACAGCTTGTTTCTGAATATATATGACTTCCAGTTAAATAGTTCTCACTGTTTCTTTCTGTTCTCCAACAGAATGTCGGTGATAGATTTTTGCCTTGTTCATAATGTATCCAGCACATTCTTACCTGAAACTCTTTGGGCCGTTTCAGAATTCTGAATACTTCCTCAGCAGAGTCAGGGCGGGACACTGTAATCAAACACAATCTTTCTTTAAGAAATCTGTGAATATTCACAACAAGTAGTATAAATCATGCCTGTAGTCTCATGTCATTTAAAGTCATGTTTTACCACCATGTGAGATTTGTTGCCAAACCTACAAAAATCCCAAAACCTTTCAGTTTTGGAGCTATTTGGATTTCAGAGTCTGGCATAAGGGATTTTGAACCTGTAGAAACAGTAGTAATTTAGTTGACTAGAAGAGGCCAGTGGTAGGGAAACTGAAAGCAACTTTAGGCTTTTTATTCTTTGTGAGAGCAGTGCCTTAAACTTTGTGGCAGCACAGAGAATGTTTTTACTCCCTACCTCTGCCTGAAAATTGAAATTTAGTTTTCCTCCTTTGTTAGAGCTAGTTTAGGTTAGGAGTGTAAAGTTTTAGACTTTATAAATACAGAGAATTGTTTTTACTTCCATATAATTCTAGGCCTGACTGGTTTATGTACAGTTAACGGTTGTTTAGAACATACTATCTTTCTTTATCCTGTTCTTTTCTCAGGAAAAAAAATAGCCTGGGGCAAGTGCTGTGGCTCATGTCTGTAATCCCAGCACTTTGGGAGGCTGAGGCAGGTGGATCACACAGTCAGGAGTTCAAGCAAGACCAGCCTGGCCAAGATAATGAAACCCCGTCTCTACTAAAAATACAAAAATTAGCCAGGCATGGTGGTGGGCGCCTATGATCACAGCTACTTGGGAGGCTGAGGCAGAGAGTTGCTTGAACCCGGGAGACGGAGATTACGGTGAGCCAAGATTGTGCCACTGCACTCCAGCCTGGGCAACAGAGCAAGACTCCATCTCAAAAACAAACAAACAAAAATAGTCTTTGCATTTTGTGTACCATGTTGCTATATAGTATAGTAAGGTTCATTTATCTTATTATATGTTTTTAGCTAAAGCCCAGTCAGTTTCAACTAAAGCATACTAGACATTTGTAGACCTCATTTCTCCAAAAGTTTCATGGAGATATTTTTAATTGTTAAAACTGGGGATGAGGGTACTGGCATCTAGTGTGTAGATTCCAAGATTCCTGCTAAACATCCTGATGCACAAGATAGTCGGGTTCATCCCCAACAAATAATTATCTGGCCCAAAATGTCAGTAGTATTAAGGTTGAAAATCCTACTCTAAATAGGCCTATAAATCATATATGTTATACAGAATATTATTAGACAACTTGTATTTCCTGTTAGCCTTTTAAGTTGTTGTTGTTGTTGTTTTTCAGACAGAGTTTCGCTCTTGTTGCCCAGGCTAGGGTGTAATGGAGCTGTCTCAGCTCACCTGCAACCTCCGCCTCCCAGGTTCAAGCAGTTTTCCTTCCTCAGCCTCCTGAGTAGCTGGGCTTACAGGCATGCACTACCACGCCTGGCTGATTTTTTGTGTTTTTAGTAGACACAGGGTTTGTCCATGTTGGTCAGGCTGGTCTTGAACTCAAAACCTCAGGTGATCCACCCACCTTGGCCTCCCAAAGTGCTGGGATTATAGGTGTGAGCCACCAAGCCTGGCCAGCCTTTTAAAATCTTTTTAAAATTTCCCAATTTTATCTCTTCAATTCTTCTAAATAAGATATTTAAAAAATTAATCCTGGCCAGGTGCAGTGGCTCACGCCTGTAATCCCAGTACTTTGGGAGGCCGAGGTGGGCAGATGACTTGAGGTCAGGAGTTTGAGACCAGCCTGGCGAACATGGTGAAACCCCGTCTCTACTAAAAATACAAATAATTAGCTGGGCGTGGTTGTGCATGCCTGTAATCCCAGCTACTCAGGAGGCTGAGGTTTGAGAATCGCTTGAACCTGGGAGGCTGAGGTTGCAGTGAGCTGTGATTGTGCCACTGCATTCCACTGCATTCCATCCTGGGTGATGGGGTGAGACTGTCTCAAAAGAAAAAAAAAAAATTAATCCTGCACTTTGCACTAATTTATATTGTTCTTAATGTCTCCTCCAAAATGTTAAATAAAACAATACATTTAAGAAATTTTTATTAAGGGAGAGATAAAGAGGGATTGACTTTCTTTGATTTGTTCAATAAATATTAAGTACCCACTGTATGCCAGGCACCATTGCAGGTGTTTGGGACACTTCAATGTACAATGAATAAAAATCCCAGCCCTTATGTTGCTTGCATTCTCATGAACTTTGTCTTTATCCAAGCCTCATTTGACAATGAACAATCAGCTTTTGTAAAATATATTTATTTATGTAATAGGATGAGATGATGGTAGTTAATGAAAAAAGTGGATTATTTTTTACAAAACTATTTTTGAATTGTAATCTAACAGTTCGAAACCAGGTCAAGGCCCAAAGTTATGAGAATGATTTCAGAAAGAAAACCAAACATCCAGACCTACACACTTAAATGTGGCTAAAATGAGACTAAAGTTATGCTAGCAATATTATCTTTGTTCAAAACATTTTCACAATTCAATTTTTGAGGCATTTTCATATTCAGTTTGTGTACCATACAGGAAACTTGTTCACATTATATTATAGTCATACCTTGAGCATCAGTGGGAGTCATCTAAATTTTGGAATCTAATTTCTGATCTTTTTCAGGGATTGTGCAATTGATCCAACATGTGTACTCTGTATGGACTGCTTCCAGAATAGTGTTCATAAAAATCATCGTTACAAGGTATGAAAATATAACCATAAAATCTCTGAATAAGTAGGAATCTGATGGCCATCTAGTCCAAATTCTTGAGTAGTATTCACATTCCTGCTGTAACAGCTCTGATATGTGAACATAGCCATTGCAAAGAAAAGATTGGAAGAGATAAGGGATGTGTGTTGCTTTACAGAAAAGAAAAAAAGTGTAACTTTAGGGAGACTCAAGATCAGATATTATTTGATGAAAGGACCAAGATAAACCTTTAGTGGCAGAATAGTCCAAAACAACTTTTGAGAACAAGAAAACCAACAAAATTTTGAGCTCTTTGCTCTACAGTGTGTAATATGACGCTTCTTTGTGATCTCTAGCCTTTTGGTAGTTTGCCACCAAAAAACAACTTACAGTAAACCTCTGTATATTCTTTCTCAAAAATACATACATACATACATACAAACAAACATACACTCACTGTTAAAGATTGTTTTAATAGAAATGTTTTTTTCATGTTGTTAAATGAGAAAATGAACCATAAAAGAGTGTATTTCTGTATCTATTTTAATCAGAAAAAAATGTACTTTTCAAATGAAGTTTGTGGAGTTATAAAAATAAAAAAATTTTGTTATACTTTTAAATGTAAAAGCAAAATATATGAAATTATGCATTGTGCTTTTTTTAGAACATATTGTGTATATAATATTAACCATATTTTATTTTTATAATTTACCTATTATTGCGGTATTTATTTGGGTTTCAGTTTTTTTTTAAATGATAAACTGTGTTACAATAAATACCTTTATGTGTAAATAATTTTTCTATATGTAGGATTATTTCCTTAGGGTAGGTTCTCAGAAGTGGAATTACTGGATTAAAAAATATAGATCTTTAAGGGAATAAAAAGGCAAGAGATAGATTGAGCAAAAAATCTTTGCCAAACATACATCTTTAAAAAAGGCCAGTGCTAAAAATATACAAAGAACTCTTAAAATTCAAGAGTAAGAAAACCATCCCTTTAAAAAATGGACAAAATATCTGAATAGACATTTCATCAAGAATATATACAAATGGTCAGTAAACACACTAAAAGATGCTCAACATCATTTGTCATTAGGGAATTGCAAATTAAAGCAATGAGATGTTACTATGCACCTGTTAGAATAGTGAAAATCCAAAGCACTGACAGCACCAAATGCTGGTGAGGATGTGGAACAACAGGAACTCTTTCTTTTTTTTGAGATGGAGTTTTGCTCTTATTGCCCAGGCTGGAGTGCAGTGGTGCTATCTCGGCTCACTGCAACCTCCGCCTCCTGGGTTCATGCAATTCTCCTTCCTCAGCCTCCCAGGTAGCTGGGATTACAGATGTGTACCACTATGCCCAGCTAATGATTGTATTTTTAGTAGAGATGAGGTTTCACTATGTTAGGCTGGTCTCAAACTCCTGACCTCAAGTGATCCACCCATCTTCGGCCTTCCAAATTGCTGGGATTACAGGTGTGAGCCACCGTGCCCGGCCAGTGAATGTTTTATAGCAGCTTTCTTCATATTTCCCAAAACTTGGAAGCAACCAAGATGTCCTTCAATAGGTGAATGGAGAAACTGTGGTACGTACATACAATGGAATATTGCTTAGTGCTGTAAAGAAAGGAGCTATCAAATCATGAAAACACATGGTGGGATCTTAAGTACATATTGATAAATGAAAGCAACAATTCTGTAAAGGCTACTTACTGTATGATTCCAACTGTATGACATTTTGGAAAAGACAAAACTATGGAGGCAATAAAAAAATCAGTGGTTGCTAGTGGCTGGGGGATGATGGTGGAAGGGAATGATCAACCACAGCCTGTGGGTCAGATCTGGCTCACTATTTTTGTATGGCCTCAAACAGCTGAGAATGTTTTTGTATTTTTAGATGGTTAGTTTTAAAAAATGTTTCATGATACATTAAAATTATATGAAATTAAAATTTCAGTGCCCGTAAATAAAGTTTTATTGCAGCAAAGCCATGCTTATTCACTTTTGTATTATCTGTGGCTGCTTCTGCAATACAGCAGTAGCATTGAGTAATTTGACAGAGGCTATGTGGCCTGCAAAACCTAAAATGCTTATTGTTTGGTCCTTTATACAGAAAGTTTGCTGATTCTTGCTCAAATAGACACCTCAAGAAGGGCACATGTGTAGTGTTCCCTTAGTCCTGACGCGTTCAAGATCAGACCTTTATAGCTTGGCTGGAAATAATATCCTTAGTTTGCATTTTCTTTACTTAAAAGTACTACTCAGCTGTTGTTTTGTTTCATATGTTGTTACTGAGTAGTCTAATGCCAGTCAGATTTCCTTGTCATTATGATATCTCATCTTTTGCCTGAATGTCCTCAGGACTTTATTTATTTATTTTTTTGTGATGGAGTCTCCCTCTGTTGCCCAGGCTAGAGTGCAGTGGAGTGATCTCGGCTCGCTGCAAGCTCCGCCTCCCGGGTTCACTCCATTCTCCTGCCTCAGCCTCCTGAGTAGCTGGGACTACAGGTACCCATTACCATGCCCGGCTAATTTTTTGTATTTTTAGTAGAGACAGGGTTTCACCGTGTTAGCCAGGATGGTCTTGATATCCTGACCTCGTGATCTGCCTGCCTTGGCCTCCCAAAGTGCTGGGGTTACAGGCATGAGCCACCTTGCCTGACCGCCCTCAGGACTTTCATCTTTAAAGTCAAATCGTTTTGCTAGGATGTATTTTGGAGTTGATCAGTCAGTCAAGAATTCATGGGCCCTTTTAGTGTACAGATTCAGGTGTTCTTCTATTTCCAGAAAGTTTTCTTAGTTTATAGTCTTATTTTTAATTTATTTTTAAATTTTAATTTAATTTGATGTTTTCTTTTTAACTGAGATGAGGTTTTACTGTGTTGCCCAGGTTGGTCTCAAACTTCTGGGCTAAAACAGTCCTCCTGCCTTGGCCTCCCAAGGTGTTAGGATTACAGGCATGAGCCGCTGTGCCTGGTCTATAGTTTTAAATGTTAGCGGTGTTCCGTTGTTTTGATTTTCTTCTTCATTGACTCCAGTTATGGTGGCTTTCTTATGCCTGTCCCCCATTTCAATGACTTTTTCTCTGATCCTACTTTTTACTTCATCTCATTTTCATTCTCTTGTATTCCTGCTTTGCTTCAATGTTATTCATTAACTTTTCATTTGAGCCTATATTTTGGACACTTAGTAATGTGTCCAAAATATAGATATGATTTTCTCATTTTGGTATGATTTTCTCATTTTCTTGTATTTTTTTTTCTGAGTTCAATTAAGTCTCATTTATTCCTACTTTTTTGTCTATTTCTGTTCTTAGTTTTTGTATTATTTACTACAGTTGCATGCCACCACACCTGGCTAATTTTTAATTTTTTTGTAGAAATGGGATCTTGCTGTATTGCTTAGGCTGATCTCAAATTCTTGGCCTCTAGTGATCCTCCCACTTCAGCCTCTGAAAGCATTGGGATTACAGGCATGAGCCACTGTGCCTGGCCAGTTTTTCTGTTTCCGATAAAAGGTGTTTTAATCTGATTCAAGTCATAATCACCAAATGCTTGTTTGACTCTATGTAATTGAGTTTGGAGCATTGTGTTATAGTTTTCTTTAGCTTTGTGATTGGCTTTTGGCTCTTATTTGAATTTTTTGTCCCTTCCTCTTTTAATTTTTACATGTTTATGTGAATGTGGGTTGCTTTTTCCTATTCTTTCTCATTTCATGCTCAAGGGTCACAAGTGCTCTCCTCTGTCAGTTCTTCCATTTTCTGTGTAATTTCTTTTTTTGTTGATGATATTGGTGGTGGCGATGTGAAGGAGTGGGTTTGGCATGTCTTGTGTCTCTCTCATTTCTTTTTTTTTTTTTTGAGGCGGAGTCTCGCTCTGTCGCCCAGGCTGGAGTGCAGTGGCCGGATCTCAGCTCACTGCAAGCTCCGCCTCCCGGGCCCACGCCATTCTCCTGCCTCAGCCTCCCGAGTAGCTGGGACCACAGGCGCCTGCCACCGCACCCGGCTAATTTTTTTGTATTTTTAGTAGAGACAGAGTTTCACCGTGTTAGCCAGGATGGTCTCGATCTCCTGACCTTGTGATTCGCCCACCTCAGCCTCCCAAAGTGCTGGGATTACAGGCGTGAGCCACGGTGCCTGGCTGTGTCTCTCTCATTTCTATAAAATTTTCTCTTATATCCCTTTTTCCTTCATTGTCATGTCTTTAGGGGTTTCCACTTTGTAAAAATGTATTTGATTTTCTTCCAAAAGTACTGCTTCTCTGAGGTTGCCACCTCTGGTCCTGCTCACTTTCCTTGTCAATCAAGTCCCAACTCGTGTTTAGGTTTCATCCCTTAGCATTGGGCTTTCTCTTTTGGGGGTGATTTTTTTTCTGTGTTTCAGTGTTTCTTCTAAGTCCTCTGCACCTCTGTACTTCTTCATGGAGTCTTTAAAGCTCCCCTCTCTTGCTGTCTGCACCCACAGGCTTGAAGGGATAGGCAATGGGAACTCTTTTGGAGTATGTCATATGAACTTTGTGGTATATATATATTTTTTGTCTCCTAGTAAATGCTAAAAGTATGGATAATGTGTGGTTTTAGTGTTCTCTTTATTCTTTCTATGTTTTGGAGGAAGTTTGGGGGAGGATTCAAAATCAAGTTATTGCCATCGTCCTCTACCTGAGGTAGTATACTTTAGATAATCTTTTTTCAGCAACACTGAAAGGATAAAGTTTATAAATACGTTTTAGTTGCTATGGGACATTAGTGTAAATTAATTAAAAAATAACTTTAATAGTACATTTCTTTTTTTTTTTTCTTTTCTTTTGTTCTTTGAGAGCCGGAGTCTGCTCTGGCCACCCCAGGCAATGGAAGTGGGCAGTGCGCCGGATCTCAGCTCAACTGGGCAAAGCTCCGACTCCCGGCGTTTACACCACTTCTCCCCTGCCTCAAGCCCTAGGGCCCCGCTGCTGCAGTAGCTGGGACTACGGCCCGCCCCAGCCTCGTCGCCCGGCACCTAGTTTTTTGTATTTTAAGTAGAAGACACGGCGCCTCACCGTAAATATAGCCAGGATGGTCCTTGATCTCCTGACCTCAGAGTGATGCCAGCCCCGTCTCGGCCTCCCAATGCCTGGGCTTGAGCCACCACGCCCGGCCCCTATACATTTCTTAAGTACTATGTAAGTATCATCATAATGAGTTTTTTTAAGTTTGTTTAATTAAAAAAAATCTTATCAGGCTGGGCATGGTGGCTCATGCCTGTAATCCCAGCACTTTGGGAGGCCGAGGCGGGTGGATCACCTGAGGTCGGGAGTTCAAGACCAGCCTGACCAACATAGAGAAACCCCATCTCTACTAAAAATACAAAATTAGCCAGGCATGGTGACGCATGCCTGTAGTCCCAGCCACTTGGGAGGCTGAGGCAGGAGAACCGCTTGAACCTGGGAGGCAGAGGTTGTGGTGAGCCAAGATCGCACCATTGCACTCCAGCCTGGACAACAAGAGTGAAACTCCATCTCAAAAAGAAAAATCTTATCACTCAAAAATTCTAGGTGTTGTATAGATTATTTTCGCACACTTCACAATCTAGTCTTCTCCATTAGTCAAAATTTAAACAGCTATTATTTAAAAATTAGAGTTATGTTTCAAAAGCTTATCAATTTTGGCAGTTCATTTTTGTTATGATGAAGTATTCAGGATTTGGAAGTTTTTGGTTTTTTGGTTTTTGTGTTTTTTTTTTTTTTTTTTTTTGAGACGGAGTCTCGCTCTGTCGCCCAGGCTGGAGTGCAGTGGCCGGATCTCAGCTCACTGCAAGCTCCACCTCCTGGGTTTACGCCATTCTCCTGCCTCAGCCTCCCGAGTAGCTGGGACTACAGGCGCCCGCCACCTCGCCCGGCTAGTTTTTTTATTTTTTAGTAGAGACGGGGTTTCACTGTGTTAGCCAGGATGGTCTCGATCTCCTGACCTCGTGATCCACCCGTCTTGGCCTACCAAAGTGCTGGGATTATAGGCTTGAGCCACCGCGCCCGGCCGTTGGTTTGTTTTTTAGGTAACTAATCAAAAATGGTTTTTGTTACATCCAGTTAGTATTACATTGAACTCAGTTAAGGTTGGAGTATTGGTGAGCATTTATTATTTGAGTCATCTTTATCATTCTTCATGCTTAGTAAAATATTTGAAATCAAGACAAACTCATTTTTCCTTTATCAGATGCATACTTCTACTGGAGGAGGGTTCTGTGACTGTGGAGACACAGAGGCTTGGAAAACTGGCCCTTTTTGTGTAAATCATGAACCTGGAAGAGCAGGTACTATAAAAGAGGTAAGAATGCTATTTTGTTAAAAATTGTTAACTATTTTAAGTTTGCTGAGGTTAGATAAGAATAAATGTTATGTGTATAGATTCCGGTTAGAACCCTGATATTTTTATTCTCATATTTAGCTGTAAGGAAATTTTCTTTTTCAGCTTCAGAGAAGTTAAGGATTTGATAATGTCTCTAAATTAGAGAGAATGAATTTACAATGAAAAGATGAATTCAGAAAATGTTTTGTTAAACAATCAACTTGATACATAAGAGTGCACAGGTCGGGTGCTGTGGCTCACACCTGTAATCCCAGCACTTTGGGAGGCTGAGGCGGGTGGATCACCTGAGGTCAGGAGTTCAAGACCAGCCTGGCCAACATGGTGAAATGCTGTTTCTGCTAAAAATGCAAAAATTAGCCAGGTGTGGTGGCACATGCCTGTAATCCCAGCTGCTCGGGGGTCTGAGGCACGAGAATCACTTGAACCTGGGAGGTGGAGGTTGCAGTGAGCCAAGATCATGCCACTGCACTCCATCCTGGGTGACAAAGTGAGACTCCATCTCAAAAATAAAAATAGTACACAGCATATAAGCCTAAATGAACAAAAGGAAGTAATTATTAATAGATAAGGGTAGCATATAGTGAATTAGTAGAGCTGATATATACAGTAATTGCTTTTCTTAAAGAACATGTTAATTAGATTAAATAGATACGTCCCAGTCAAGGAAATAAAAAAGTTTGAGCAAGCTCAGATATAGACAATTAGAAATGAGAATAGGGAAATAACCATGGAATCACACATACAGAAGGAATCCCAAGGATTATAAAATACTCTTTTAATGATTTTGTGCAATTACACTTGAAAATGGATTATCTTATCAGATATTATAGAGTACAATATTTTTATTCAAAAGCAGAGAGAAAACTTGGTCAGTTACATTGAAGAAGTTCAGAAAATTGTCACAAAAAAGTACTTGCCCCAGAATGCCATGTTGAAAAGTTTTACAGATGAATTATTTCACAACTTCAAGGAAATAATTCATAGTTTTTGTGCCCTTTGAACTGTTGTGGATATCCCTAAAACAGCAAACACCTGTAGGGCACGTATATTGATCTTTTAAGTACCATTCTGCTCTTAAACTCTGACACTTGTTGTCAGAAATACCTGGTTCCAGGTCTGGGTCAGGGAAAGTATAAGCTCATGCAAAAGAACGTAGGACCCAGCTTGAAAAGGTTCACATTGACCTTACTTGGATAATTGAAGCATCAAAAGAAAAAACAATAAATAACCAATATAATTGATTGAATCACATTGAGTATATAAAAATCCATGAGTTCCTAATGAAACCTAAATGAGAGCTAGATGAAGTAAAACTTGTCACAATGACAACTAGCTGTACTGTCAATTTCTTACTATTAAAATTGGTAAAGAGAGTGAAGTAAGCATTTATCCTGCCTTTTCAATAAGAATTGTATTTCATGGTAACCAAGTATCTCTAGTTCATTAGGAAAAGCTTTTCTTTCTGGAGAAATGCTAGCTAATAGAGAAGGAATGATAGAACTAGAAAAATCAACATTTTGTCAACCATAAGGAAATATTTGATTCAGAAAAGGATGCTAAAATTCTTTTTTTTTTTTTTTTGAGACGGAGTCTCGCTCTGTCGCCCAGGCTGGAGTGCAGTGGCCAGATCTTGGCTCACTGCAAGCTCTGCCTCCCAGGTTAATGCCATTCTCCTGCCTCAGCCTCCCCAGTAGCTGGGACTACAGGCACCCGCCACCTCGCCTGGCTAGTTTCTTTGTATTTTTTAGTAGAGACGGGGTTTCACCGGGTTAGCCAGGATGGTCTTGATCTCCTGACCTCGTGATCCGCCCGTCTCGGCCTCCCAAAATGCTGGGATTACAGGCTTGAGCCACCGCGCCCAGCTGGATGCTGAAATTCTTAAGACTTAGGTTGATGAGGAACAATATTTACTTACTTCTAAATTATTGATTATTCGCTAGTCATAAGGGGAAAAAACAGAAATTTTACAATTTTACAATGGAGTTGTCGTACTGTCATCACCTGAAATCAGTCGTTAGTATTAACATCATCATTAATAATGAAGTGATATGGCATAATAAGCTTTTTTTTTTTTTTTTTTTTGAGACGTAGTTGCCCAGACTGGAGTGTAGTGGCGTGATCTCAGTAACCTTCACCTCCTGAGTTCAAGCAATTCTCATGTCTCAGCTTCCTGAGTAGCTGGGATTACAGGCATGCGCCACCACATCCAGCTAATTTTATATTTTTAGTAGAGATGGGGTTTCATAATGTTGGCTAGGCTGATTCAAACTCCTGGATTCAAATGATTCACCTGCCTCGGCCTCCCAAAGTGCTGGGATTACAGGTGTGAGCCTCCATGCCCAGCCAGCATAATAAGCTTTTCATATGATATACAATGAAGTACATAGTTTTAACATTTGAAAACCAATGTAATACACCATATAAATAGAATAAAAACCACATTATCATCTCAGTAGATGTAGCAAAAACATTTGACAAAATCCAATAGCCTTCCATGATAAAATACTTCAACAAACTGAGAATAGAAGGGAACTTCCTCAGCCTTTTCATAGTTGTTCTGATAAAGGACATCTATGAAAAACTCACAGTTAATACCATAGTTAATGCTGAAACAGTGGATGTTTTTCCCTTGAAGTCAGAAACAAGACAAGCATGTCTGCTTTTGCTATATCTGTTCAATATTGTATTGGAGGTTCTACCAAGGAATTTAGGGAAGAAAAGTAGTTAAAAGGCATCCACATTGGAAAGGGAGAAGTAAAACTAGCTCCGTTTGCAGAGGACATGATTTTGTAGACACTAGGCTATTTTATCAATTACAACCATAAAATACACACGTCTTTGGCCATGAAATACACACAACTGGTGGCTCACGCCTGTAATCCCAGCACTTTGGGAGACCCAGGCAGGAGGCTTACTTGAGGCCAGGAGTTAGAGACCAACCTGGGCAACCGTGATTTTGTATATGAAAAATCCTAAAGAATCCATAAAGAGTTATACATTGATTGATTTTTAGATGTTAAAACTATGTACTTCATTTAAAATCGTATAAAAAGCTTATTATGGTGGCTGTGTGCAGTGGCTCACTCCTATAATCCCAGCACTTTGGGAGGCTGAAGTGGGTGCATCACTTGAGGCCAGAAGAGACTCCATCTCTACAAAAATTTAAAAATTAGCTAGGTGTAGTAGCATATGCCTGTAGTCTTCGTTACTCAGGAGGCTGAGGTGGGAGGGAAATACAAGTAATTTTTGTAGCATTATCTTGTTACAAAATCTTGCAATCTTGCTGATCTTTTTACATTATTTTTTACATCCTGGCCAATACTTACTGTTTTCTGCATTTTTTGTTATAGCCACCTACGTAGCCGTGAAGTGGTATCTCATTGTGATTTGGGTTTGCATTCCCTAATGGCTTATGATATGGAGCATTCAAGTGGATTTTATAACTGATTGACTTGAACAAGCTTTTTATTAATGTTCTGTAATGAAAAGAACATTGCTTTTTTGTGGGAGTCAAAAGACCCAGATCATGTTTCTGCTCTTTATAAGCTCTGTGATCTTAGATGAGTTCCTTATCTTTTTTTTTTTTTTATGGTTAAGCACATGACATTAAATTTATCATCTTAACCGTTTTTAAGAGTATAGTTCAGTAGTGTAGATATAGAGTTCAGTAGTGTTAAGTATATTCACTTTGTAGTGTAACAGATCTTAAGAACTTTTTCATCTTGTGACACTGAAACTCTATACCCACTAAACAACCTTCTACCTACCCCCAGCCCTTGGCAACCACCTTTCTACCTTCTGCTTCTATGATTATGACTACTTTAGATACTTCATATGAGCAGAATCATATGGTATTTGTCCCTCTGTGACTGGCTGGGTTCCATTTCTTTTCGATGTCATTAATACCTGTTCTGCCTTAGAGAGTAGCCAGGAGGATCTGGGGAAACAAGTTGTGAGAAAAGTCTTTGTAAGCTATAAGGGATAAACAATTGTTATGTAATATCATCATAATTAGCTACTCAGAAAGGCAGGTAGGAACATTTGTAAGAGAGTATTTCACTAATGGGGAGACTCCATGGTTCTGCCTCCTTTTTGTCATCAGTAACACCAACTCGGCCACAAAGGGTTAAGCTAACCTGATCTAAATATATAGCAACCCTGTTGAGCTCAACTTGAATTCATTCCTGGAAGATGTTGTAATGAATTCAGCAAAGTGATTATTTTAACTTAACATTTCCTTCCTTATCCATTTATTTGTATGCAATCTTGACTAGTATGTTTTTCTGTGCTTTTTTATAGAATTCACGCTGCCCGTTGAATGAAGAGGTAATTGCCCAAGCCAGGAAAATATTCCCTTCAGTGATAAAATACGTTGTAGAAATGACTATATGGGAAGAGGAAAAAGAACTGCCTCCTGAACTCCAGATAAGGTGGGGAAAACTGTCAAACGGAACGAGTTTTAGTGATGGTTATTTATACTGTAAAATGTTGTTTGATAATTGTTTTTGTTATTTACTGCCTAATTATCGTTAGGAAAAATTCTTAGTGACTTATCTCTTGGGAATATTTCAAAATGTCCGTTTGTATGATATACTTTGCTAGGCACCATCTAGAAGCTAAGCCAAAAGAATAGTCTATCAGGAGCTTTGAATTTCTAGGAAAAAAATATCAACATTTTTGGGGTCTTGTTCTAAATGGTTTATAAGGACCTAGCAGCCTCTCATCGCACTAAGTAAATAAATTGCCCAGTTTGATCCTGGCCTGGATTAATGTCCAATTTCCTCAGGAGGTTCGTGAACAAAGATAGGGACTTTGAAACAGTGTAGCCCAGGTTTTTAGCTCTTGTCCTGATCAAGAAAAGTTTGATGGGAACGAGGAAATGACCCTTTCCCCTGTGCTTTGGTATCTAGAATTATTGAAATTATAGGGATGTAACTTTTTTTTAAGCTAAAACTCAGCAGTTTCTGGTAGCCTTAAGTCTTTTAGTGACAGTAATATTTGCTCTTAACTTACAAATGCCATAAAAGAATTCTGGACCTGATATGAAGATAACTTTCAGCTGTGTGAGAATTTTTCTACCTGTGTAATATTAGGATTTTCACAAAATTGCAGCACAAATCCAAATAGTCATTCTTTGACTTTACTATTTTTGTTTGTTTTGTTTTAAAGGGAGAAAGAAGTAAGAATTCTTTTTTTTTTTTTTTT
>NW_016803120.1:477729-541613 GCF_001698545.2 Rhinopithecus bieti
TGCATATTCTGTTGATTTGGGGTGGAGAGTTCTATAGATGTCTATTAGGTCCGCTTGGTGCAGAGATGAGTTCAATTCCTGGATATCCTTGTTAACTTTCTGTCTCGTTGATCTGTCTAATGTTGACAGTGGAGTGTTGAAGTCTCCCATTATTATTGTATGGGAGTCTAAGAATTCTAATGAATAGAGATATTAAATATATTATTAAATGTACTATTTTGACTTATTAGGTCAAAAACCACTTGTGGAAATAAATGTTATGACAAACTGTATCCACAAATATGTTAATTTCCAACAGGTGTTAATGTCAGTTAAACCTTATAAGTCACTTTATGTTGATAAACATAATATGAGCCATCTGCCCGTCAAAAAAAGGAGGATTGCTTGAGTGTCGTTGTATATGTGAGTAGCACGGGTCTTTGGGTTCACGCATCTGAGTTCTAGGCCCTCTCACTGCCTATTGGAGTTGTGACCATGACATATTGGTCTTTTAACCCCTTTAGGTCTCTGTTTTCTAAAATGAAAGAGGGCTGAGAAAATATGCCCCTCAGAGTTTTGAGAATCAATTGAGTGTATTGTAAAAGTATGTTATATATTGTTTAAAACTGGGAACATAGGCCAGGCACAGTGGCTCACACCTGTAATCCCAGCACTTTGGGAGGCTGAGGTGGGCAGATCACGAGGTCAGGAGATTGAGACCATCCTGGCTAGCATGGTGAAACCTTGTCTCTACTAAAATTTAAAAATTAGCTGGGCATGGTGGCGGGCGCCTGTGGTCCCAGCTGCTTGGGAGGCTGAGGCAGGAGAATGGCATGAACCCAGGAGGCAGAGCTTGCAGTGAACTGAGATGGCACCACTGCACTCCAGCCTGGGCGACAGAGCGAGACTCAGTCTCAAAAAACAAAACAAAACAAAACAAAACCTGAACATATATGTAGCCCATGGCAGCTGTTTTTACATATCTTGTGAAATCCTCATAACACTCTTGAATGTAGATATTATGTTCTATTTGGAGATGAAAAAGCACTGTCATCTCAGCAAAATTAAAAGATTAGGTGACCTGTCTAAGGTCCTGTTGCCAAAATGGCAGTGCTGGTGCTTAAGTCTATACTGTATACTTTTTAAAACTTTAACTTAAATGTGCATTAATACCAGTGTCACTTAAATAGAAGGTAAAAACAAAAATAAATTCAATAAAGTCTGTTTTTTATTACTTGCTTCAAAGTTCTGAGCCTGAGGCCTATCTCCTTTTGTCAGAATAGGAGATAAGCAAGAGTTAAGGGTAGTATTAAAAACGTACAGTCAGGCCGAGACAGGCAGATCACCTGAGGCCAGGAGTTCAAGACCAGCTTGGCCAGCATGGTAAAACCTTGTTTCTACTAAAAATGCAAAAATTAGCCAGGTGTGGTGGTGGGCGCCTGTAATCCCAGCTACTCCGGAGGCTGAGACAGGAGAATCACTTAAACCCAGGAGATGGAGACTGCGGTGAGCTGAGGTCACACCACTGTACTCCAGCCTGGGTGACAGAGTGAGATTCCATCTCAAAAAACAAAGAAACAAACCCCAAAACATACAGTCACTAAACTGAAAGGTTTGAAGGTAATATGAAAAATTGGGGAAAAAACATGGAAAAGGAAATATTTTATCAGAGTTTTAAAAGTGATGGCACTATACCACTTAAAACCAAATTCTGGGCCGGGCGTGGTGGCTCACGCCTGTAATCCTGGCACTTTGGGAGGTCGAAGCAGGCGGATTGCTTGAGCTCAGGAGTTTGCAGCCAGCCTGGAGAACGTGGTGAAGCATCTCTACAAAAAATACAAAAATTAGCTGGGCCTGGTGACACATGCCTGCAGTCTCAGATACTTAGGGGGCTGAGGTGGGAGTATCGCTTGAGCCTGGGAGGGAGCGGTTGCAGTGAGTTGAGGTTGCATCACTGCACTCCAGCCTGGGTGACAGAGTGAGACCCTGTTTAAAAAAAAAATCAAATTCTATATTACTTTATGGTGTTACTTTTCTACAGGTAGGAAACTACACAGATGTTACTTATTAATTTTGTCTTTTTTTTTTTAACTTTTCCTTTGTTTATTTGATTAGTATCTAAATGTGTGTTTGTTTTTTTTCTAACAGGGAGAAAAATGAAAGATACTATTGTGTCCTTTTCAATGATGAACACCATTCATACGACCACGTCATATACAGCCTACAAAGAGCTCTTGACTGTGAGCTCGCAGAGGCCCAGTTGCATACCACTGCCATAGACAAAGAGGTTTGTGGTCTCCTTTTGAATTACGTTTCTGTTTTCTGAAAAGCTTCCTGGCAGCCAGGTGTTGACTGAAGCCCTTGCTCGGTATTGTGTTAGGTCTGACCATCCTCTCCATTTATTCCTTACATCCTAGGTAAATTGGTTAGAGCTTCAGTTTTGTGAGTGTGTGTATCATAATTTTAGGTAACTGTTTATAACTTTCATCTTTTATTTTAAATAATTAGAAAGTTACTGAATTTGGGCGGGCATGGTGGCTTACGCCTGTAATCCCAGCACTTTGAGAGGCCGAGGCGGGCTGATCAGGAGGTCAGGAGATCGAGACCATCCTGGCTAACATGGTGAAATCCCGTCTCTACTAAAAATACAAAAAATTAGCCGGACATGGTGGCGGGCGCCTATAGTCCCAGCTACTTGGGAGGCTGAGGCAGGAGAGTGGCGTGAACCCGGAAGCTGGAGCTTGCAGTGAGCCAAGATCACGCCACTGCACTCCAGCCCGGGCGACAGAGCGACTCCCATCTCAAAAAAAAAAAAAAGAAAGTTACTGAATTTATTTGGCAATGTGTAGGTAAGAATGTCATCTCAACTTTAGTCTGGTCCTATAATTCTTTACTGAATGAATGAATGAATAAGTGCATGAATTATGAAAAGTTGATCATTTCTGAGGTCTTAACTTGATTTATTTAAATTACTTTTAGAGTAATATTAATTCTATGGCTCAGTTTATTTAACATCCATCCGGAGCAAAATGGATTCTTCAGGTAATATGAGTATATAAAAGGAATATTAACCTCATCCTTGCCCTTGGGTGCAGTATAATCTAGAGTAAGAAATAGCATGACATTAGTCATTTAATTTTTTCATTTTAATGTACTTTTAAAGACACCTGGTTTAATATAGGATTAGAATATGTGGTTAACTTTCTCTGTGTTTCGTATGTGTAGCTTATGTGATCGCAAATCATTAATGAAAGAGCAAATGAAGTGAAAAAAACAAAAGGGTGTGAACAACTAATAATAGCTAACATTTACGAAGTATTTACATACGTCAAACATGTTATACTTTATATGTAATATCTCACTTAAGCCCTATAGCCATAAGTCAACTATTTGAAATTGATACTGATATTATTATCTCTGTTTCATAAATCTGTATTTATACCTGGAGAACTAAGAGGATCAATATCTTGGCACACCGGTAACTCATTCTGAGTACATAAGAATTCTGGTTAGTGGCCAGGCGTGGTGGCTCACACCTGTAATCCCAGCACTTTGGGAGGCCAAGGCACGTGGATCATGAGATCAGGAGATTGAGGCCATCCTGGCTCACATGGTGAAACTGCATCTCTACTAAAAATATAAACAATTAGCCCGGCATGGTGGCAGGCACCTGTAGTCCCAGCTACTTGGGAGGCTGAGGCAGGAGAATGGCGTGAACCCAGGAGGCGGAGCTTGCAGTGAGCCGAGATCGTGCCACTGCACTCCAGCCTGGGCGACAGAGCGAGACTCTGTCTCAAAAAAAAAATAAAAGAGAGTTCTGGTTAGAATATCCCTCTTGAAAGTTTAATGTTCACATGAATAGATCTTTTTAAAAATGCAGATTCTAGGGGCCAGGTGCTGTGGCTCATGGCTGTACTTGTAGCACTTTGAGAGACTGAGGTAGGAGGATCGCTTGAGGCCAGGAGTTTGAGACCAGCCTGGCCAACATAGCGAGACTCTGTCTCTACAAAAAAACTGAGACAAGGCCGGGCGTGGTGGCTCAAGCCTGTAATCCCAGCACTTTGGGAGGCCGAGACGGGCGGATCACGAGGTCAGGAGATCGAGACCATTCTGGCTAACACGGTGAAACCCCGTCTCTACTAAAAAAAAAATACAAAACTAGCCGGGCGAGGTGGCAGGCGCCTGTAGTCCCAGCTCCTCGGGAGGCTGAGGCAGGAGAATGGCGTGAACCCGGAAGGCGGAGCTTGCAGTGAGCTGAGATCCGGCCACTGCACTCCAGTCAGGGCGACAGAGCGAGACTCTGCCTCAAAAAAAAAAAAAAAAACTGAGACAAAACAAAATGCAAATTCTGATTTGCTATGGGGTATGCAGTTCAGTTCTTCATTTCTAACAGGTTCCCAGGTGATTTCTAGTAGGTTTGCCATTAGGTATGCAGTTCTTCATTTCTAACAAGGTTCCTAGGTGATTTTGATACTTCCAGTGCAAGGACCACATTTCGGTTAGCCTGTGTTTTCTCCAGCATTTCTCTTGTATATAAATAAGTCTCTGTTTGCTCAAAGGCTAAAAAGATCAGTTATTTACTGATATGACCAGCATATAAATGTGAACTGTGTTTTCTTCTAAGTTTTGGATGACCTCATAAATTACATATAGTCAAGTGGAGGTGATAAATGTATGTTAATCATTGCTGGTCTCAGATTGACTGTGTTTCCAGATTCCTTATAATTTGACATAACTCTAAAGTATTTTAGAAAGTGTGTTCTCTTGGCCGGGCGTGGTGGCTCAAGCCTGTAATCCCAGCACTTTGGGAGGCCGAGACGGGCGGATCACGAGGTCAGGAGATCGAGACCATCCTGGCTAATACGGTGAAACCCTGTCTCTACTTAAAATACAAAAAACTAGCCAGGCGACGAGGCGGGCGCCTGTAGTCCCAGCTACTCGGGAGGCTGAGGCAGGAGAATGGCGTAAACCTGGGAGGCGGAGCTTGCAGTGAGCTGAGATCCGGCCACTGCACTCCAGCCTGGGTGGCAGAGCAAGACTCCGTCTCAAAAAAAAAAAAAAAAAAAAAAAAAAAAAGTGTGTTCTACTCTTTGGCTGATAGATTCCTGAAATTAGATTTATTGTAAGGAAGTGAAGAACATGAGTATGAGTGAGTTTTAAGAGGAATGGTTGAAAGCTATATTTATTTACAGTTAAGAAGATTGAGAAAAAGATAGGTAAGGCAGTCCTTAAAGAACACAAGAAAGATGAAGATTTAGCAGGCAAAAAGAAAAGGAAGAGAATAAGCATTCTTGTACACCAGCAGCAGGCAAGCAGAGAGCCAAATCATGAATGAACTCCCATTCACAATTGCTACAGAGAGAATAAAATACCTACGAATACAGCTAACAAGAGAAGTGAAGGACCTCTTCAAGGGGAAGTACAAACCACTGCTCAACAGGACACGAACAAATGGGAAAAAAACATTCCATCTTCATGGATGGGAAGAATCACCATTGTGAAAACGACCATACTGCCCAAAGTAATTTATAAGTTCAGTGTTATTCCCATTAAACTACCATTAATGTTCTTCACAGAATTAGAAAAAACTACTTAAAAATTCAAATGGAACCAAAAAAGAGCCTAAATAGCCAATACAATCCTAAGCAAAAATATAAAAGCTGGAGACATCATACTATCCTACTTTATACTACTAGTCTATAGTAACCAAAACAACTTGGTACTGCTACGAAAACAGACACATAGACCAATGGAACAGAATAGAGAACTCAGAAATAAGACCACACACCTAGAACCATCTGATTATTGACAAACATGACAAAAACAAGCAATGGGGAAAGGATTCCCTATTCAATAAATGGTGCTAGGATAACTGGCTAGCCACATGCAGAAAATTGAAACTGGACCCCTTCCCTATACCTTATACAAAAATTAACTCAAGATAGATTAAAGACTTAAATGTAAAACCCCAAGCTATAAACCCTAGAAAAAAATCTAGGCAGTACCATTCAGGACATAGGCATGGGCAAAGATTTCATGACAAAAACACCAAAAGCAATTGCAACAAAAGCAACAGTTGACAAATGGGATCTAATTAAACCAAACAGCTTCTGCACAGCAAAAGAAACTATCATCAGAGTGAACAACCTACAGAATAAGAGAACATTTTTGCAATCTGTCCATCTGATGAAGGTTTAGTACCCAGTCTACAAGGAACTTAAACAAATTTACAAGAAAAAAACCAACAGCCTCACCAAAAAGTAGGCAAAAGACATGAACAGACACTTCTCAAAAGAAGACATACATGCAGGCAGCAAACATGAATAAAAGCTGAACATCATGGATCATTAGAGAAATGCAGCCATAAAAAGGAACAAGATCATGTCCTTTGCAGGACTGTGGATGGAGCTGGAAGCCATTATCCTCAGCAAACTAACTCAGGAAAAGTAAACCAAACATGCATGCTCTCACTTATAAGTGGAGCTGAATGATGAGAACACATGGCCACTTGGTGGGGAGCAACACACACTGGGGCCTGTCAGGGAGATTGAGAGGGGAGAGAGTATCAGGAAGAATTGCTAATGGAGCCTGGACTTAATACCTAGGTGATGGGTTGATCTCTGCAGCAGACAACCATGGCACACGTTTACCTATGTAACAAACCTGTACATCCTGCACATGTACCCTGGAAATTAAAAGTTTAAGAAAAAAAGGTAAGGAAGAGAATAGGAAAGGAGAACCAATCAGAGGAAGAAAGAGAAAAGTGGGCAAAGAAAGAAAAGGCAAAAACGATAGAGATAGGAAAATAAGACAGAAAATAATAGAAGAAAGTGAAATGGGGTATTTAGCAAACCTTTTTTTAGTCCTTCAGAATGATACCGGGTTTAGTCAGATGTCAATACCTATATTACTATTGCTACGCTGCAGTTATAGGTCATAGAAGGAACTTTAAAGGTTAATCAGGCTTATGATTTTCAACTACAGTACTAGTTGTACAAAGTAAAATCTACTTGGGATGTTAGATTTTCACAACAATTATTAAATATATATTTATACCCCGTCTCATTCAGAAAACATTAGGTGGCTGTAATCACAAAGACCTTAGAAGACAATCTTTAAATGTCCTTCTTAGGAGAAAAATGGAGCCTTTTGTTTTTGTCCTGGTAGGACCCTGTTTGATGGTAAAGTTGTAAGATAGGGCCGGATGTGGTGGCTCACGCCTGTAATTCCAGTACCTGGGGAGGCTTGGGCGGGCGGATCACCTGAGGTCAGGAGACTAGTCTTGCCAACATGGTGAAACCCCGTCTCTACTAAAAATACAAAATTAGCCGGGTGTAGTGGCACATGCTTGTAATCCCAGCTACTCAGGAGACTGAGGCAGGAGAACTGCTTGAACCTAGGAGGGGGAGGTTGCAGTGAACTGAGATTGCACCACTGCACTCCAGCCTGGGCAACAGAGCGAGATTCTGTCTCAAAAAAAAAAAAAAGATGTAAGATAGGAAATAGTGAAAACCCAGTGAAATTGGCCATCCTTATATTGAGAGCACAGTATCACTGGTCCTCTAACTTGTGCTTTTAGCACTTAGAAAGTTTGTTTCTCTGACTGCTTTGCTTGTTAGACAACTCTCATTCTTAGAAAATTTTTTCCCGTTTTCAGCCAAAATCTGTCTCCATGTGTTTTCCGACTAATTTCTTATAGAACAAACCAGAAAAGCTCTTCTTTTTCTTTCAAGTGACAACCCATCAGATAGTTTTTAAAAACTGTTATGTTTGTTTTCTTCTGTTTTCTTCAGCTGTCCTATGATAATCTCATACTGATCAAACTCTATTTCCTTCTCTCAACCTCCTCCCCTGGGTAAATAATAGTTTATCAAAGATTTTCTTAAAATGCGTAAAACAGTCTGTTTTACAAACCCTTAAAGATACACACTTTTAGTGAACTCTAAGTGAGTTCACTAAACATTTATTAAAGCTCTTTAAGGAAATACCAAGATGAATTAGATTGAATCTGCCTTCAAAGAATTATTCCCTACTGTTCTTATGAAAGAAACAGTCATTCAAAGGCCGGGTACGGTGGCCCACACCTGTAATCCCAGCACTTTGGGAGGCTGAGGCGGGCGGATCTCCTGAGGTCGGGAGTTCTCGACCAGCCTGACCAACATGGAGAAACCCCGTCTCTACTAGAAATACAAAATTAGCCAGGTGTGGTGGTGCATGCCTATAATCCCAGCTGCTTGGGAGACTGAGGCGGGAGAATCACTTGAACCCAGGAGGTGGAGGTTGCAGCGAGCCGAGATCATTCCATTGCACTCCAGCCCAGGCAACAATGAACGAAATTCCATCTCAAAAAATAATAATAATAATAAAAAAGAAAAAAACAGGCATTCAAGAAAAAATTTAAAGATGTAATGGTGCTCTTTTTAAGTTCATATTTTTAAAAAATTAATTTTTATTTTAAGAGACAGGGTCTCACTATGTTGCCCACACTTGTCTTGAACTCCTGGGCTCAGGTGATTTACCCACCTTGGCCTTCCAAAGTGCTGGGATTACGGGTGTGAGCCACTGCACCCAGCTCCTGAGTCACATTTTTGCCGTCTTATGTACAAGGTTAATATTGCAGACTATAAGAGAAAATCTTAGTAGATAATAAGATCTATTATTGTGGGAGGATTACTGTGAGCTGTCATGAACTTAGGACTCTGAAAAG
Organism: Rhinopithecus bieti; assembly: GCF_001698545.2. NCBI lineage: Eukaryota > Metazoa > Chordata > Mammalia > Primates > Cercopithecidae > Rhinopithecus > Rhinopithecus bieti. The sequence goes on from NW_016803120.1 coordinate 486,416, forward strand.
ACACATACCAGTAGGAGAAACGAGTGTCCCAGGAGAATTGACTTGCGAAAGCGTGGGGCTGTGCTTTGTCGGTTTTCATATGGAATGGAAAGATCTGTGTCTCCCAGTGTTTGTCCTATCTCTTCCTAGCATTTCTTCCTGTTACTGCTCTCCTCTGCAGTCAAAGTGGAGAAGGCCTGTAGCTACAGCTCATCTATCTACTGATAGGTTGTCTTGTTTTGGGGTCCCAAGGCTCCATAAGGTGATGGTGATTGCAAGAAAAGCTTTTTAATAAGTGATTATTCAAAAGGTAAAATAGGACATGAGATAATGTTGTACACCCAATTAAGGTGAAAAATGTACTCCTTGGCTAGAAGAAACTGTGTTACAGTTAGTCTGTTTTACAAACCCTTAAAGATACACACTTGTAGTTCTGTGCTTTCAGCTATAGTGTGAGGATAAAGGTAACCTATTAGAAATCACTTGGAAAGAATTTTTTTTTTTCGGAGTAGACATGCCAGCCCAAGCCTAGGAAATCAGAATTGCGAGTGTGAGGAAGAGAATAGGAAAGAAATGCCCGTGTGTTTTGAAAACACTGCCTCCCTTCAGTTGATCTACTCCCACCCCTGTATTTTTTGGTCATTAAGAAAGGTTATTTTTGTTGGATTCCTGTAGTCCCAGCTACTTAGGAGGCTGAGCCTGGGAGTTCAAGGCTGTAGTGAGCTTTGATGACACCACTGCCTTCCAGCCTGAACAACAGAGTGAGACCCCATCTCCAGTCAATCAATAAAATTTTTAATGGTGGTAAAATCTACATAACATAAAATTTATCATTTTAATCTTTTTCTAGGTATACCGTATACTAGTGTTAACTATCTTGTCATGCAACAGATCTCTAGAACTTTTCTATCTTGCAAAACTGAAACTTGATATCCATTGAACAATTCCTCCTTTTCCCCTCCCTCTATCCCCTGGCAACCACCAATTCTACTTTCTAAGAGCTTGACTATTTTAGATATCTCGTACAAGTGAGATCATGCAGTATTTGTCTGTTTGTGACTGGTTTATTTCACTTAACATATATGTCCTCAAAGTTTATCCATATTTTATCAACTATATGACATGTATATGTATATGGTATATGTGGTATGTGTGTGTATATATGTATATATGTGTATACACATATATATGTACAGTATTGTACTGTACAGTATTGTCCTGTATACAGTATATACACATACACACACACCATATTTTGTTTGCCTGTTCATCTTGTCAGTGGACACTTGGGTTTCTTCCACCTTCTGCTATTGTGAATAATGCTCTTGTGAACATGGATCCACAAAAGTCTGTTCAAGTCTTTGCTTTCAGTTCTTTTGGGTACATACCCACAAGTGGAATTGCTGGATCATATGGGAATTCTATTTCTAATTTCTTGAGGAACCACCATATTTTTTTCTATAGCAGCTGCACCATTTTGTGTATTCTCCAGCAATGCACAAGGGCTTCTCCACATCCTTGTCAGTACTATTTTCCCTAGGTTATTGGGGTACAGGTGGTATTTGGTTATATGAGCAAGTTCTTTAGTGGTGATTTGTGAGATTTTTGATGCACCCATCACCCCAGCAGTATACACTGCATCCTATTTATAGTCTTTTGTCCCTCTTCCCCCACCCATCCTTCCCTCAAAGTACCCGAAGTCCATTGTATCATTCTTATGCCTTTGCGTCCTCATAGCTTAGCTCCCACGTATCAGTGAGAACATACGATGTTTGGTTTTCCATTCCTGATTTACTTCACTTAGAATAATAGTCTCCAGTCTCACCCGGGTTGCTGCAAATGCCATTAATTCATTCCTTTTTTATGGCTGAGTAGTATTCCATCCTCTGTGTGTGTGTGTATGTGTGTATACATGTGTGTGTCTATATATACATATATGTGTGTTTGTGTGTGTATGTGTATATATGTGTGTATATATAGATATGTCACAGTTTATCCACTCTTCAATGGGCATTTGAGTTGGTGCCATGATTTTGCAATTGCGAATTGTAACTGCTAAAAACATGTGTGTGCAAGTATCTTTTTCATATAATGACTTCTTTTCCTCTGGAAAGATAGTGGGACTGAGTATTTAGGGTGTCTCCCAGGTCCTGCAGGAGCAGTCCCCTGCTTCAGAAGGTCTGTGGGTCCTCTTTGGATTGCTGGTTTGTTCTTGCAGTCGTTCTGAAGCTAAAATTCATGATGTGAGCCTCTGTGCGCTCCTCCGTCCATCTGAGTCGGAGCTCCAATCTAGTCCTGCCTCCCATCCACCATGATCAGCAAACTCCCTTGTTGTTTTTTGATAGCAGCCAAAAAATATGGATGTGAGGTGGTTTTCCTCCCCCCGTTTATTGAGATCCACTGCTGTAGGTTAATTGCCAGCATCACATACATATAAGCTGATTGAGCTCAAGTTTATATAACTATTCTTGTCTTATCTGTTCTTTTAACAATCTCTTATGGCCTGGCTTTTTGTGCATTTTTTTCTTCTGTAATGGCAACCTTACTGGTGTAATTAGTAGTCCAAATATATTTGAATAGTTCTTATGCTTATGTACTAAGGAGCTAAAGAGGGAATATTACAGGGTGGTTAGAAGTGCAGACTCTGGAGATGAAATGCTTGTCATGGATCTCTGAATCTATCACTTGCTAACTTTCTGATTTGGGGACAAATTAACTTCTGTCTTATTTTTCTTTTTATCATCTGTAAGTGGGGTATACTTTCTTCATAGGGTCATTGTAAAGGTTAAATGAGGAAGACAGTGCTTCCTGACTTTTTTCACATGACACACGTAGAAAATGATAAATTTTTACAGGTGGGTAAAAGAATAAGCTACAAGGAAATCCTACATAGACCTTGCATGAACGCCTCCAGGACTGGTGGAATCAGTAGTCCAGCTATACTTCCAGCTCGTTAATGGGCCACAAGTATATTATAGGATACGTGTTGAAGAACTGTGAATTCATTCTTGAAAAATATTTTAAACACACAGCAGAAGTTTAGAAAGCCTGAGTCATTGTTTCATACAAGTAGAAAGGACACTTCAGTAACTAAAGAACTACCATTCTTGCCAGGCAAGAAACTCAACATCTTAAATTATAGAATATCTCTCCTAGGTATATTAAAGTTTTCATACTTCATAAAGGTGTTAAACATTTGCGTCTGTCTTTCAGGTATTGTTTCAATATCTTACAACGTTTAGTCAACACGTGATTAGTAATTAAGAGCTCATTAAGTCTTTGGGCCACATATTGCTTATTGATTGTGGTTATCATTTCATTACCTAATTCTCACTTTTGTCTATAATTAGGGTCGTCGGGCTGTTAAAGCGGGTGCTTATGCTGCTTGCCAGGAAGCAAAGGAAGATATAAAGGTAACTTTCTGAATTAGGGGGAAAAAGAGAAGTTAAAGATGAATGTACTTTACAAGAGGCCAAGTAGAATAATTTGAGTGATGATGTTGTTGAAATGGTTTAGGGCACCTAGATGCAGAAATTTGGAAATGGCAGGGTTATGTGATTTCTTTTTTTAAAGTATAAATGCCTTTACTAAAAGCAAATTTTAAATGCTATTTTTTTGGTTTGTTGCCTTCATTTGTAGAGTCATTCAGAAAATGTCTCTCAACATCCACTTCATGTAGAAGTATTACACTCAGAGATTATGGCTCATCAGAAATTTGCTTTGCGTCTTGGTTCCTGGATGAACAAAATTATGAGCTATTCAAGTAAGCATACCTCCTGTTTTTCTTGTTTCTGATAAAATACTGTGTTTTTTATAGTCACAAATTTTAAAATGTCATTGAGTATGAAATACAGTTTTTCTTTTTTTTTTGGTTTATACCCTTTGATTAATTTTCAGGGTTGCATTTCAAATGCATAATATCTTAGCATATTATTTCAAGTGCATAGTATCAAATAATACCTTTTTATTGACTGTTGAGTCTTTGATGTTGACAGAATTATTCTTTACATCAAATGTGGGAAGATTAATGTTAGTCTTTTCACATGTTATAGGAAATGTACTTTTAGGAGAAATATTATAAGAATAAAAATTATGGCTGAGTGCAGTGGCTTATGACAGTAATCCCAGCACTGTGAGAGGCTGAGGTGGGAGGATCACTTGAGCCCAGGAGTTCAAGACCAACCTGGGCAACAGAGTGAGATTCATCTCTTTTTAAAAAGAAAAAGAATACAAGTTGTGTAATTGAGTGACCTCTTTTGTTTATAGGTGACTTTAGGCAGATCTTTTGCCAAGCATGCCTTAGGGAAGAACCTGACTCGGAGAATCCCTGTCTCATAAGCAGGTTAATGCTTTGGGATGCAAAGCTTTATAAAGGTAAGTAGACATTTGCTTATGCTTTTTGTCAGGAAGCAAAGGAAGATTATGATCTTAAAGTGGAGCTGTAATATCTTTTGTATATTAAATTAGTTACTAAATCTGTGATCTTGATTGATATTACATGTGAATATCAAGTTTAACCAGTCAGTATGTATTCTTTGGTGTTAAAATGCAGGGATGTTATCTTTTAATTACAGAGTCTTTTCATTTAGTGAGAGCCAGTCAAAAAGAGTATATATGTATATATCTATACATGTATCTATATATTCAGGTAGTAATGCCATTGTTGAGTGGCAAAAAGAAAGCTATTTTCATTGTAAAAATCTAAATGAAGAACAAAATGTAAAAGTCAAGAGAAAGGCTAAAAGCATGGAGAAGGAAAAGTACAGAGTAAGAGTACTTTCGAGTGAAATAGAAACAGGATGAAAAAGTTAGGAGAGAATAAATTGAAGTGTAAGATGAAGTGGTGGGAGGGATACAGAAAAAGAGGGAAAAGGCAATATATGTGTGTATTTTAAATTCTAGTTATTAAATATTAATACAATAAATGCTGTTTATATTTGAGGTCTGTTTGCATGTGAAATAATTTTATAATATTCTGCCACTCTAATAGCTGGAATGCTTTTGGTTTTTGCCTTGGTGATTCCCCTCATTCCCCCACCCTCCTCAAAATACTCTATAGGTGCCCGTAAGATCCTTCATGAATTGATCTTCAGCAGTTTTTTTATGGAGATGGAATACAAAAAACTCTTTGCTATGGAATTTGTGAAGGTAATTATTTATAAATTAGATATCAATAAATACAAATAGGCAGTTTTTATAAATGAATTAAAAATTAAATGTTACGATTCATTTCTTTGTCAAAAGTTCGTTCTTGGCCCTGAGGGTTGACGCACACCTGTAATCCCAGCACTTTGGGAGGCGGAGGTGGGTGGATCATTTGAAGTCAGGAGCTCGAGACCAGCCTGGCCAACATGGTGAAACCCCGTCTCTACTAAAAATACAGAAATTAGCCGGGCATGGTGGCGGGTGCCTGTAGCCCCAGCTACTCAGGAGGCTAAGGCAGGAAAATCGCTTGAACCTGGGAGATGGAGGTTGCCGTGAACCAAGATCGCGCCACTGCACCCTAGTCTGGGCAACAGAGTGAGACTCCTATCTCAAAAAAAAAAAAGTTCGGTCTCATACATTGCATAAATATTTTCACAAATGTCATTTGCTTGTATAGAAACAGCGCTCTTAGAGAAGAGATAGGTGGAACATGACCTACTGACCCAGAGCAAAGGGAGATTATCACATTCACATATGCATTCAGTCTTCCTAATCATTTATTTGGCTGTTTGTAAAATTACAATAAGAATAGAAGTGACTAATTGAAAAAGGATAGCAGGAAAGAAGAGCAGATGTGTATGCTAAAGTGGGGTGCAGGAATTAGGTGGCCAAGGGTTCTACTTAATTGTTGGAAGCTAAAATGTAAGGCTAAAATTTACAGCTTTTTAATGTTTTATTAATCTGTCATGTATCTCTTACCTTACTGTGTCTTTTTGTCTATCAACCAAATTAGACTGCAAGGTTATACATATCAGGGACTCCTTTGAATCTTTTATTTTGCCTTATATAAAGGTATCCAGTAATACTTGTTAATTTCTTCTGATTTTGAGTTGCACTCAATTCTGTAAGACTTAAAATAGATATAGGACCCAAGATGGAATTGGAAGCAGAGAAAGAAATAATGATTGTTGTAAGCAAATGACACTGTGGGATAAGATACCTGCATTCCCTGGATTTTATATGCAGACTTACAAGTAACTAAGACATTTGTTGTATGTCTTATCCTTCAGCAGTGATGGCAACCTAAGATGTTCTCTTCTAAAACTCTTTAGATATAGAATATTGGACCATATATGTGATCTGAAATGAAATTTTGTTTTCTTATACAAAAGCTAATCTCCCAACTTAGATGATTTTTTTTGTACACCATGGTTACCCCTTAAACTTTGTAGGAATTTTGGAGGGTAAAGTATCCAACTTAAAATAGGTTAAGTATCCAACTTTGTGCCTTGCACATAATAGATGCCTGTTATGTGACTGAGTGTATTACCATTTTTGTTCTCCCAGTTTATCAGGGTTGTTTTGCAGCTGTTATGTACCAGTATGGGAAAGAAGTTGTTATTCGCAGCCAGCATCCATTCTGTTTAAGACTGTATTCAATCTGATTGGTTGGTTTTTCTGGGTCATATCAGTTACTACATACTTTGAATATATTCCCTGCCCAATACCATTAGAGTAGAAGCTGCTAAAGGTTGCCCCAGATTCTGTTTGGAGAAAGGATAAACTATACCATTGCAGTCCTCTGTTTTTTTTTGTTTTGTTTTGTTTTTAACCTGTATGTATGTTTTAATAGTTTCCACTTCTATCTCTGCTGAATTGAGTAGGTGAATTTTTACTTGATTTGTTGTTTGTTATTCTCCTTCTAAGATATTTTTGTTGATCATAATATCTTGCCTTAATAAATAGGAATTATCTTACTTGACATTTTATAGATAGAAACTTGCAGCAGTTATTAAAATTGGGATTTTTTAAAGGTCTTTAGTAGTGATTTATAATTGATTCTCTGCTTGTATATTTCAGTATTATAAACAACTACAGAAAGAATATATCAGTGATGATCATGACAGAAGTATCTCTATAACTGCACTTTCAGTTCAGATGTTTACTGTTCCTACTCTGGTATGTATTGATTATATTCCTTTTCAGTCTTTCTAAGTAAAACTTGTTTTGCTTTGTAAGAATTCCACTTAATGTTGAATCAAATTAGAACAATGTTAGAATCAGTAAGTTGGGCTATGTGAATACTTTAGTGCTACCCAAGGACTAGTTAACTAGGCGCCGCCTTGGTTCAGATGTCCTCGTCAATGCAGATGACACCTAGAACTGGTTTCTTACTTTCTAGAGTAACTTACAAACCCTGCCTTTTCAAACCAACAATATTTTATTTTTAAGTTATTGTTTGTAGGCAGATAGAGTAAGATAAAACTGAGAAACGGGAGAGTGTGCCTGTCAAGCATTTGGGAGAGATGGTGCTACATAGGCCTGGGAGTAGAGTGGAAGATTCTGCTTCCTTTGTAAAGTCCATACTTTTCTTTGTTTTTTGTTTTTTGGTTTTTGAGACAGAGTCTTGCTGGGTTGCCCTGGCTGGAGTGCAGTGGGACGACCTCGGCTCACTGCAGCCTCTGCTTCCTGAGTTCAAGCGATTCTCATGCCTTAACCACCCAAGTAGCTGGGATTATGGGCATGCACCACCATGCCTGGCTAATTTTTGTATTTTTAGTAGAGATGGGGTTTCACCATGTTGGCCAGGCTGGTCTCAAACTCCTGACCTCAGGTGATCCGCCCACCTTAGCCTCCCAAAGTGCTGGAATTACAGGTGTGAGCCACCGCGCCCAGCCCTACTTCTTTTCTTGTTTGGAATTAGATAGTTAACCAAACTTGGTTAATTGTTTCTAGTTTACTTTTTCAAAAGGATGGGGAGAAGAATTCAGATTGGGGTAAGAAGGAGATTTCAAAATAGATCGTAGTGTGCTAGAAGTCATGAAGTACATCTTTGTTGTACTTTGCTCATCATGTGATTTTTTTTTTTTTTTTTTGAGACGGAGTCTCGCTCTGTCACTCAGGCTGGAGTGTATTAGCACAATCTTGGCTCACCGCAACCTCTGCCTCCTGGTTCAAGCGATTCTCCTGCCTCAGCCTCCTGAATAGCTGAGATTACAGGCATTGCCACCACACCCGGCTAATTTTTGTATTTTTTGTGGAGAAGGAGTTTTACCATGTTGACCAGGGTGGTCTCGAACTGCTGACCTCAGGTGATCCGCCTGCCTCGGCCTCCCAAAATCCTGGGATTGCAGGCATGAGCCACCACACCTGGCTTCATTGTGTGATTACTGATGATAAATGTTTATCTAGATAACCTGTCTAATGGGCTTGGGGTATCCAAATAGGTGTTGTCTAGTTACTGAGGAGTAGGGAATTTTTTTCTTTTAGAAAATAACTTCTTAGTAGTTGCTATTCAGTGAAACTAAGGACTGTGTTTAACATTCAATAACAAACATTTATTTAAAATAACTTACGGACTAACCCAATGAATGAATAAATTAAGTCCATACCACAGTGAGTTAATGCTAAAGAAAATATTCTTGAAATATTCTGCAGGCTCGACATCTTATTGAAGAGCAGAATGTTATCTCTGTCATTACTGAAACTCTGCTAGAAGTTTTACCTGAGTACTTGGACAGGAACAATAAATTCAACTTCCAGGGTTACAGCCAGGACAAACTGGGAAGAGTATATGCAGTAATATGTGACCTAAAGTAAGTTGTTCAAGTCAAAACGTGAGGGCACCTGTTAAACTCAGTGTGCTTATTTGCTGTGTCTTATAAGTAATCCTGTGATCATTTTGGTTATCTAGAATTCTCTTTATAATGATGGCAAGTACAAAGAACTGTTACTGCCTTGCGTTAATAAATGTCTTCAGTGAAGGCTTCTTACTGAGTTGTAAAACCTGGTTAATAAAGACGCTATTGAGGAGAGGCCTGTTACAAGAACTTGGGGTCTTCTGGGGTCACCAAATGCATTCCCATTGTAATTACCATACTTTTCACTCACTTCCACTCACACACTTTGGTTCTGTCCTTCCTATATAGTCTCTTTGTGCATAGTTTCAGATAATCTATTGATGTAAATTTCTTTTTTTTTCTTTTTTCTTTTTTTTTTTTTTTTTTTTTTTTTTTTTTTTGAGACAGGGTCTCGTCCTGTTGCCCAAGCTGGAGTGCAGTGATGCAAACATGGCTCACTGAAGCCTCGACCTCCTGGGCTCAAGTGATCCTCCTGCCTCAGCCTCCCATGTAGCTGGGACCACAGGCACGTGCCACCACACCTGGCTAATTTTTTATTGTTTTGTAGAGACAGAGTCTCACCTTTTGTTGCCCAGGCTGATTTCGAACTCCTGGGCTCAAGCAATCCTGCTTTGGCCTCTCATAGTGTTGGGATTACAGGCATGAGCTACTGTGCCTGGCTATTAATGTGCCTGGCTATTAACATTTTTTTAACTCCCCTTTTGCTGTACTGTTGATCCTCCATATCTGTGGGTTCCACATCTGTGAGTTCAACCAACCACAGATTGAAAATACTCCATTTTAAAAAAATTGCCGCAAGGCTGAGGCAGAAGGATCACTTGAACCCTGGAGGTGGAGGTTGTAGTGAGCCGAGATTGTGCCGCTGCACTCCAGCCTGGCAATGGAGCAAGACTTTATCTCAAAAAAAAAAAAAATTGCATCTGTATCAGACCAGCCTGGACAACATAGCAAGACCTTGTTTCTACAAAAAATAAAAATAAAAATTAGCCAGGTATGGCAGTGTAAGCCCGTATTCCTGGCTATTCCAGATGCAGAGGCGAGAAGATCACTTGAGCCCAGGGGTTTGAGGTTGCAGTTAACTGTGATCATGCCACTGCACTCCAGCCTGGGCAACAGAGTGGGATCCTATCTCTAAAAAAATAAAATAAAGTTTAGTAAATTGTCATGTTTTATCTTCAGTATAAGTGGAGATGGTAGGTAAATTCAGTAGTGAATCAATATGTAGCCATTGCAATTGCAATTTGTTTCTCAGCCAAATTATGCAAAAATTACATGTTGTAGAAAACAAAAACTCCTAATGGCAGTACTTAAAGTTATTGTTAAGTCAGTGAATATAGAAAAAAAAATCTCTCTACCGTGGCTGTCATTACTGTGAAGTATTCTTATAACTGAGTTATTTTTGTATCCAGTTAAGTGGTGCATAATCACTTGTTTTATCATATTTTGTGGGTCTCTGACTATAGCTAGTCTTTACGGTAAATAGTTTAGAGCCAGCACATCCCTAAATACCTACCCTTATAGTAGAACTTTAAGGTGTCTGGTTTGGAAGGCAACTTCAAATCTTCTGATGCTTACAATTCCTCGCCTATATCCTAACCTAAATATAGATATCTCTAGTGACCAGGGGAAGGGAAAATGAACACCTGTTCTGCAGGTACTGTGTAATTCGCTCTCATAAGAATCCTGTGAAATTTATTGGTAACTGCTATGTGACAAGGAGCTTTGCTTATTTTACCTGATTATATTCTTGCACCATTCTTAGAAAGTACTTGATATAATCTTACTTTGTAGATTGTAAATATTTGCCTAAGGTCACAAAGCTAGGAAGTGGCAGAACTGAGATTTGATTATAAACACCATTTATCTGTAAAACTCATGTTCCTTCTACTATGTCATGTAGCCTCACAGGATACATAAACAGCAACACAAAACCTGCTGTGAAACCTGGCCTAACACACCAATCACAAAAACTCTTTATTTAGCAAATAATTCATGTTCACTGTTTTCTCAGTCTCTCATTGTAGAAATTCTGTAGTAACATCTTACTCTTTCCCTGCATGTTTATTTACTAGTTTCCCCTGAAACCTTGTTTTTAAATTAGTTAGAAATAACCACACTTAATGTGTTTTCTTCCCAGGATAAAGTCTAAATTCTGTCAGAATTTGTAGGTCTTCATAGTTTAGCTTTGTGTTTATCTGACTGTACCTCAGCACGAAATAAGTTTGTTGGTACTAGTAGGTACTCTGTTCAGCCTGCCTTAGGAAATTTTCACTCTCTCAAAGCAGCACATTCCAACTTTGGATAGCTTCTTCCAACTCTTAGAAAGTTTCCTATTGTATATTGAACTCTTGTCTTTTTTTGTAGCTTTTATTTCCTGGTTCTAGTTCTCTCTTTGTCCATTGAGAACAACTTCAATTCTCATTTAACTTGAAGAAGTGTTTAAAGGCAGCAGTCATGTCTGCCAGGTCTTTTCTGCATTGAGTTGCATTTATTTCTTAACTGGTCCCGTTTCATGTTGGTTAAAATTCCTCCTAAATCATCGTCCTTCTCTACTGAACCTGTTTCTGGTGCATGTATACCGTTTATGTGCCAAGAAATGAACACAGTTCTCCAACTGAGATCTGCCTGGTAAAACATAGAAGGGAGGGATTACTACCTCTCTTATTCTAAAAAATGTAAGTCTATTACTTCAATTTTGTCAGTTGCTCTTTGGGAGGTACTTTGTTTCTCGGTTCCTAATTTATTGTGGAAATGCAACTTAGAAAAGAGATGCAGTTGAACCTTGGTTCTATTGAGGAGAACAATATTATTCTTTTATTACTCCAACCTGTTCCTTTGTTCCATTTCCAGAAAGTATAGCACATTCTCAAACCAAATCACTCCCTTACTGTCTCACCCTGTCCACACTTTCTCCCTCTTTTCCCATTGCTTTTGCCACCTATTTTTATCTACAAACTTCTTTTCCTTCCCTTCCTTACCTTTTTGTTTGTTCCAGTTCCTTATATCGTCTTGATAAGTCATTTGTAGAAGTCCCTCATGAGCTATGTGCGATTGCTAGAAACCAAAAATGTAAATTCTCTTCTAGATCAGTGCTTCTCAGATTTTAATGTGAATGCAAAAATGCAAATCATCTGGGAGCTGCTTTTTTTTTTTTTTAATTTAACTTTTATTTTGAGTTCAGGCTTGTTACATAGGTAAACTTGTGTCATGGCGGGTTGTTGTTAAGATTATTTTGTCACCCAAGTATTAAGCCTAGTACCCATTAGTTATTTTTCCAGATCCTTTCCCTCCTTCCAACCTCAGTCCTCTGATAGACCCCAGTGTGTGGTGTTCCCCTCTATGCGTCCGTGCATTCTCATCATTTAGTTCCCACTTGTAAGTGAGAACATGTGGTATTTGGTTTTCTGTTTCTGCATTATTTTGCTGAGGATAATGGCCTCCAGCTCCATCCATGTTCCCAGAAAAGATGTGATCTCATTCTTTTTCCGGCTGCATAGTATTCCATGGTGTATATGTACCACATATTCTTTATCCAGTCTATCACTGATGGGCATTTAGGTTGATTCCATGTCTTTGCTATTGTGAATGCTGCAGTGAATGTATGTGTGCATGTGTCTTTATAATAGAACAATTTATATTCCTTTGGGTGAATACCCAGTAATGGAATTGCCGGGTTGAATGATATTTCTGTTTTTAGGTCTTCAAGGAATTGTCACACTGTATTCCATAATGCTTGAATTAATTTATGCTCCCACCAACAGTATATAAGCATTCCTTTTTCCTTGCAGCCTCCCTGCATCTGTTACTTTTTACTTTTTAATAGTGGCCATTCTGACTGGTGTGAGATGGTATCTCATTGTCGTTTTGATTTGCATTTCTCCAATGATCAGTGATGTTGAGCTTTATTTCATGTGATTGTTACATACTGCCAACGCAGCATGTATGTCTTCTTTTGAAAAGTGTCTATTCTGTTCCTATCCTTTGCTCCCCCCTTTTTTAAATTTAAATTTTTATTTTTCGAGACAGAGTCTTGCTCTGTCACCCAGGCTGGAATGCAGTAGCACTATCTCAGCTCACTGCAACCTCAGCCTCCTGGGTTCAAGTGATTCTCCTGTCTCAGCCTCCCGAGTAGCTGGGAATACAGGCGCACACCGCCATGCCTGGCTAATTTTTTATATTTTCGTAGAGATGTTTTAGTGGAGATGGGGTTTCACCATGTTGCCCAGGGTGGTCTTGAACTCCTGAGCTCAGGCAATCTGCCCACCTCGGCCTCCCAAAGTGCTGGGATTACAGGAGTGAGCCACCACGCCCAGCCTCACTTATTAATTTTTTTTTGTTGTTAATTTGTTTATGTTCCTTATAGATGCTGGCTATTAGGCCTTTGTCAGATGCATAGTTTGCAAAAATTTTCTCCCGTTCTGTTGGTTGTCTCTTCACTGTGTTGATAGTTTCCTTTGCTGTGCAGAAGCAAATCATCTGGGGAGCTTCCTTAAATTCAGATTCTGGGGCTGATTGCGTTGACTCATGTGCTTTGGAAGGCTGAGGCAGGAGGATTACTTGAGGCCAGGGGGTTGCAACCAGCCTGGGCAACATAGTGAGACTTTGTCTCTACAAAAAATAAAATTAGCCAAGTTTGGTGGCACATGCCTGTAGTCTTGCTACTAGGGAGGCTGAGGCAGGAGGATTACTCGAGCCTGAGAGTTTGAAGTTGCGGGGAGCTATGATCACACCATTGCACTCCAACCTGGGCAACAGAGTAAAGTCAACTTTAAAGAAAATACGGGGGCAGGGGGAGGTCTGATTCAGCAGGTCTGATTAGAGCCCAAGATTTTGCATCTCTGAAGAGCACTCAGGTGAGGCTGATGCTGCTGGTTAGTGGACCACACTCTGAGTAGTAGTGCTTTAGAAAGCAATGAAACATGAATGCCATTTGTTCAGTGTGACAGATTTTAAACTTTAATCTTTTTTATCTTTTACTTTAAAGGAAAGATTTAGATGGTAATTCATGTATTTGAATTAAATCTTTGCTAAGTTTCTTTGATTATTGTATTTTTAATGTACATTTACATATTAATGGGTATCTAAAGAGTGAGAAAAATTAAACCGCAATCCTATCTTTACAGTTCAAAAAACTGTGTTTTCTTTGTTGCTTTGTCTTTATGTACCTCCATTACTTCTTTTTCTTTTTTTTTTTTATTTTGAGATGGAGTGTCGCTGTGTCTCCCAGACTGGAGTGCAGTACCATGATCTCGGCTCACTGCAAGCTCCGTCTCCTGGGTTCACGCCATTCTCCTGCCTCAGCCTCCCGAGTAGCTGGGACTACAGGCACCCACCACCACACCTGGCTAATTTTTTGTATTTTTAGTAGAGATGGGGTTTCACCGTGTTAGCCAGGATGGTCTCAATTTCCTGACCTCATGATCCGCCTGCCTCGGCCTCCCAAAGTGCTGGGATTACAGGCATGAGCCATACATTACTTCTTTTATATATTATTTTAGTGTTTAACATTGAATTTCTGTCTACTATATGTATCTGTTTTTCCCACTATACTATGAACTTCAGGACAGGTGTGTCCATGTTTATGTTCCCAATACCTGCAATATAACAGGAATTTATTCTCATTGGTCAAGTGCAAAATAGTGTTTAATACTTGTTAATAATTACTTCCTGAAAACTCATTTCATGATAAACATTGTTCCAATTGTATATGAAACCAGTCATTGTCTGTACAGCCAAAAGAAATATTGATCATACAAATTATAGGCTAAGATGAGTTTGTTTATCTCTTGAAACTAGTACATCCTGATGTGCAAGTCAAGATGACAGGTGCTTACATCCTTCTTCCAAGTTCTGGGTTATGAAAAACTGGAGGTAGAAAATCTGTTCCAAATTTCCTGAGGCTGAAAGAATTTCAGCTGGCCCTTTGGGTGATGGGTAGGCACAGTTCTAGGGAATCTGTACTGTGGTTGTCCAGAGGTAGCTGTGACAGGCTTGGTCAGTTCTAGGTTCACTTAATCAGACTAACCTCTGAGAATGTAGTGTATGAAGTCAGGTTTAGCTTGATATTTGCCTCTTCTAGAGCATTCATGTTTTACTGGTTGTATTTAAAATAAGGCAGAATAAATAACTCTAGCTCTACTCAGATCTTCTAATTATTGTGAGAAATTAGAATCCATAATTTTTATAAATCAACATTGTCTATAACCCTGAGAACCTTAAAATTATCTCAAAATAGAGAAGTGAAATCTTTCTTTCTTTCTTGAAACGATAGGTATATCCTGATCAGCAAACCCACAATATGGACAGAAAGATTAAGAATGCAGTTCCTTGAAGGTTTTCGATCTTTTTTGAAGATTCTTACCTGTATGCAGGTATGATCATTTTTCTGTACGTCAGTAAGATAAATTTATTTTAAAATTTAACCCCAGTCTTTTGAAAGCAGATTTGGTTTTAATACAAGAATTTAGCAAAGTAGAAACAAGATTTAAACATTGACTCATTCATCCTGTTTTGATAGATCCTTTTATATACCTTGTTTACTGTTGCTACTTTTTTTTTTTTTTTTTTTGAAGACAGAGTCTCGCTCTGTCGCCAGGCTAGAGCGTGGTGGCGCGATCTCGGCTCACTGCAACCTCCGCCTCCTGAGTTCAAGTGATTCTCCTGCCTCAGCCTCCCGAGTAGCTGGGACTACAGGTGCCTGCCACCACGCCCGGCTAATTTTTGTATTTTTAGTAGAGGTGGAGTTTCACCATGTTGGCCAGGGTGGTCTCAATCTCTTGACCTCATGATCCATCTGCCTCTGCCTCCCAAAATGCTGGGATTACAGGCGTGAGCCACTATGCCCGGCCTACTATTGCTACTTCTATTAATGTTTACTGAATACTTACCATGTGATAAATGTGTGGTAAGCACTTTTCATGCATGGTCTCTTTTGAGCCTTATAGCAATCTTATTAAGTAGTTACTATTAATATTCTCATTTTACATGGAAGGGTTACTTGCATGTGCAGCAAGCACAACACATATTTTTTTGGCTCCCTCACCCTTATGGAAAGCATGCACAGTTGTTGGGTGATGAGGTTAAGGTGCCTGTTTTCATCTTGACATGTCCTAAATCTTCTGAATTCATCTACATTTAGTATCTTCACTTGTTAGCTTCTAATACTTTTTTTTTTTTTAGCTTCTAATACTGCTTTAGAATCTGACTTATGCCCTTATCAATTGACAAGAACTGCATTTAGAAAAAAATCTCAAAGGATCCATTTAGTAACCAAGCTTAGAAATAATTTCCCCAGGGTCACACAGCTAGAGATACCAGACAGAGCTGTGCTTTGCAGCTAATGTTTTAGCCCTGAGCATGTATTGTGAGCTGGGATTTGAACCCATGCATTCTGACCCAGTGTAACAACCATGTTAAAATGTTATGAATCCTGACAGCAGAGCAAAGAGAGAGGGCTCAAATACGTATATGTTGACCAACTTTTAATTGCAGGGAATGGAAGAAATCCGAAGACAGGTTGGGCAACACATTGAAGTGGATCCTGATTGGGAGGCTGCCATTGCTATACAGATGCAATTGAAGAATATTTTACTCATGTTCCAAGAGTGGTGTGCGTGTGATGTAAGTGAAATTTGTTAGTAGGATCAGTGCCTTTTTAAGTTCTTAGTAATTATTCATAGTATAGTTATATGTTACAGCTTCCTTGATGTAAAGTGTTTGTTATTTGCAGTAGTTTTTTACATATTTGAATTTGTCTTTTTAAATTTAGGAGGAAACTGTATATACTTGAGTAGAAAATGTGCTCTATGGTAGTTTTGCTTATTTTGGGGAATAGCAGGGTTTAAATATGTATATATATGTATTTATATACACGTTTATTCCCTGGAAATTGCCTATATATGCATAGTAATATGATTAAGACCATATTAGACTTTTAAATATTCCAAGAATGGAGAGGGGTAGATTATTCATTCAAGAACTTTGTTATATGTGTTCGTTTCAAAATATAGAACTAATGTATTTCCTTAAGTAGCAATTTTAGACCATAACCCTCTTTAAATATATAATCCCACCCTAGACTCCCTTTAAGAATGATGACCTCATTTATTTATTTTCTGAGAAAATTGCCATTATCTAAGTTAAATTCCCTCATCGTCTCCAGTTTCTCTGTGTCTGTTACCATAACCTGTTCAGTGACTAAATTTTTCTGTGTCTTCACTATTGGTCTTTTCCTTTTTGTCTCTTTCTAAGTCTAATGCCTCTACCTAGGCTCTTGGTTCTGACTTATTGTTAGTTTTTCCTGGAGTTAGCTTCCTGAACTATCCAGACTTGTGTTTCCTACTCTTTTAGTCAACCGTCTGTAAACACACAGGACTCCCTTATTTTTAAAAACAACGATAATATAAGCCTCCTTTCTTGTGTTTGCACCCCTGTGAACTATAGTCTCTTCTGCTTCACCACCAGCAATTGGTCACAGGTTCAGAGTGGCAGCCATACTCAACAGATGTAGTAGACTTTAGTCTAGCACTGTAGCTTTTTAGTACAATCACCACAGGAAATACTGTCCAGCAAGCACAGCACGTATTTTTTGGCTTCGCTCACTTTCATGGAGGGCATGCACAATTGTTAGATGATGAAGCAAAGGTGTGTGTTTTCATCTTGACTTCTTCCAAACCTTCTGAAGTCATCTACATTTAGTATCTTCACTTGTAGCTCCTAACACTTCTTTACAGTCTGGGTTCTGCCCTTAGCAATTGACAAGAACTGCATTTAGAAAAAAATCTCAGAGGATCCATTTGGTAACCAAATTCAGGGGTCTTTCCTTAGTTTCCATCTTCCTTGAATTGTCTGTAGCATTGTATTTTCTTGAGTACTTTCATCTTCTTGAAACTTTCCCTCTGGTTTTCACAAACATGCTTTATCCCAATAATACATTATCGATTACCTATTTTGGCCAATGATTGCCTTTTTTCTGGTGCCTTCTGCCTGCTAAATGAGACATTCCCCAATATTCTCTTCCCTTCCTTACAGAAATATGTTTTCACAAGTATGTCTTCCTAATTGTTTGTGATTCTTTTCCTTGCCATCTTAGGGCAATTAGTTTGTCCCATTTACATGGTACTTAAAATTTTTTTACTTTGATGATATGTGTGTATGTGTGTATATCTTACATTCTTTTCTCTTCTCTTGTATTTCTATCACTTAGTTAAAAGTTCATAGGGATGACTCTCCTAAGCTACAGTGTCACTTCTGTTTGTGGGCCAGACATTCTTGTTTAGATCTTACGCGTGTGTACGTGTGTGTGTGTGTGAGACAAGGTCTTACTCTGTCACCCAGGCTGGAGTACAGTGGCGCTATCATGGCTCACTGCAGCCTTGACCTCCTAGGCTCATGTGATCCTCCCACCTTAGCCTCCGAAGTAGCTGGGACTGCAGGCACATGCCACCACACCTAGCTAATTTTTTTCTATTTTTTTTATTTTTTGCAGAGACAAGGTCTCTCTATGTTGCCCAGGCTAGTCTCAAACTCCTGACTTCAAGTGATTATCTTTCTTTGGCCTCCCAAAGTGCTAGGATTATAGGCATGAGCCACCACACCTGGCCTCAAACTCAGAATATTTTAAATGGACCTGTCATCATTTCCTTCTACTTCCAACTTGCATTTTCTCATTTTGATTATCCTTGTTTTATTAGTGACATTACTATTACATTCATCCATGTAGGAAATCTCAGAGCCACTATATTCTGTATGTTCAATGTTAACAGGTGTTTTGAAGGGAAAAGTGTTCTGGATTCATGTAAGATTCAGAAATGTTCGGTTAAACAAAAGAGGTTTTGTTTGCTTTTTTGTTTTAAAGCCACTGAATTTCTTTCTTTTCTTTTCTTTTCTTTTCTTTTCTTTTCTTTTCTTTTCTTTTCTTTTCTTTTCTTTCTTTCTTTCTTTCTTTCTTTCTTTCTTTCTTTCTTTCTTTCTTTCTTTCTTTCTTTCTTTTCTTTTCTTTTCTTCTTTTCTTTTCTTTTTTCTTTCTTTCATTCTTTCATTCTTTCATTCTTTCGTTCTTTTTTTTGATGGAGTCTCGCTCTGTCACCCAAGCTGGAGTATGATGGCACGAACTTGCCTCACTGCAACCTCCGCCTCCTGGGTTCAAGCGATTCTCCTGCTTCAGCCTTCTGAGTAGCTGGGACTACAGGTGTGTGCCACCACGCCCGGCTAATTTTTTTTGTATTTTTTAGTAGAGATGGGGTTTCACGATGTTGGCCAGGCTGATCTCAAACTCCTGACCTCGTGATCCGCCGGCCTCAGCCTCCCAAAGTGCTAGGATTATAGGCGTGAGCCACCACGCCCAGCCACTAATGAATTTCTAAAACCCTTTAGTTAGTCAGTATGCTGATTTCTGAGAAGGATGTTTCCAAATCATCTATTTGACCATGGAGTTCCTTTTTCAAGATAAAAATAGAAACACTGTCTTTAAAAAATGGTCTTTAACTTCTCTCTTCCTGCTATATTCACCCAGATTTTATTCTTCCTTATCCCAAATATATTTTATAATCCTAATCATTTTCTATGGGTTCATTATTTTTGGTTGTGACAGCCCCATCCTAGTTCACACCCTTATCACTTTACTTCATAGTCATCTTCCTGTTGGTTTCTGTATCTCCTAACTTTATCCTCTCCAATCTATCATCTTCAATGACCCACATTAATTCTTCCTGAAGCAGTGTGTTGACTACATCATTACACTGCAGCCTCCATCAGTGCGTTCACATGCCTGTGCCAAGGCACATTTCCAGTTCAAATGCTTTGTTTCATCCATAAATTGTTTCATTTATCTACTCTTTATTCTCTACTGCCTGAATAGGAGTTGTATTTCTCTTATTTTTGTCTTTATTTATTCTATATCTCTGCTTAGAATGCCATCTTCTCCTTATCTTTCCTCATATTTAAATTCTGCATATTCTTTTAGGGCCCATCAGAAGCTGCTTTCACAAATTTGTCTTCCCAGTTCCTTGTGATTCTTTTTTCCCCCCTCTTAGAGCAATTAGTTTCTACCATTTACATGGTACTTATTTTTTACTTTGATTATAAGTGCATATATGGGCATATCTTATGTTTCCTGCAAGTTTGCAGATCCTGTGGAGGTAGACTTAGTAATACATAGAACAATTTTCCACTCATATTTAGTAAATATTTATTGAATGATGCATGTTATGCTGGGCATGGTGGCTCACACCTGTAATGCTAGCACTTTGGGAGGTCAAGGTAGGCAAACCACTTGAGCCCCAGAGTTCAAAACCAGCCTGGGCAACATGCAGAGACCCTGCCTCTACAAAAAATACAAAAATTGGGCATAGTGGCACGTGCCTGTAGTCCCAGCTACTCAGCAGGCTAAGGCGGGAGAATCACCTCAGATAACTGAGCCCAGGAGGTTGAGCAGTGAGCTGTGATTATGCCACTGTACTCCAGCCTGGGCCACAGGACAGGCTGTCTCAAAAAAAAAAAAAAAAAAAAAAAAAAAGGAGTGTTGAAGTAGACAACTTGTCAACTTTTTGTATTCTTATTTTCCTCTTAGGAAGAACTCTTACTTGTGGCTTATAAAGAATGTCACAAAGCTGTGATGAGGTGCAGTACCAGTTTCATATCTAGTAGCAAGACAGTAGTACAATTGTGTGGACACAGTTTGGAAACGAAGTCCTACAGAGTATCTGAGGATCTTGTAAGCATACATCTGCCACTCTCTAGGACCCTTGCTGGTGAGTGTTTGTTTTTTCTTTTTACATATACCTATTAGCTTTGTTTCTAGATATTCATTTAGTAGAATCATTTCTATTTTTGTTCTGTGCTCAGTATGTTCAGACATGCTCAGGTCAGATACTACAGTTAAGGGCTGTCACTGCCTTTCAAGGGGCTGCCACTAGAACACCCATTTAAAGATGCTAATTTACCTGGGCTTTGTTTTATCTAGGTTGACTTATGGATCCTTATAGTGTGTACTTACGGACTAACGTAGTAATTCATCTCACACCTAAATTTAAATATAATAAAATCTGGTTGCTGGTTTCTAAACCTCCTCTCTGACCAATTTCATTAGTGTGTTATCTCTATCATTCTTTATCATTAAAAGGAAGAAATCATAGATTCTCCTTAATCATTTGCATTTCCATGTCAATTGGCCATTCATTTGTCAGGGTTTTTAAAAAATATCTTTACTGAAGTGTATATATTTATATTTTCAATGATAAGAAAATGTACATGACATAAAGCTTAGCTTTTAGCCATTTTAAGTGTACAGTTCAGTGGCACTAAGTATATTCACATTTTCTACAACTGCCACCACCATCCTTCTCCAAAAGCTTTTATCTTCTAAAATGAAACTGCCAAAGCTGAAATAGAATAATATTATTATTATTAAACAATACTTACCCATTGACTACTCTAGGTACCTATTAAAAGTTGACTTATACAGTATTTGTCCTTTTGTGACTGGCTTATTTCACCTAGCATAGTGTCCTCAGGTTTATGTCATAATACATGTCAGAATTCCCTTTTTTTTAAAGGCTGAATAATAGTCCATTGTATGGATATACCACATTTTGTTCATCCATTTATCCATTGATGGACACTTGGGTTACTTCTACCTTTTGGCTGTTGTGAATAGTGCTGTTGTGAACATGGATGTAGAAGTATCTGTTCAAGTCTTTGCTTTCAGTATTTTGGGTATATACCCAAATGTGGAATTGCTGGATCATTTGGTAATTCTATGTTTAGTTTTTTGAGAAACCATCATATTGTTTTCCTTAATGGCTGTACCATTTTACGTTCCCACCAGCATGCACTAGGATTCCAGTTTCTCTACATCCTTTCCAACACTTGCTATTTTTCCTTTTTTCCCTCCTAGATAATAACCATTCTAATGGATATGAAGTGGTATCTCATTATGATTTTGATTTGTATGTCCCTAGTGATTAGTGATTTTGATCAACTTTTCACATGTTTGTTGGCCATTTGTATATCTTCTTTGGAGAACTGTCTATTCAAGTGCTCTGCCCATTTTTAAATTGGGTTTAATTTTGCTGTTCAGTTGGAGTTACTTATATAATTCTAGATATTAACTGTTTATCAGATATGTGATTTACAAATATTTTCTCCCATTCTGTGGGTTGCCTTTTTACCCTGCTGATGGTCTCGTTTGATACACAGGAGTTTTTGTTGTAGTCCAGTTTATCTGTTTTTTTCTTTTGTTGCCTGTGCTTTTGGTGTCATATCCAAAAAACTCATTGTCAAATCTAATGTTATGAAGCCTTTCCCTATGTTTTCTTCTAAGAGTTTTATTTTTTGGTTTTAGCACCTATATTTAAACCTGTGTTTAAGGTCTTTGATCCATTTTGAGTTAATGTTTGTATATGGCATAATTGACATCATGTGATTTTATATTGCTTCTATTTTTATTAAAAAATACTTAGATTAATTTTCGTTTCTTTTGATACATGGCTAAAAGCAGAATAAAGATATCTT
The DNA here is from genome assembly GCF_001698545.2 of Rhinopithecus bieti. Classification (NCBI taxonomy): domain Eukaryota; kingdom Metazoa; phylum Chordata; class Mammalia; order Primates; family Cercopithecidae; genus Rhinopithecus; species Rhinopithecus bieti. The sequence continues at coordinate 508,693 of NW_016803120.1, forward strand.
GAGAGACTGTTATTTTTGTATAAGGTATGAGCACACCTTGCACAGTATAGAATTTTAAATATGTTAGTAACACTGTGTTTCAAAATTAGAGATCAGTAGTCTGCATTCTAGAGTGTCACTTCTAAACTCAGTAAACATATGTTTAAATCACACAAGTTTCTTCTTCTTCTTTTTTTTTTTTTCCAAGACAGAGTCTTACTCTGTCACCCAGGCTGAAGTGCAGTGGCATGATCTTGGCTCACTGCAGCCTCCGCCTCCCAGGTTTAAGTGATTCTTCTGCCTCAGCCTCCCAAGTAGCTAGGATTACAGACCCGGCTAATTTTTGTATTTTTCTACAGACGGGCTTTCAACCATGTGGGCCAGGCTGGTCTTGAACTCCTGACCTCAGGTTATCCACCCCCTCAGCCTCCCAAAGTGCTGAGATTACAGGCATGAGCCGCCGCACCCAGCCAAATCAAATTGCACAAGTTTCTAAACTTGATGAGTTAACTGATTAACAAATTGGGTTTGTTTTCTCATCTTCTCTTTTTTTTTTTTAACTTTAGGTCTTCATGTACGTTTAAGCAGGCTGGGTGCTGTTTCAAGACTACATGAATTTGTGTCTTTTGTAAGTGATTCTACTAAGTATTGATTTGCTTATGTTCTATTTCTGAATACTTCTTGGTTGATGGATGAGAAGGAAAGTAATATTTGGAAACCCACCTGAATAATTCCCATTCGGTAATTTTGCATCTTCATATAGTACATTGTAATCTGAGTCACAGGGACTTAGAAGTCATCTAGTTCAAGTTCTTCCATTTTACACATGAGAAAACTGAATAATATGTAGTGCTGTATCTTGGAGAGACATCCAAGCTCTGTGAGAAATGATAAAATTGACCTCACTCTATTTCAGGAGGACTTTCAAGTAGAGGTACTAGTGGAATATCCTTTACGTTGTCTGGTGTTGGTCGCCCAGGTTGTTGCTGAGATGTGGCGAAGAAATGGGCTGTCTCTTATTAGTCAGGTACAGCAAAGCCTATTATTCATATTTATGAATGTCTTCATTTTCTAATTTTTTTCTCTTATATAATTTTACCCTGTGTTCCTAGATTTTACTAAGTGTTTGCTACTATTCTCTTGTATAAACTCTTAGAGATGAATGTTCTAAGAACTATATAGACATTTCTCCTATCCTGTTTACTGTGTATTCCATCTGAATTATAAACTAGGATGCTTGTGTGATAAATTAGGTGAGAGCCAGTAGTAACACCAGAGGCCTCCCCATTTAACATAGTTCTTTTCTGAGAATTACCTTACTTAGAGGCCTTTAGTCTTCCCACCATCTGTCTTAATTAAAGGCCACCTTGTAATTTTTTCTTCTATTTTGGAGTAAATATGGAGTAGTGCTTTTCTTTTTCTTTCTTTTTTTTTTTTTTTTTTGAGACAGAATCTCACTCTGTTGCCCAGGCTATGGAGTACAGTGGTGTGATCTCGGCTCACTGCAACCTCTGCCTCCGGGGTTCAAGTGATTTTCATGCCTCAGCCTCCCAAATAGCTGGGACTACACGCGTGCACCACAGTGCCCGGCTAGTTTTGTGTTTTTAGTAGAGATGGGGCTTCACCATGTTGGCCAGGCTGGTCTTGAACACCTGACCTCAGGTGATCCACTCATCTCAACCTCCCAAAGTGCTGGGATGACAGGCGTGAGCCACTGAGCCCGGCCTTGCATTTCTTAAAAGGTGGAGAGATAGGTCTTGTTATCACTTGGAAGAAAAATGGCATTATGCGTTTACCTATGTAACCTACACGTCTTGCACGTGTATCCTGGAACTTAAAATGAAATTTAAAAAAAAAAAGAAAAGAAAAATGGTACTATGATTGAGTGTAGAAATTGGTTTATTTTTATTGAAGTAGGTATTTTAAAGTTAGGGAAAATAAATTCCCTTGTTATACGTGAGAGTAATAACCAATATAGAACGTTTTTAACTCTGAAGTGATTTCATGCCATATTTCTTCACTTCATCCTCACAAGTCCTTTTAAATGATTCATAGATTTGCAATTTATTTTTTGCCACTAAGGATTTTTTAGGGGTTTCTAGCTTAGAGAAAGTTTAAAGGATAGGTTTTCTTGAGAATTTTGCTTGAAATAAAATAATTCTTTTAGCATTTATTCTACCTATTACTTTATAGGTGTTTTATTACCAAGACGTTAAGTGCAGAGAAGAAATGTATGATAAAGATATCATCATGCTTCAGGTACCTATTTAAATTGTTTCTGATATTTGTGTCTTCATCTTCCTTCTTGAATTCTTTCTAATAAGAGAAGATAATCTAATAATTTTTAACTTAAAACACTCTCACCGTTAAACTGAATATGACACATAGAAATAGAAGGGACTACTACATTATCTTCTGCAAACTTACCTTATAATTTTTGACAGTCCTACATAAGACGAAATGTTTCTCCATATAATACACAAGAAATGTGATGCTGTATTTCTTTCACAGATTGGTGCATCTTTAATGGATCCCAATAAGTTCTTGTTACTGGTACTTCAGAGGTATGAACTTGCCGAGGCTTTTAACAAGACCCTATCTACAAAAGACCAGGTACACAACCTGTAAATTCTGTGAATTAATTTTAAAGGAAATATTGTTACTATTTTAGTCATATTTTATTTCAGTCGTATTTAGCCATATATATTTTAAAATTATTTCTTTTTTTTTTTTCTTTTGACGGAGTCTCGCTCTGTCGCCCAGGCTGGAGTGCAGTGGTGGGTTATCTGCTCACTGCGAGCTCCGCCTCCCGGGTTTACGCCATTCTCCTGCCTCAGCCTCTGAGTAGCTGGGACTACAGGCGCCCGCCACCTCGCCCGGCTAGTTTTTTGTATTTTTTAGTAGAGACGGGGTTTCACCGTGTTAGCCAGGATGGTCTACGATCTCCTGACCTCGTGATCCGCCCGTCTCGGCCTCCCAAAGTGCTGGGATTACAGGCTTGAGCCACCGCGCCCGGCCTAAAAGTTATTTCTTAACCATACCTCCCGAAATGACATGTATACATATGGCACACACATATATACACATATATAATCTTTTTAATCTAGAAAAATTAGAATATGTAGATTAACAAAAAATCACATGAAAACACTGCTTCCTAGAAATGATCACTTTTAAAGTTTGTGTCTTGCTTGTTTTTAAAGCAAAAATTATATCATTCTGTCTGTGCTGTTTTGTAATCTGCTTCCTATGCTTAACAACATATTGTGCAGTTTTTTTTTCTTGTCATGAAATAAATATACAATTATATCAATTTTGATAACTATATAGGATTGCACTATATGATGCATTATACTTTGAAGTCTATTACTGAAGAGGTCTTCCTAGTTGGTTGGTCTTATAAACATTTGTAGCTCAGTATTTAAATACTTCTCTGTTTTGTTAAGACACATTTTTAGAAGTGGATTTGGTAGATAAAACGACACGTTTTCTTTCTTTTTTTTTTTTTGAGATGGAGTTTTGATCTTGTTGCCCAGGCTGGAATGCAATGGCGCGATCTTGGCTCACCACAACTTCTGCCCCCGCCAGGTTCAAGCGATTCTCTTGCCTCAGCCTCCCGAATAGCTGGGATTACAGGCATGCACCACCACGCCCAGCTAATTTTGTATTTTTAGTAGAGATAGGTTTCTCCATGTTGGCCAGGCTGGTCTCGAACTTCTGACCTCGGGTGATCCACCTGCCTTGGCCTCTCAAAGTGCTGGGATTACAGGTGTGAGCCACTGTGCCTGGCCAACAACATATTTTTCTTAAGGCTCTTAATACATATTGTCAAATTGCTCTCAGCAAAAAGTCCTATTTAAGCTCTCTCTTGCAGTATGTACATCTATAATGACATTGGTATTTTCTATCTTTGTTGTCTCAGAGGTAATATACAAATTTTATTTTATTTATTTATTATTCGTTTTTGAGACAGAGTCTCACTCTGTCACCCAGGCTGGAGTGCAGTGGCGCAATCTTGTCTCAAAGCAACCTTTGCCTCCCATTCTAGTGATTTTCTTGCCTCAGCTTCCTGAGTAGCTGGGCCTACAGGGATGAGCCACCATGCCCAACTCATTTTTTCTTTTTTTTTTCTTTTTCTTTTTGTGATGGAATCTTGCTCTGTCACCCAGGCTGGAGTGCAGTGGCACAATCAGCTAACTGCAACCTCCAGCTCCTGAGTTCAAGCCATTCTCCTGCCTCAGCCTCCCCAGTCGCTGGGATTACAGGCATGCACCACCATGCCCAGCTAATGTTTGTATTTTAGTAGAGACGGGGTTTCACCATGTTGGCCAGGCTGGTCTCGAACTCCTGACCTCGTGATCCACCTGCCTCAGCCTTCCAGAGTGCTGGGATTACAGGTGTGAACCCCACTGCATCTGGCCAATTTTTTGTATTTTTAGTGGAGTTGAGGTTTCACCATGTTGACCAGGCTGGTCTCAAACTCCTGAGCTCAAGTGATCTGCTTGCCCTGGCCTCTCGAATTGCTGGGATTATAGGCGTGAGCCACCATGCCTGACCACATCTTTATTGTTTGAACATTTGAAGTACCAACCTATAAAGTAGCCCTTAACTACTTTGAATTCATGAAATCCATTATTTTATTCTTTGAAATTAGAAGTTACTCCTGCTAGTAAAATTTCTTTGGAAAAATAATAAGTACATATATAATTTTTTTTTGAGATGGAGTCTCACTCTGTCACCCAGGCTGGAGTGCAGTGGCTCGATCTTGGCTCACTGCAACCTCCACCTCCTGGGTTCAAGTGATTCTCCTGCCTCAGCCTACTGAGTAGCTGGGATTAGAGGCGCGCGCCACCACACCCAGCTAATTTTTCTATTTTTAGTAGAGACAAGGTTTCACGATGTTGGTCAGGCTGGTCTCAAAGTCCTGACCTTGTGATCCGCATTCCTTGGCCTCCCAAAGTGCTGGGATTACAGGCGTGTACCACCATGCCTGGCTATACAATTCTATACAATTCATATACAATTTCTAACTCAAATTCAAGAATTAAAGAACTCTAGGATAGCCGGAAGCAGTGGCACATGCCACTGCACCTGGCCAAAAAAATTTTTTAAATGAAAATAATAGAAGTTACTTGCAAAGGGCTAACATGAATAGGATATAAAATGCAGAGCTAATTTTTAGTTGTTTTATACTTAGTGAAAATCAGTATCTGATTTAATAGTGTTTAAATGAGGGATGTGTTAGAGAAGGATACTCTCACCATATAACTGTTGGGAGTCTATTTGAGGGCACTTTCTCACTAACCCAGGTAAGAAGGCAGCAAATAATAGAGGAAGAGTTGAAGATTAGCATTAGTGTGCTGAGTTATGACTATGTGGGCGATAATGATAATGAAAATGATGACAGTATTTGGCAATTATATGCCAGGTATTGTTGAATTTGATGTCAAAAAAGGGAATGATTGTAACTATTTGTGCTGTGCACACACACACACACACAGAAATACTAGACTGGTTAAAAAATACTAGACTGGATAGACCATGAGTCTCATCCAGAAATGCATGTTTTATGGAGGTTTTTGGTTCTTGCATAACTAATTTACTGTTTTTCGATTCTATAGGATTTGATTAAACAATGTAATACACTAATAGAAGAAATGCTTCAGGTCCTCATCTATATTGTGGGTAAGATTAAAACACAATGTTTTGAAATAGAACATGGGTTACTTTTTAGAGAGACCATTTATATGAACTATAATTGATCATTTTACTCCTTATTCAAATACTGCACTTAGAAAATCACCTTTGCAAAAGTACAGATTTTACATTTTATTTTCAGTACCTGATTTGTAAATGTTTTGACTAATTTGGAGGTCATTTAGTGCTAAAATTTTTATATATATTATAGGTCTAAGTAAAATGTATTTTCATTGTGTCATTCTGTTTAATAATTTTGTGCAAATATTGGTCATACTTAGCTTTGTTAAGTTTACTTAGAGAAAAGAAAAAGAGTGTTCTTTGCCAGAAATCATGTCTATCAAGTTATGACATTGACCCATAGAAATGTGTCTTATAATTCAGTTGAGATTAATATAAATAATCAGTGCGGAAACACTACATTCTAACCTATTAAATACAAATATATGCTATGTCATAGTCTGTGTTGATTTTACCAGATGGTACATTCATTACCATCATTTTGTTCTTTTTTTTTTTGTTTTTTTGAGACAAAGTCTCGCTCTGTTGCCCAGACTGGAGTGCAGTCGTGCGATCTCAACTCACTGCAACCTCCGCCTCCTGGATTCAAGCGATTCTTCTGCCTCAGCATCCTGGGTAGCTGGGACCACAGGCATGTGCCACTATGCCTGGCCAATATTTGTACCTTTTTTTTTTTTTTTTTTTTTTTTAAGTAGAGACAAGAGTTCACCATATTGGCCAGGCTGGTCTTGAACTCCTGACCTGATGATCCACCTGCCTTGGCCTCCTAAAGTGCTGGGATTACAGGCGTGAGCCACTGCGCCTGGCTATCATCTTGTTCTTGATCTCATTCTGGCTTTTGTTATTTACTTTACTGCACCAAACACTGTTTGGTTTGAATAGTTCTTTAGCTGGGGATTCTAGCAGTTACGTAAGTCTGTAAACATGGGTTCATTTTTACTTATTGTTTGTCAGAGAGCTAGTTGCTAGACTAGCTACATGTTTCAGCAGAAAGGGTAGTAAGCCTTTATTGCTGAGTGAGACTTAAACCTTCCAGGCTACTAACTCTTCCTGTCCAGAATATGCCAGTTAGAAGCAGATGGGAAAAAATGGGCAAATTAAGAATGTGTAAAATATTTTAAAATTGATTATATACTTTTCAAATTATGAAAACTCAAGGGAAATTTTACATTTGTCCTTAGAGTACTATATGAAGAATTCTAATATTGTAGTATAATTTTGCTGTTTTATTTTTACTGTTTTATTATTCCTACTGTTATTTTACTATTATTGTGTTTGCCCAAATTTATTGTTTTTTTCTCTTGTGATTTGATTTTTAGTTAATACTTGCTCTGTTCCTGAGTGTACGTTTGTTACTTTCAGGAGTCAACAGTTTTGTTTAAAAAATTATATTTCTGATCTATAGTGGAAAATCATTAAGAAACAGAAAAATATTTGGATTTAAAATCAGGAGCTCTAGTCTTGGCCTTGCTACCAGCTTTCAAGAGCATGCAGTTGCATTCTTTGGGCCTCAGATTCCTGATTTGTAAAATGTGGAGGTAACCTACATGATCTCCAAGGTATCTTCTAGCACTAAAATTCTAGGGGATACTGTTTTTGGTGAAAAGTTATGAAAATTACAAAATGCTTTACAAATGTAAAGAGGAATGAATGTGTTGGAAACGAATTCACTTGACAAAAAGTCTTACTTTGGCAAATTTGTAGAATTCATCAAATCTCTTAGGCAAGGGGTTTCTTTGTAACCCTCTTGTAGATATCATAGGACTTCGTACAGATACTGTAGTGTTGAAAATCAGTGGTGACATAAGGCCATATATGGTAAGCTTTCTTGAGGCAGTGGGAATTAGATGCTATTGACACCAGTGAAGTTCTCATACTTATTTTAGCTATTTTCTTTCTTCATTTGGCAGTTTATTGTGATGAAAAATGGAAATCTGACCTTGTGGGCATTTTCACAACACCAGTCATTCTTAATATGTATTACTGTTTTGTCATTTAACACATAAAGACATTTTAAAGTATTTTGTTTTTCAGTTTTCACTTTGTTCTTTGTTAAATAACAGGTAGAGACAAAATTGAGAAAGATCTTGAAAGAAAAGCTATTCAGTGATGGCCACTGCTCATTCAGATGCCATCAGCCATGTGTTCTGGGTTAGAAACACATGCTAATTTATTTGAGGGGCCTTGTTTATAATGTGTGAGTATGTGTATGTGTATGTATACATGTGTGTATGTATACATATGTGTATGTATATGTATGTGTGTTTGTGTGTATGTGTCTAAGCAAGCTAAGACAAGGCCTGGATTCTCCTTCAGGTCACAGTTTTCTGCCTCTGTCTTTCAACATAGATTCTTGTTCAGATGCGAGAACACATTCAAATAACTTTTGCCCCTCTCTCACAGACTTAATTTAATGCAATGTTCTGTGTGTAAGTGCCTCTGATGGGGAGAGATTTAAATAGAAAACAATTATTCTACTTTTTTTTGTTTTAAATTGTTTGAACTAGGTGAGCGTTATGTACCTGGAGTGGGAAATGTGACCAAAGAAGAGGTCACAATGAGAGAAATTATTCACTTGCTTTGCATTGAACCTATGCCACACAGTGCCATTGCCAAAAATTTACCTGAGAATGTAAGTCTGATTTTGATTTTATCTCTGTTTACCTCAAGATGGGGTAGATTTTTCTTTTTCTTTAATTGGAAACTACTTCAAAATTTTAGGCAAAAAGTCCTATATTATTACCTTATAGATGTAAACCAATCACCTTCATCCTTTAGTGGTATAAATTTTAATTCTGGGAGAAACTCCTTTACTTTTTGTTTACTTTAAAATAAAGATTACTCCAGAGGAAAAAAGGGAACTTCCTGAGATACTGGGACTGGGTGGTGTGTTAATCTGGGTCTTCTGAGAAGCAGATCTTGTGACAAAACATTAAGATTTTTATTAAAGACAATGGATCTGGGAACGAAAAGGGGAGGCATCAGGTTCTGATGCAAACCTGATTCCCAGTGAAATAAAGAGGGAAGGAAAGTTAAATAGAAGCATCCCAGACTGCTGGGCTTCAATGGCCTTTCCATCTGTTGCTTCCCATGTCTCCCAGAATGAGCTTGCCTGAGTATCTCTGCCTTGCTCATTGTCTGGGAATGACTGGTGAGAAGCTTGGCCTTGGTTTCACCAGAGCACAGCAGTTGAGGCACGTGGTCATTTACTTCCTGTAATTAGATGTCTGCAAAGTGCATTCACATGACCATGACCGCCACAGGTGGTATTTGTGTTTTTGTATATACAGATACTGTGGTAATAGTCCTACAGATTATGAGTCTGATATTTTTTCCCTCTGAGATTTGAATATGAATTAGAAAAATGATTCTTAAAAAATAATTATACTTACCTGTGCTGTCAAGACTTTCCAAAGAGGTAGAATAGGGATATATGTATACGTGTGTGTGTATATGTGCGTGTATATAAATGTGTGTTTGTGTGTGTGTGTGTGTATATACACAATATATATACATTTTTTTTTTTCCTTGAGACGAAGTCTTGCTCTGTCACCCAGGCTGGAGTGCAGTGGCACAATCTTGGCTCACTGCAACCTCCGTCTCCCGGGTTCAAGCGATCCTCTTGCCTCAGCCTCCCGAGTAGCTGGGATTACAGGTGCGTGCCACCACACCTGGCTAATTTTTGTATTTTTAGTAGAGATGGGATTTCACCATATTGGCCAGGCTGGTCTGGAACTCCTGACCTCAAGTGATCCACCCGCCTTGGCCTCCCAAAGTGCTGGAATTACAGGTGTGAGCCACGACGTCCGGCCAAGGAATAAATATGAAAAAATATATATATTTATATATTTAGACGGCGTCTCGATCTGTTGCCCAGGCTGGAGTGCAGTGCTGCCATCTTGGCTAACTGTAACCTCCGCCTCCCATGTTCAAGTGATTCTCCTGCCTCAGCCTCCTGAGTAGCTAGGACTGCAGGCGTGCATCACCAAGCCCGGCTAATTTTTGTATTTTTAGTAGAGACGGAGTTTCACTATGTCGGCCAGGCTGGCCTTGAACTCCTGACCTCATGATCTACCCATCTCGGCCTCCCAAAGTGCTGGGATTAATGGTGTGAGCCACTGCACCTGGCTAAGTATATATATTTTTAAGGAAGTTTATATTTCTTATCTTTACAAGACTGCAGGAATCTGAGCTTACTATAGTAGTTTGACTGGGTCCTTATCTTAATTTTAAATGGCTTTGTAAAAAAATAGTGTTCCCTGTTTAAGGAAAAGATCAGGTCAATCAGAAAAAAACTTACTATATTTGCAGAAAGTAGATTAGGACATCTAGACATGTGTATTGCTATAGATTACTAGTTGGAGCTCATTAATTTTGTTACCTTGGTTTTAGGGATTAGTATAGCATGGGCATGTACATAAATGATGGGGGTAATGAATATACTACATAAAGAAGACCTTCTTTTCTTTGAAGTATTGGTAATACTGTGTGTGTATGCCGTAGATGTATGTGTGTACTTGTACACACATATGAAAGCAAACTTAGATAACCTTTCTTAAGCAGTTTATACATACATCTTATCTCCTACGAAGTTGGTCTCCCAAAACATAGATAATTGGTTTTAGACCTAATTTTTTAATAGTGGAAATTGAACTTTTAATTATTTACAAAGTACTTCAGAGATGCAGTTGAAAATTTATTTCACTTCACAATGAAGTGGAAGTCATTATATGAAGGTAAAAATGACAAAAATATTGTTTCAACAGGAAAATAATGAAACTGGCTTAGAGAATGTCATAAACAAAGTGGCCACATTTAAGTAAGTGCTTAATATTTATGTTTATTCTAAAAGGTAGATTGATCTTTGTTCTTGTACTTTGGATACTTTGTAGAAGCTCTGAAGTTCTTACCTGAACTCCCAAGAATAAGAATGGAATATAGATTAGAAAGGGTGACAATGAGGGGCTCACAGTAGACACTTAGCACCTGTTTGTTGAAAAAAATGAGTGGTTTTGGCAAGTGAATAAGAAATACTCATTTATGATATTAGATGATTTATTTAGATAGTAAGTAAATGAACTTTTCTGATACTCTCTTTCCCATTAATCTGAACCCATGATTTCATTTATTCCATAAAATTTTATATGCTAATTTTGGATTTTTCTCTAGTAGAATTAAAACTATTTTATAATATTTTCATTTGAGTATATACAATGGAAATAAAATTTGATTGTATTAATCTTTGAAATTTGAAAATCGATGCTGATAGTGAATTTCTACTTGTTGCAGTATTGTGTTTACAGATACATTACTAGTTTCAAATAACTTTTAAAATAGGGTATAGCTTTTCTTATGATCTAGTAATGTTCATTGAAATATTCGACTTAGAGATTGGATAGAAACCAAAAGCTATTTAATGTTTAGAACAAATATGGAGTACTCCTTTTGACCTTAATGATCTTCCTTGTAGTACTATATAAAGGATTCAGTACTACGTTTTCATTTGCAAATTACTAAGGTTATGATGTCTTCCTACTGTTTTAGATATGACCTTAGACAGTGAAGTGCCTAAGGTCAATGAAATGTTCTTTAGTTGAACCGACAACCTTTAGGCATCACAGACTCTTAAATCTCTAAGAAGGTTTAGAGATAGGGCATGGTATCATTTCTAGATAGTATAAAACAAACTTCTCCAGATTTGTTGGAATTTCATTGTTATAAAACAACTTAGCTGTTATCAGGCTTTGTGTTCACAATGTAGGTTTTTAGTTTTATTATTGGAATGGAATTTTTCATAAGCTAAATGAGACATAATTTTTTTCTGTATATTTGACCTCTAGATTAATTTTTAGGTTTTATTTTGTCTGTATTTTATACTTCAAGAACACTGCAGTTCATCTTTTATATTCCATCTATTTAGGAAACCAGGTGTATCAGGCCATGGAGTTTATGAACTAAAAGATGAATCATTGAAAGACTTCAATATGTACTTTTATCATTACTCCAAAACCCAGCATAGCAAGGTAGAAAAAAGTATCCTTTTCAGTAAATAAACCTAAATGCTTTATGCTTTCTAACTCCACAGAAAATTTTCTTCTTTTTCTATAGTTTCATGCTGGTTCTTATTAATAGAGGGCATTATGTCACCCAAGAATTAAAATTGAATCAATAATGTTATTTAGTATACAGGCAATATTCAGATTTTCCTGATTATACTACATATGTCCTTAATAGCTCTCTTGGGAAGAGGATTCAATCAAGCATCATGGACTTCATCATTACACCCTCATTTGATCGTCATATTTCTTTAGTCTTTTTTTTTTTTTTTTTTTTTGAAACGGAGCCTCACTCTGTTGTCCAGGCTGGAATGTAGTTGCACGATCTCAGCTCACTGCAGCCTCCACCTCCTAGGTTCAAGTGATTCTCCTGCCTCAGCCTCCTGAGTAGCTGGGACTACAGGCACATGCCATCATGCTTGGCTAATTTTTGCATTTTTAGTAGAGACGGGGTTTCACCATGTTATCCAGGCTGGTCTCAAACTCGTGACATCGAATGATCCACCCACCTTGGCCTCCCAACATCCTGGGATTACAGGCGTGAGCCACCTCGCCCAGCCAATAGTCTCCTTTAATTTAGAAGATAATTCTTTTGCATCTCTTTCTTTCATAGCATCAGCATTTCTATAGAATACCAAATAGATTCAACTTAAAACAGTTTTTGGCAAGAATACTATGTAAGTGATACATTGCATCCCATTATTAGGCACATATGTCCTTTTGTCCCATGAAGGATCATGTTAAGTTTGATCATGTTAAGTTAAGGTAATGTCTGGCTTTGTCCTTATAAAGTAAATACTTTACAGCCCATAGCACAGTACCCTGTACATAATAGGTACTGAGTAAATATTTTCAGTAGAAAATAATGGAGACTAAGTTTTTGACCAGGGATATTCCTCATCTATTTTGCATTAGTTTTCTCTAGAACACCATTTTATTTCTAGGACAAAGAGGCATTTGAATACATGCTTCAGTATATAAAGTATTTTAATAGGTGGTTGGGTCTTTCCTGATTGCTTTAAAGTATTTCATTTGTTTCATGCTTGCGAAGCAGTGTATTTAATGATAGATTTTTTTTTTATAGGCTGAACATATGCAAAAGAAAAGGCGAAAACAAGAAAACAAAGATGAAGGTAAAAAGTGAGATTCTGAATTGACTCATTTTGATTATTTTCTGTGGTTTTGTATCAGCAAAGCATATAGTTTTTTGTTTTTGTTGGTCTTTGAGAGTGGGCAGCTCAAGGAAGTGCAAAGAGCTTTTTGTTTCTTATTCACATATTAAGATATGGTATATATCAGTAGTGACTGAATTTAAAATTGATAGCAAATGTAGTTCATTTTGGGTGACTGATATAGTACTTACATTACACTTAACATTGATATTTTCAGTACTGGAAAGGTAGCAAAAAAGCATGTGTTGTTTTGCATGTAACCTATTATTTTTTGACATTTGCAATTTAGTATGTAGGATAACCCAAATAAAAATGTACCTGTTTGTCTCTTTCCCCATCCATTCCCCACCTCCTATAGCATTGCCACCACCACCTCCTCCTGAATTCTGCCCTGCTTTCAGCAAAGTGATTAACCTTCTCAACTGTGATGTCATGATGTACATTCTCAGGACCGTATTTGAGCGGGCAATAGACACAGATTCTAACTTGTGGACTGAAGGAATGCTCCAAATGGTTTGTTTACCTGAAATATTTTCTCTACATCAAGTCCTAGAGTTCTTGGGGATCTGGAGAAGATCTCAGGTCTAACTTCAGTTGGAACCACATCTAGAGCACTGGAAATGTGGGGGTCATTAAAAATAGCTTACAGACAGCACAAATTTTAGTGATATGTTCTTGTGTTTTAGCATCCTTACTCTTGGGAACCATTTCTGTTTAATAAAACCCATGGAAACAAAAACAGGTGTACTTATGCTAATAAATTGACATGTTGTTATTGTGTCATGATTTTTAATTTTACTTGAATTATAAGGAGACAGTATAATAAAGATTTGAAGATAGGTCTAGACTTCAGTCTTGGGTTTCTCCACTTCCTATTTAAGGAGCAAATAATAATTTTCTCATTAGTAAAATGGATAAAAGTGTAATTATTCATAGAGGTAGGAGAATTAGCTAATGTGAAAGCAGCTCTTTTTCCTTGTTACTGTTATAGATAAATACATGTTACTTAATTATGCCACGTCATGGTAGTTGTAACACCATGTTTATTTATACCTGCCTAATTCTTTTCCTTTGAGTATTGTTGGTCTACAGGTTCTAAATGCTGTCATTACCCTATGTGTACCTCAATTTTTGTTATAACACTGATAAATACATTCTCTAGTAAATTTCAAACTGTAGAGCTATGTTTGAAATCAAGTTAAAATTTCTCTCACTGAGTCCCAGTATGCTATATAGGACATAAGCATTGTTAAAGTTTTGTATATTCTGGAAATCATTGCACATTAGCACATATAGATCTACTTATTCTTGATAGCTGCATAGTCCATCATATGGATATAATGTGTTTAAGTAGTCTCCTATTAATAGACATTCAGGTATTTCTAGGTCTTTACTGTAACAAAGAACAATAAAAAGTACATTCTTATACAAATGTTTTTGCATACTTAAGGGAGTGTATTTGTCATACTAATTCCTAGTAGTTGGTATATGGCTTTACATTTTTGGTAGATGTTTTCAAATTGGCCTCCAAAAATGTTGTACCAGTTTACTTTCCCTTCACCAGTATGGTCAAAAGTGCTTACTTCCCAATACCTATGCCAGCTCTATATTTTATTAAACACCAAAATTTTTGCCACTGTAATAGGTGAAAAATAGGATGATCTTGTTTCAACTCATTTTTCTCTAAGTGAGGTTGAACTTTTTTTTTTTTTTTTTTTTGAGATGGAGTTTCACTCTAGTCACCCAGGCTGGAGTAGGCTGGAGTGCAGTGACACAATCTTGGCTCACTGCATCTTCCGCCTCCGGGTTCAAGCTATTCTCCTGCCTCAGCCTCCCAAGCAACTGGGATTACAAGCACCCATTACCATGCCCGACTCATTTTGTATTTTTAGTAGAGACGATGTTTCACCATGTTGACCAGGCTGGTCACGAACTCCTGACCTCAGGTGATCCACCTGCCCTGACCTCCCAAAGTGCTGGGATTACAAGCGTGAGCCACCAGCGCTGGGCCAGGTTGAACATTTTTCTTATGTGTATTCATCATTTCTCTTTCTGTAAACTGCTTAATGTGAACTGCTGAAACCTTTGTGTGTTTTTTACCTATCAGCTTTCTCATTTGTATACTTCTACTTAAAATAGATTTACCTTGCTAGGCATGGTGGCCCATACCTGTAATTGCAGCACTTCGGGAAGCTGAAGCAGGAGGATCACTTGAGCACAGGAGTTTAAGACCAGCCTGGCCAACATAGTGAGACGCGGTCTATTACCTCCCGCTCCCCGAAAAAAAATTAGTTGTGCATGGTGGTGTGCACCTCTAGTCCCCGGCCACTCAGGAGGCTGAGGCAGGAGGATCACTTGACCCGAAGAGCTTAAGGCTGTAGTAAGCTAGGATTGCCCCACTGCCCTCCAGCCTGGGTGACAGAGTGAGACCAGTCTCTGAAAAAAATAAAAATTAAATTAAAAATATGTTTACCTGAAGAAGCTCAATTTTAAAGATCTCTTATTTTCCTCCTTCAGGCTTTTCATATTCTGGCATTGGGTTTACTAGAAGAGAAGCAACAGCTTCAGAAAGCTCCTGAAGAAGAAGTGACATTTGACTTTCATCATAAGGCTTCAAGTATGTTTGAGTATCGCTCTTCAACACGTTTGTCATTGAAAGTTTAGATCTTGAGGAGTTTTAGTTTGTCAAACCTGAAAGTTTATATCTTACAGAGTTTTAATCTGTCAGTCCTTAAAACATAAGTAACCCTGAAATAATTTTTTTTCCCTAGCATTCTTAGTTTGTAACTAATATTTTCAAGTATACTAATATATTTTTAAATCCCTTACTGTAGTCTTTACTACAGTCTTTTTACTACATGATCTCCCCACTGTTTTTTTTTTTTTTTGGTTGCATATATTGGTGTTTTTTTACTTTAATTCCTTATCTCAGTATTATCAAATATTTGCTGCTGTGTCAACCATAGCATTCATGTGACATGTCTTAATAAGATATTAATGTTTCTGAATTTTAAATGGTAGAAATCTGAATGATAATGTATTCATTTTGCATTGTATTCAACTTGGAAGAAAAGGATAGTTTTAAATTAGATTTCTAATAAATGCTACCTGATTAAGATAGTTTTTTCAAAGCACATTCCAGGCATGTTGATTATAAAAACAATAGGAGACAAATGTTTTCTGTTTACATGCTGTATTCTTTAGATCCCTGAAGACATCAAAAACCTATTCAGTTTATGGATATGACATCCCCACTTCAATATTTTGGCAATTTTGTTTCTCATTAAGCACTTTTGCTTAGATGTTGAGTAAAGCAGAGAAAAGACCAGAGACAGATATTTAGGGTAGCTTTCACTTAGCAGTGCCAGTAAAAGATGTAAGAGAGAGACTTAAACTCATTTTTAAATTTAGTAGATCATGTCATTATAACCCAGTACTTCATATAATTGCAGATTTGTTCATTGAAAAATTAATGTAGTTAAGGGATTGATTCGCAAACCTTGGTTATCAATGTAAATAACAGTAACTAGAAATTGTAATTTGTACATAATTATGAGGACATAATTGACCCTCCATATCTGTGGGTTCCATATCTAGGGATTCAACCAGTCACAGATTGAAAATATTCAGAGGGAAAAAGGAAAGGGTGGTTGTCACTGTGCTGAACATGTACAGACATTTTTTTTCTTGTCATTATTCCCAAAACAATATTATCTAACAACTATTTACATAGCATTTACATTGTGTTAGACATTATAAGTAGTCTAGAGATGATTTAAAGCATACAGAAGCATGTGTATAGATTTCATGAAAATATTACACCATTTTATGTAAGGGAATTGAGCATTAGTGGATTTTGGTGTCCATAGGGGTCCTGAAACCAATTCCCTGAGGATACCAAGAGATGACTATATGTATTTATTTATGATGTGTGATTTTGTGTTTTAAAAAAGGATTGGGAAGTTCAGCCATGAATATACAAATGCTTTTGGAAAAACTCAAAGGAATTCCCCAGTTAGAAGGCCAGAAGGACATGATAACGTGGATACTTCAGGTAAACTAGAAAAGTAAAGTGATCATATCTTGGTTTAAATATTTAAGAATTCTCTGCTTGCCTCCAAAATTAAACCGTTGTACCATTGTAGCCATTTACTACTGGTTTTCACAATCACTGATTCTTCATGTTAATAATTCTATTTTCCTATATTTTAGTGTAGTTTTAAAAATAAGCTAAGATTTATTCTTTTTTTTTTTTTGCCATTATTTAGTCACCTTTACTGAATACCTACCATGTGCCATGCTCATTTATAGATTTCTAGATGGAACAAGATAGACAAGGTGCTCACTATCATAGAACATATACTGTAGTTGAGGGACAGACATTAAACAAATAAATAAACAAGAAAATATCAGGGTAATTCAATAGATGAGTAAGGGGTTACTTTGGGTAATTAGGGAAGGCCTCTCTCAAAATACGGCATTAGAGCTAAGACCTGAATGACATGGAGTCAGTCTTAGAAGAGTCTGGAAGAGTACTCCAGAAAGAGGGAACAGCAGTGCAAAAGCTCTGTGGTGGCCAGAAAGAAGACCAGTATGGCTGGAACATAATGGGTGAGGGATGGAAAAGTAGGCAGTGAGGTCAGAGGGGCAGCCGGGGACCAGATCTTGTAGGTCCTTATAAGTCAGCATAAAGTGATAATTTTTTAGCACAATGGGAAGATACTGGCGGATTTTAAGTGACCTAATCTATATTTGTACAAGATGGTGTTGACTGCTGTGGAATAAATGGATTATGGGGAATAGGCATAGAAGTAAGGAAACTGTTAGGAGACTATTGCAGTAATCTTGATGTGAAATAAGCATGACCTAGGCTAAGATGCAGATAGTAAGAATCTGAACTGATTAAGGTGTATCTTTTTTTTTTTTTTTGAGACGGAGTGTCTCTCTGTCGCCCAGGCTGGAGTGCAGTGGCATGATCTCAGCTCACTGCAAGCTCTGCCTCCTGGGTTCACGCCATTCTCCTGCCTCGGCCTCCCGAGTACCACAGGCGCCTGCCACCTCGCTCAGCTATTTTTTTGTATTTTTTTTTTTAGTAGAGACGGGGTTTCACCATGTTAGCCAGGATGGTCTCGATCTCCTGACCTCGTGATCCGCCCGTCTCGGCCTCCCAAAGTACTGAGATTACAGGCTTGAGCCACTGCACCTGGCCGATTAAGGTATATCTTGACGGTATATGAAGATAGAATCTGTAGTACTTGCTCATCAGTCTGATGGGAGGGATGAAGGAAATGAAGAAATCAAAGATGAGGCTGGGCACGGTGGCTAATCCCAGCACTTTGGGAGGCCAAGACGGACAGATCACCTGAGGTCAGGAGTTCGAGACCAGACTGGCCAACATGGTGAAACCTCATCTCTACTAAAAATACAAAAATTAGCCAGGCGTGGTGGTGCACGCCTGTAGTCCCAGCTACTCGGGAGGCTGAGGCAGGAGAATCGCTTCAACCAGGGAGGTGGAGATTGCGGTGAGCCGAGATCGCACCACTGCACTCCAGTCTGGGTGACAGAACAAGAATCTGTCTCAGAAAAAAGGAAATCAAAAATGACTCCTGGATTTGGTTCTTGAGCTATTGAGTAGATAGCATTGCCTTTGGAGACAAGTGAATTAAATAAGCAGGGGAGAGAGACGCCAGGAATGTTACTTGAATGGAAAACCTCCACATAGAAGCATGAAACTGGCTGGGTGCGGTGGCTCACGCCTGTAATCCCAGAACTTTGGGAGGCCAGCATGGGTGGACCACGAGATCAGTAGTTCAAGACCAGCCTGGCCAAGATGGCAAAACCTCGTTTCTACTAAAACTACCAAAAAAAAAAAAAAATTAGCTGGGCATGGTGGCAGGCACCTGTAATCCCAGCTACTCAGGAGGCTGAGGCAGGAGAATTGCCTGAACTCGGAGGGTGGAAGTTGCAGTGAGCCAAGATCGCGCCCCTGCACTCTAGCCTGGACGACAGAGTGAGACTCTGTCTCAAAAAAAAAAAAAAAACAACATGAAACCAGGATTATGGAGCTTCTGCACTCATTGCATTCATTAAGATATTCTGATGTTTATTACTAAATATTGTTTTGATAATTAGAATGTATAGAGTAGTTATTTTTCACATTCTTGTCAATTGGAAATCTTGGTACTGATTTATACTTTCAGCTATAAGAGGGCAGCTCTTTTTACTACTTAATTAGAAACAGTCCTTAAGCATGATGTAACGATGTAACTATAAGATAATGATATTATTAAAATTCTTCTTGAAGTAGATTTTATGAATATTTAGTATTTGTGTCAAACTAGCCAATATTATTTTAAGATATAAAATCAAACGAAAGTAGGTAACTATTAAGAAAGTCAGTTGAGGTACCATTTAGTTCAATGTTCATATCCCATAGAGATGGTGCTATGAATTGCAGATCTAGTCCTGAAAATTCGTTTTCAATTAGAATACTAAATTTTATTATCAAAATATGTAAAAGCATACATATCTGCTGTTAAAAACATTAGATACTCTATCCAGATGGTCGATTTAAAGCTATGTTGTAAGTGTTCATCTTGGGAAATTTTTCCTCATGAGACCAAGGTTCCTTCAAAATATAAATAAATTTTACTGGGCACAGTGACTCATACCTATAGTTCCAGCACTTTGGGAAGCCAAGGTGGGTGGCTTGCTTGAACCTAGAAGTTCAAGACCAGTCTGGACAATGTGGCAAAAACTCCATCTCTACAAAAAATATAAAAATTAGCCAAGGATATGGTGGTGTGTGCCTCTAGTCCCAGCTACTTGAGAAGCTGAGGTGAGAAGATGGCATGAGCCTGGGAGACAGAGGTTGCAGGTGAGCCAAGATTGTGCCACTGCACTCCAGCCTGGACAACAGAGTGAAACTCTGACAAATGAATGAATTAATGCATTAATGAATGAATTAATGAATGTATTCATGCTGAAACCATGACCTTTGTTAATAAGAATGAGGCAGTTCTGTGTAAGCTGTTGAGGAAATGTCTCCGAAGATAGGCTGGGTACGATGGCTCACGCCTTTAATCCCAGCGCAGACCCAGGCGGGTAGATCACAAGGTCAGGAGATCGAGACCATCCTGGCTAACACGGTGAAACCCTGTCTCTACTAAAAATACAAAAATTAGCCAGGCGTTGTGGTGGGCGCCTGTAGTCCCAGCTACTCAGGAGGCTGAGGCAGGAGAATGGCATGAACCCCGGAGGCGTAGCTTGCAGTGAGCCAACATCGCGCCACTGTGCTCCAGCCTGGGTGACAGAGCAAGACTCTGTTAAAAAAAAAAGAAAAAGAAATGTCCCTGAAGATAAATGATTAAGTGAAAAGAGGATGTGTGAAACAGTATGTATGGTAGCATCTCTTTTATGAAAATAGATGTAAATATAAAAATTATATATTCTGATAGAGCTGTTGCAATTAGGGAGAGGAGGATTTTACTTTCCATTTTGTATCTTTGTCTTTTTTTTTTTTTTTTTTTGAGACAGGATCTCGCTCTGTCACCTAGGCTGGAGTGCAGTGGCACGATCTCAGCTCATTGCAACCTCCATTTCCCGGGTTCAAGCGATTCTCCTACCTCAGCCTCCCAAGTAGCTGGCATCACAGGCATGGGTCACCACGCCCGACTAATTTTTGTATTTTTAGTAGAGACAGGATTTTGCTATGTTGGCCAGGCTGGTCTCTAACTCCTGACCTCAGGTGATCCACCCTCCTTGGCCTCCCAAAGTGCTGAGATTACCCCGCCTCTGCCTCCAAAAGAGTAGTCACCATTTTGTGTCTTTGTTTTTATGTGTTTTGCACAAAATGTTATTTCAAATTAAAAAAATTTTGTTTCCTGACAAATCTCTTGAAAGCTAACAGAGGCATCCCTCCAGCCTACTGAATCACCTGATTGTGCTACCAGTGGCCTCCTCAGCTGAATTGCTCATTGACCAGGGGAGGTGTTTGTCACAGAGTCACTTTTTTTCTTCATATATTGAAATAGTTTTAAGTGAAAGACATTTGGAGATATGATGCCAAAATTAAATTAGTGGATGTTTCTGTTCCTGGTCAGTCTAACGGTCTAACTAACTCTTTTAATGTTTCATCTGTTTTTCACAGATGTTTGACACAGTGAAGCGATTAAGAGAAAAATCTTGTTTAATTGTAGCAACCACATCAGGATCAGAATCTGTTAAAAATGATGAGGTATGACACTGTAATAACACTGTAGTAATGGTGACATTCATCTCTGTCTCTGAACTTTACTGGTGTAAGGGAGCTGCTGCTTTTTTGTCAGGAGAAACCTGTTTATTGTATAAAGTACATGAGATCTGTTCATCTTTTATTCATTATGTTTCTATATTGTGGGGATTAATGGTACGTGACAATGCAGTATAATTTTTGTATTTTGCAAAAACAGGAGAAATTGGTATATAGTAGAGCTCTATTAGAAATACCATATTTTGGCTGAGCGCGTGTGGCTCACTCCTGTAATCCCAGCTCTTTGGGAGGCGGAGGTGGGTAGATTCCTTGAGGTCAGGAGTTCAAGACCAGCCTGGCCAATATGGCAAAACCCTGTCTCTAATAAAAATACAAAAATTAGCCCAATGTGGTGGCATGCTCATGTAGTCCCAGCTGCTCAGGAGGCTGAGGCACGAAAACCACTTGAACCCTGGAGGTAGAGGTTGTAGTCAGCCAAGATCACGCTACTGCATTCCAGCCTGGGTGACAGAGCACGTTTCCATCTCAAAAACAAAAAACTGAAATACCATATTTTATTAGCTTTTAATATATTTTTAGTGACTTAAATTGGGTTATGTCTCACAATAAATGACTTTCATCAACAGCATTTTTTAGAGAAATATAAGATAGTGGTACATCTTAGATTCAATGAAATGCAATAATATTTGTGTTATTTCTATAATACAGTGAATCAGGTTTTGATGATTCTAATATTTATGTTATTAGAATAATACTATTTGTGGTTATTACATGTTCTTCCTAAAAGTAAAACACACTGGATGTAAATTTGAATAGAAATTTAAAATGCACCAAATGTATCTCAGTAATATTGTTAAAGTTAAAAAAGTTGTTAAAGTTCTCATTTTTAACAGTGCATTTAGAAGTAACTGTTAGAAATCAAGATTATTTAAATTGTCAGTGATTAAGTGATTGACAAATGATTTTGAAATTTTGTTTTATCCAATTTTATTTCTTAATGTACCTGCACTGAGTATAAAAGGCAGTTAATTGGATATTTAAGGTTCTTAGCTTTTTACAGTAAATTATTTAAATAACTAAAGGAATAATTAGTGTGTGATGTCATGCAGCCTGTAATGCTAATTTTGAAACATTAAACTGAATCCAGGATGTAAGGGGTAATCAGAGTTTCAGAATCTTATTCTAAGGAATTTTGCCATCCAAACAGCGTATATAAATTTTTAACAGTGGATCTTACCTAAATTTGTCATTTCTTAATACCCAGATTACTCATGATAAAGAAAAAGCAGAACGAAAAGAAAAGCTGAAGCTGCTAGGCTACATCGCCAGAAGATCATGGCTCAGATGTCTGCCTTACAGAAAAACTTCATTGAAACTCATAAACTCATGTATGACAATACATCAGAAATGCCTGGGAAAGAAGACTCTATTATGGAGGAAGAGAGGTAAAATAAAGCAAACCCAATAATTACCAACTCAATTTTTGGAGGAAAAGTTAAATAGTCACTTTAAATTATGCTTTCCTAAAATGTATTTTGTGGCAAGAGAAATTCAACTATTTTCATTCTAGAAAGGTCAGAGTGAAGACTCTTAAGGTACTTATTGAATGTAATTTTACATTGAGTGCATTGAGTGTGCAGTAAAGTTATGTTAGGAACCTTTATGCACAAAAACCCATTATTTTGTATGCATTAGCACTTTTAGGTACACATTTACACATCAGTTCACTTATTTCACGTTGTTATTTCTAATAAAAATGACTGCAGCTATTGCATACTGGAAACAAATTCTTTGCCTGAAAAAGGTGGCTTATGCGAGTTTTTCTTTTTTTCTTAAAGAGAAGAAAGACATTGCCTATAACTACAGGTATGGATAGTACCTTGGAATTGGAATCAGTAAATCTGGTTTTCTGAGTTCTGACTGTGGTATGCTCTTAGAGAAATTGGTTAATTTTCTGAGCTGTGCTGTCTAGGCTATTATACAGTGAGAAAAGGGAGGAGACATAATAATGTTACTTTGAAAAGCATTCCAAGAAATTTAAAATACTGGAAGTACCCGCTTTGGCCCTTTTTTAAGACAAGCTTTCACTGCTGTTTAAAACAATATGTGTTGTGGGCTGTGAGCAGTGGCTAACGCCTGTAATCCCAACACTTTGGGAGGCCGAGGCGGGTGGATCACCTGAGGTCAGGAGTTCGAGACCAGCCTGGCCAACAGGCAAAACCACATCTCTACTGAAAATACAAAAATTAGCTGGGAGTCCCAGCTACTTGGGAGGCTGAGGCACGAGAATCGCCTGAACTTGGGAGCCAGAGGTTGTAGGGAGCAGAGATTATGCCACTGCACTCCAGCTTGGGCAACAGAGCAAGACTCTTTCTCAAAAAAAAAAAAAATGTTGTGGATACTTTTAGAAAATTGTGCTTTTGGAATAATAGTAGGCACATTACATCCTATCTGATCTGTATCTTTAGTCTTGAAGCTGAGTATGCTAACAAGGACCATAAAGAATAATGATTATATTAGTGATTAAAAATAAAAAGATATGAAGGTATGCTTTCCTTGGCTGACTATATTGTAATAAAACTGGAAAATTTTTTTTTTTTTTTTTTTTTTTTTTGAGATGGAGTCTCGCTCTGTCGCCCAGGCTGGAGTGCGGTGGCCGGATCTCAGCTCACTGCAAGCTCCGCCTCCCGGGTTCCCGCCATTCTCCTGCCTCCGCCTCCCAAGTAGCTGGGACTACAGGCGCCCGCCTCGTCGCCCGGCTAGTTTTTTGTATTCTTTAGTAGAGACGGGGTTTCACCGTATTAGCCAGGGTGGTCTCGATCTCCTGACCTTGTGATCCGCCCGTCTCGGCCTCCCAAAGTGCTGGGATTACAGGCTTGAGCCACCGCACCCGGCCAAAACTGGAAATTTTAAATGACAAGCCAAAGTCCCATCTCTAGATACTGTGTATTAACAACATACTATTTAGAAATAGAAAGAAACTACTGACGATAAAATAAGAAGGTGTAAGTAAAGGTGTACTCAGAGTTCATTTATGGACTTAATGCTTTCATTATTTATTTTTATTGCCTGATTGATTGGACATGTGATTTTTTAATGTGTTCTTATTGAAAACAATTTAAATAATGCAGGAAGTCCCCCTTTGACCATCTTTGCATTACTGAGCTTTATCCACACGTAACCATGATTACAAATTACCACTGTTCTTAGACCTCTTTCTATGCATTTATGAACATGAGTACATGAAGAAATAGTGAGGCTTGTTTCGTGTTTTCTAGTGGTTTTTCTTTTTTAACCATACATTTTGTCTGCAGCTTGCTGTTTCAATGTCTTAGGAATCTTTGGATATCAGTACGTATCACTCTATAGTGTAGATTCTACATCATTGTTTATGACTGCTGCATAGTGGTCTCTCATGTGGTTATATAGTAGTTTATTTATCTGACTTTAGACATTTAGGTTGCTTCTAATTTTTCCTTATTACAGTTAATGGGAACCTTTTTGTATGTGTCTTCTTGTGCAACTGTGCAAGTACTTAGTCAAGGAGTCCAGTAAGGGAAAGGGCTGCGTTAAAATTTTTATAGATGTGGCCACATTTCCATCCAGAGTGGTTTTACCAGTTTCTGCTCCTGATAGTGTATATAGGTGCCCAGTTTACTTTGTTCTCACCAATACTTAACTATTTTCAGTACTTGAAAACATGTGATGTTATTAAAATTACAGATTTGTGCCAATCTGGCTGAATTTCCCCAGTTGCTAGTTAGTACCAGGTAGAGCATCTTCTCATATGATTATTCACTGACCTTTTACATTTTATCCTCTGGGAATTGCCTATTATTATTCTTTGCCCATCTCTATTGGGTGCTTTGCTCTTGTCTTATTGACTTATATAAATCTTAAAATTAATACTTAACTTTGTTACATATGTTTCCCATATTTTGTCCCTGTTTCTTTAACCTTAATTATGGGGTTTAGCCATAGAGAAGTATGCAGTGTTGATAAAGACAAATTTATCAGTCTTTTAGAGTTTTAACTTTTTGTATTAATATTTTGTTTAAGAAAGCCTTTCCTATCCCAAAGTCTCAAATATATTCTCTCATATTTTTTTAAACCCCCTTTTTTTCTTTTTTTCTTTTTTTTTAAGAGATGGAGTCTCACTGTGTTGCCCAGGCTAGAATGCAGTGGCTCTTCACAGGGATAATTATGATGCACTACAGCCTGAAACTCCTGGGCTCAAGTGATCCTCCTGCCTTACCCTCCTGAGTAGCTGGGACTACAGACGTGTATCACCACACCCAGCCAAAATTTTAATTACATAGTTTTACACACACACACGAGATGGAATCTTGCTTTGTCACCTAGACTGGAGTACAGTGGTTTGATCTTGGCTCACTGCAACTTCCACCTCCTGGGTTCAAGCGATTCTCCTGCCTCCACTTCCTGAGTAGCTGGGATTACAGGGGCCTGCCACCACACCTGGCTAATTTTGTTGTTGTTGTTGTATTTTTAGAGAGATGGTGTTTCACCATGTTGGCCAGGTTGGTCTCGAACTCCTGGCCTCAAATGATCTTCCCACCTCAGCCTCCCAGAGTGCTGGACTTACAGGCGTGAGCTATTGTGCCTGACCAAATTACATAGGTACATTAATAATTTTCCTCTTGAAAGCTGAATGTCAGAGATAAAGCTAAAGTTCCATCTGAGCACCAGCCCAAATCCTGGACTTCTTTCTGCTCCTTAGAGGTTCTCTGGTTATAAGTTTTATGTGTATCTGCCAGAATTTTTCCTATGTTATTAATACAAATATATGTAGCCACAGAAATTATAGCATGTCATTCAGCCTTTGGTTTTATTTACATTAATAGTATTATGTACATATCACTCTACAACTTCCCATTTTCACTCTGTATTATGTCTTGGAAATCTGTGTTTGTTCTTATATACAAAACGAGCTCAGCATTTTTCAGTCTTGGCATTTACGCAGCTGTTTTTTTTTTTCATGCAGTATTGTCCTGTGAATTGTGGGACTGCATCCTGTGCCCACTAGTACCTTGTGACAATCAATAAGTAAACCTTTCATAATTTATTGCTAGATGCCTCCTAGGAGATGGTTCCACATAATTACCACCTTTTAAAAACTGCAGAGTAGGCCAGTTGTGGTGACTTACGCCTATAATCCCAGCACTTTGGGAGGCCAAGGCAGGCAGATCACGAGGTCAGGAATTTGAGACCAGCCTGGCCAACATAGTGAAACTCCGTCTCTACTAAAAATACAAAAAAATTAGCTGGGCATGGTGGCAGGCGCCTGTAATCTCAGCTACTTGGGAGGCCGAGGCAAGGAGAATCACTTGAACCTGGGAGGCAGAGGTTGCAGTGAGCTGAGATCGCGCCACTGCACTCCAGCCTGGCAACAGTGCAAGACTCTGTCTCAAACAAAACAACAAAACAAAAAGCTGCAGAGTATTGTCTGTTAGGTAAGTTCATTTATAATGATGATGAGTATTTATTTATTGTTCAGTGATATACCATAGTTCAGGAAGCTTCTTGCGCAGAGACAATATTGCAGAGTAGTTCAGAGCGTAGACTGTGAGCCTAGATTACCTGGATTAAATCCTGGCTCTGCTACATACTATTAAGGAGTCATTGGGTGAGTCTCTTATTGTCACTAGGCCTCAGTTTCTTCATCTGAAAAGTGGAAATGTCACAGGATCCTTAGGGTGTTGCTTTTCCAGCTAGAAACCTCTGTGGCCAGTGGCACCTTTGCCAGAATTTTGCTCAGTCTCTCTGGGCTCATCCTGCCTACTTGACCCAGCAGGCTGCACTTGGCTCACACTGCCAGCCTGGATCCCATGCCTGCCAAGGGTGAGCCAGGTGTGGAGTGACCAGGGGTGCATGAGCGGGCACCTGCAGGGTCCAGCCACTGTGCACAGCCAGGCACGCCAGCTGCTGCGGCAGGGCAGGCACCTCTCAGCACTGGGACAGGGGCCAGCTCTGTGCAAGCCTGCACCTGGATCATATGCACCAGCAGCTTCTGCTGTGGGGACTCGTGTCTGGACAGTGGGAATGTGGTAGCACCTGGAAGCTCAGAGATGCCAGAGACTGCAAAGCCCCAAAGAGAGTGTCACAGCCCTGGCTCAGGGAGCCCCTAGGTCTGGGCTCCCTGAAGGACCACAGCTTATCTCTCCTTGTCACCTGCAATATGGCAAGTGGTAGATGTGGGCATTTCAGCCCTGTTTGTGTTACTAGCTCTTTCAGTCCTGCCATTTGGTGGTTCCTGAGTTCTTGTCCTGCATCCAGGAAGAATGAGGTACACAGACAACTGGAGGGTGAGCAAGGTGGAGAGCTTTATTAAGCAACAGAACAGCTCTCTAGGGACCCGAAGTGGGTAGCTCTTTCTGTAGGCAGGTCATCCCAGTGAGTGTCCAGCACTCAGTGGAGAGGAGATCCAAAATGGGTATTGCCTTTCCACAGGCAGGTCATTCCAGTGAGTCAGGAGACTTGAATTGGGTCGCTCCTTCCTGCAACTGGTAGTCCCCATGTGAGTCTGGCTGAGTCTGGGGTTTTTATGGGCTTCAGAAGGGAGAAAATGCGTGCTGATTGGTCCATAGACAGACCTGGAGAAAGCACCATAAATTCTCACTCCAGGTTGTGGACTCCACCTGTAACTGACATACCGGTCCCCAGGCTTCAGGCCATTCCTGGTTTGAAGGTGGGACTTCACTGGGGACCCACTCCTTTCTGCCCAGGAACCTGTCTTCCTCCTGCTACCATCAACATGTCATCCACAACTCCCTGGCTGTTTGTGCCAAGGGGCATCTGCAGGCCCATGCTGAGCCACCTGTTTCCCCTTGGCCTTTCTTCCATGCTTATCAGCACCCAAAGGCCAGAGGGGGCCAAGGCAGCAGGGGGCTGGCGTGTCAGTACTGCCCCAAGTGTGCACACACCTGGCCGGGCCACGGCAGCACCCGGGCTTGGCCACAACTTTGCTCCAAAATCAGAATGGGTGTTGGGAGTGGGGAGAGGCTCAGAACAGGCACTTCTGAGCTGGGCAGCTGCAGCTGTGCCTGGGAGTGTGGAGCTCTTGCCCCACAAACTCGGAAGGGGTGGGCTCCCTCCTGTTCCCAACCCAAGGGCTCCATGGAACACGTTGCCCCAGCCACGCCTCCACTGCCGCAGCAGACATCTTTGCAGCAGCTGCTCTAGACGTAATAATAATACCTACCTCATAGGATTATTTTAAGTATTGAGTAAACGTGTAAAGTATTTGAAACAGTGCCTAGCTTCACAATCAGCATGTTGTAAATATTTGCCATTATTTAAATATTGTACACATCAGTAGATCCTGAGTTTTGCCCAGTCAGTAAGAGTAGATTCTAAGAATTGCTGAATCATTAAGGTGTAAGTTTTTTAGTTTGAATAGCTACTAAAATAGAATAGAAACCTGAATGCTTAATGACAGGGAATGGATAAAACTATTATGGCACATATAGTAAGAGCTGTGCATCCATTTAAAAATGTTTCTGAAGAAGTTTGAATGATGTAAGAAACTATAAGTGAATACAGCAGGATGCAAATCTGTGTAATGTGATTTTATTTATATGAAGAAGTATATTATAAATAGAAAGCAGACTAGAAGGAAATGTACAAGATTACTAGTGGGTATCTCTAGGTTGTGGGAATATAACATTTATACTATTACAGATTTCCCAAAATTTATTCAGTAACCCTGTATTACTTTTATATCCAGAAAAAAAAAATAACCCAGCTTATTGGTATAGTAAATTAAATAAAATTATAATATACATTACATTTTATCATCTGTTTTTTTGCACTTAGCAACACTTGTATTTTGTAATAAGCAAATAACTGATAAAAGCCACAAAGGAAGGGGGGAAGCTTTTAACTTAATATTGCTAAATATCATTTTATTTTATTATCTTTCTTATATTTCTTGCCTATAGTTACTTAAAATCTACCAAAATATGAAGACAAGTGACCAAAACATGTGTCCTCATTTCTGGTCATTTCTTTTGGTAGCACCCCAGCAGTCAGTGACTACTCTAGAATTGCTTTGGGTCCTAAACGGGGTCCATCTGTTACTGAAAAGGAGGTGCTGACGTGCATCCTTTGCCAAGAAGAACAAGAAGTGAAAATAGAAAATAATGCCATGGTATTATCTGCCTGTGTCCAGAAATCTACTGCCTTGACTCAGCACAGGGGAAAACCCATAGAACTCTCAGGAGGTATGTATTCTTTAATAAATATCCTTTTGTGCATTTATTTTCATGCCTGTGTAATTAAAGAAAATAATATTTGAAAGACATTTGGAAGTAAGGTTATATATCTACCATACCGTTATCATATTTAAGAAAGTAATAATAATCCAGGAATATCATCTAATATAAAATCAGTTTTTCTCCAACAGTTCTCAAAATGTCTTCAATTGTTAGACTTTTTTTTTCACTCAGGATCCAGACACATTTCATGTGTTGCTTTGGTTATATTTCCTTTACTCCATTTTAATCTAGATTAGTCCCTCCTTTTTTTATGATAGTAGTTTTTTTGAAGAATTCAGGCCACTTGTTTTGTATAATGTATCACATTCTGAATTTATTTGATTGTTAAGTTGCCTCCTGATTAGAATCATGTTAAACATTTTCTTGGCAATAATGCTAATTAGATAATTTATTGCACTTGTTACATCAGGAGTTAGCTGCTTTAGCATTATTCTTATTTTAAAATACCCTTGGAATAGGCCAGACATGGTGGCTCACGCCTGTAATCCCAGCACTTTGGGAGGCCGGTGTGGGTGGATCACTTGAGCTCAGGAGTTTGAGACCAGCCTAGGCAACATGGCGAAACCTCATCTCTACAAACATATTAGCCAGACATGGTTGCATGAGCCTGTGGTCCACAACAGGGTGAGACCCTATCTCAAAACAGACAAACAAAAAAAGCTCCTTAGAATAATGGTGATAATAAAGACTAGCATTTATTGAAAACTTAACATTGCCAGGCACTTGTTAAGTGCTTTATGTGTATTTACTTAATCTTCACAATAGCCCTATGAGTTAGTTATCACTATTGGTTCCATTTTATAGATAAAGGACCTGAGGCACAGAAAGGTCAAGTAACTTACCCATGGCCATGAGTTATAAGTGATGAAACCAGAATTTGAAATCCTCCATCTGTGCTTTTTTTAATGAGGTTATAATTCCCCTAAGTATCCCTTAAAATTATTATTTATCAAATTACTATTAAAATTTAAAAAGTAAATTATATTGGAAACATAGAAAATCACTTAAATAACCAAGATAATGCAGATTAAACCCAATATTCGAGGTTAAAAAATAAATCAAAGATAGAGTTATTAATCCATACTAAGTTTAGAATCATATCTGACAGGTTAGCTTTATGCTTTTCTCTTTTGTTACTATTACTTTTCTCTTTTTGTTACTATATATCCTCCCATTATGATATTGTGACACTTTGCTTGGACATTCCTAAGACAGTTTGTGATTAGACTTTAGACCTGATAACCTATCTCTTTTTCCCTCCTTTTTATACCTTGTACCAGAAACCCTAGACCCACTTTTCATGGATCCAGACTTGGCATATGGAACTTATACAGGAAGCTGTGGTCATGTAATGCATGCAGTGTGCTGGCAGAAGTAAGTTGTCCTTCTGACATGTTCTTGAAAGAGAATAGGAACATTGAAGTTCACTCAAGGCCACAAAAAGGCATGTTTTCTCATGTCTTCTTTCCTTTCTTCTTATTTGAATGACTGAAACAGTTTTAATTACTAATTCTGTTTGCATGAATTATTATTATCAAAATTGGAAAGTGGTGTGTAAAGTTACCAACGTTAGATTTTCACTGTTCCTTTGTGCTTGCTCTCCATGAACTAATCAGTTACTCTTCATCAGTATTCATGTAAAAAAAAGTAATGATTGGCTGGGCGTGGTGGCTCACACCTGTAATCTCAGCACTTTGGGAGGCCGAGGTGGGAGGATCACCTGAGGTCAGGAGTTTGAGACCAGCCTGGCCAACGTGGTAAAACCCTGTCTCTACTAAAAATATAAAAATTAGCTGAGTGTGGTGGCATATGCCTGTAATCCCAGCTAGTCAAGAGGCTGAGGCAGGAGAATCGCTTGAACCCGGGAGGTGGAGGTTCCAGTGAGCCGAGATTGCGCCGTTGCACTCCAGCCTGGGAGACAAGAGTAGTCTCAAAAAAATTAATAAATACAACAAATAAATAACAAATAAGTAATCTTTATACAAATCTAATTTCCCTCAAAACATACTGCTGTGAAAAGTACCTTTGAAATAGAATAGGATGACTAGGACAAGAAGTTCTCATTCTATCTCTGGAAAATACAAAATTCAAAATGTAATTCCTGAAAATCTTTTGTGTAGAGTTTACCCATTTGGCATTAGATTACAATATATAATTTTTCCAAGATAGCCCTCACTACTTCAGTTCATCATTAGAAACTGAGGAAAGTAGTGTCCATGCTGTATCACCATGCTTTTGAGGTAAGAGATGAGTTATGATTCAATAAACTTATTTTAAATTTTTATCTGCTCTGATGTATTTTCCAATTTATTCCCAAAATAATAGGCAACCTGTTTCTTCTGTGATTACAACTTGTGTGTTTTTGCATGTATGTTCTAAAGATGTTTATTGAGGCAAAATTCTAGATTTTAAAACTTGGATTAGAGCAAGTAGAGATACACATGTAGAGATGCATGTGTAGTTCTAAATGCGCCTGTGTCTTTGTAATTTTGCAGATATTTTGAAGCTGTACAGCTGAGCTCTCAGCAGCGCATTCATGTGGACCTTTTTGACTTGGAAAGTGGAGAATATCTTTGCCCTCTTTGCAAATCTCTGTGCAATACTGTGATCCCCATTATTCCTTTGCAACCTCAAAAGATAAACAGGTATATTTTATGTTTTGGTTAATTTTTAAAAAGTTGGCCAGGTGCAGTGGCCTGTGATCCCTGCACTTTGGGAGACCAAGGTGGGTGGATTGCCAGAGCTCAGGGGTTCGAGACCAGCCTGGGTAACACGGTAAAACCCCATCTCTACAAAAAATAATAATAAAAAAGTTAGCCAGGCGTGGTGGCACATGCCTGTAGACCCAGTTACTTGAGGGGGCTGAGGTGGCAGAATCACTAGAGCCCAGGAGATTGAAGCTCCAGTGAGCCAAGATTGCGCCACTGCACTCCAGCCTGAGTGACAGAGCGAGACCCTGTCTCAAAAACAAATAGAAAGTTGTCTTTAGTTCTTTAATTTGTGCCTGTTTTTGTTAGATAACTGTTTTTTATTCTTTAAAGGGATTAATACTTTTTCATTTTATATCTTGTATTATACTTTTAAAATGTGATCAAAAGCCTAATTTTTTTGGACTCTCAGAGAAGTATAATGTTTATTTACTCAAATCTATATATTGTGGTTATATTTTCCAGCAGCCATTAAAGCAATAGAACTCTGACCTCTGCCTTAGCACTCACAAAAGGAGAAAAGATGCAAAAAAAATTCATTCCTTTCATATGGCCCTTTGCCATCATTAGAGTTGCCAGTTGGAGTCTGATAGCTCTAATGATCTTTGTATTATTTTTAATTTAATTTTTCTGAAGATCCAAATGCTATAGCTCTAGAGATGTGGACAAATGTTAACTAAAAAAATTAAATAAAAACACTAGATTCATTTTATATATATAATATATATATCATTTTATATATA